>NC_134575.1:132074268-132428643 GCF_050947875.1 Dermacentor variabilis | reverse complement strand
AGGCCTTAATCAAAAACGTCAGAGCTTGGACTTCACTTCGCAACAGTTTCTTGTTGAGGCATTACGTGACGTTCTGTGCACGGCATGTCGAAAAAGCAATGCGTTATTTGTGGCCAACGTTTTAAACTGTTGGGCCAAACGCATCGGTTAAATGCGGCAAACATTATAACTGTGCGGTTTCGTGGCACGCAACTTTAACTACTCATACAACTTCACAAAAGTAGCAGATTCATTACAAATCCGGCTGTCACTTCGGAAGGTCACACAAGGCTGTAGTCGTTTGTTGCATAGAATACCTTTCGTTAGACGGATCTTGTTTAAAGGGACACTAAAGGTTACCAGAAAGTCAAGTTAAACTGGTAGAGCAATGTTCTAGAACGTCTAAGGCGTCAATATAATCGCGAACAGA
Source organism: Dermacentor variabilis (assembly GCF_050947875.1). Classification (NCBI taxonomy): domain Eukaryota; kingdom Metazoa; phylum Arthropoda; class Arachnida; order Ixodida; family Ixodidae; genus Dermacentor; species Dermacentor variabilis. The sequence goes on along the minus strand of NC_134575.1, from coordinate 132,428,234 downwards.
GCTTTAGTAACCGAGAAATTGAGGTAAATGCATGACACTATTATAGACCCCCCAGCGACATTCCGGTACTAGCCCGATGACGAAACCACTCCTCATAATTTGTGTTACTAATACTCAACTACTCGTATTAAAAATATAATTTCATTCGATTATAAGACGGAAGAAAATGCTACTTGACTACGTCTATTCGATTCTAAGAAAAATAACATTTTGACGTTACCCTTCAGTAGTATGGGTGGTCTAAAGGTTTCGTTTTCGCTCGACTCTGCGTTGCGCACGCTTTGGAGTTTCAGTAGTTTCCTTATCGCGTCGTGCTGTGCGGGTTCTGCTGGCTCGCGAAACTTTCATTTCGAACAAGCAGCGAGAATGCCACGTCCATGTGATGTCGTGGGAAGCCCTCGTTGCTTTCCCGCTCCGGAGAGCCGGTGTCGAGGCCGCCGTCGTAGTACGCAACGACGCCGGCAGCGCGAGCCCTCAGCAGCAGGTCGCGCTCGTCAGTGCTCAAATCGCTGAAGTTGAGTCCAGCATCGCGAGCCAATCTGTCGTTGTCAGGGTCCATTGCGACGAGCGTCGAAGTTTGCGTCATAGAATGAAGTACCAGCTTATGGTCGCGCGTTTCTCCTTCCGCTAGCCACCACACTCCCGCTTTCGCTCTGCTGTCGGCTCTGTCTTGGCTCTGTTTCTGGCCGCGCTTTTGCGTTTTGCGCAGAAAAGCCGTAGCGCCGTCTGCGGACGCCGTTTTACTCACCGACGGCGCAACGTCACTATGAGACTATGATGTCAGTACTCCTCGATCGGAGGGCGGGCGATTTGAACTGCGCTAGAGGTACGCGAACGCTTCAGAACGCATTTTCTCTTAAAGTAAGTCTCTCCTTGGCATGACACAAACGTTTCGAGGTTTCTGGGATGGCATTTCAACAGTCCACGTTGACTTAATAGTAACCTTTAGTGTCCCTTTAACGAACGCGAGAAAGCTCACATACGTGTACGTTTGCATGAAAGCTTTGCTTTGTATATTAGCAATCAACTGACCTACTGCTGGTCACGTAAATGAGCGCCGTAGTCCTACCAAGCTCTTCTGCAGTGAATTTCTTGTCTTTGAACAATGTTGAGTCAAAAAATAAACATAAGAATAAACGCATGCCTTGAAGATATTTCGCAAACTAGGCTTTTTGCGACGGTGAACACGAAGCTTCTCTCTGGGCAGTAGGGGGACTTCTCTTGGTGGAAGAGTTAGGCGCAATATTTTATTGCAATAGCGTTAAGGAGCCCATGTAGCAGAAATTTCGTTTCGGGAAGATGATTTTTGAACCGCTCATATCCAGGCCCTCCATGTGGCGCAAGGGATTTACTGAACGTATTGAATTTCTCGAAGCCAAAATATATGGAAAAATCATAAACTACGACTTACAGACAACCTACGGACGTGATAGCTCTCGGACTGTAATTTGACTATGCAACGAAAGATAAATCGGTTACTCGCAAAGTCAAAGAAACCCCTTTTCCAGCGTTTCTACAATTCAAAAGCCTACCGCGGCATGAGCTATTTGCGCGCGCCAGCGCGCGAGTGGGTGTCTAGGGCGCCAGGGAGTGGCGCGCCCAGTTCCTTGCAAAACCTCCAGCTGGCGTTTGCCTCCGCCGCATCGCGACCCCCGCCAAAGGCTGCAAAGAAGAGTACGCAAGTTTTTTTTTGGGTGTTTATTTTAAAGCTATTCTCAGCCACCCATTTAAAGAATTTGTTTATTCCAAGGTGTTCTTGCCGTTCGCAGATAGCAATATTTAATGATCTGGAAGTTACCTGTTCATCATCGACATATCGGAAATAAAAGATTCCGCGTGGAATAGCTGTATGCAGGAAATTCACATTTAAAGTAAGGAGCGTACAACTAAACACGCCCCCTTGCGGAACGCCAGTCTATTCCGTTAATAGTCTAGATACGGCATCGGGAACTTTTACCCGAAAAGTCCGGTTAGACGGATAGCTTTGAATAGTGTTTATCGAGCTGCCACGGACGCCCCTCGCGGAATGATCTCGGAGAATCCCGATGCACCATGTCCTGTGATACGCTTTCTCTAGATCTAGGAATGCTGAAAGTAAAAACTCTTATGTATAAGCACAACTCCAATTTTTTACCTCGATGCTAATACGGTGGTACGTTGTCAACGTTCCCTCATTGAAACCCCATCGAAGGGGGTCTACTATGCTGCTACTTTTTAGTAAACAAATCAAGCTCTGGTTTACCAATTTTTCAAACAGTTTGCAAAAACGGCTTGTTACACTTAGACCGAATATACAGAGCGGACAACATGGCATTGAAAAGAAACATGAGCGCTTTCAGTGTTTCAGGTTGTATGCATCTAATAATTTCATACGTGGTACGATCCCCACCTGGCACTAAGTTATTCCGACAAGTAACTTTGTCCAGCTAAGTTCAGCTAAGCTTAATGGACGACGGTCAACATCACTCGATGCACCTTGAACAGTCGCGCTCCTTGAACAGCGGGAAAGCTTGTTTGCAGTGCCACATATTCAAAATGTTTGCCTAGAAAATCCGCCTCATCTTCTAGGCTATAAGGTTGGCTACACACTAAGGGTATTAGGTGATGTGACTGCCCGCCTAATAATTTATTTACCCTATTACAGACTTTGGTTTCATCGGGGTAAGTATTTATACTGGAGATGTAGGTTTCCCAACTCTCTCTTTCCGTCACACGTCGAGGCGTTCTCCTGCCTTGCAACTTTGCATGTTTAAAACTAATCAGGTTTTCGGCAGTCGCAGAGCTGCGAAGCAATCCCCAGGCTTTTTTCTGTCTCTTACGCGCTTTTTGGTATTTGTCATTCCACCAAGGCAAGCGACTCTTATTAGCCAGTCCGGCGACTCTTTTTCTTTTGTTGTAGGCATTTTCAGCTGCGTCAAAGATAAAACCTGTTAAATATGCTACAGCCTTATCGATATCAAAAGCAGCAATGTGATCTAGGGCTAAATGTGTGAGATCTCGCTCGAGCTCACATTTGGCTGCGTCAATTTTCCATCGGAGAAAATGTATGAGGCATCCACGTCGCTTTGATATAGTCAATATTATGGGGAAGTGATCACTTCCGTAGGGATTCTTTTAGAATACTACATTCAAGGTGTGACCTTAGCGTACTTGATGTTGTGCTTAAATATATGGATGAGCATGTTTTATATGCAGGTTATAGTCTTTCTCCTATTAAGCGAACATGCAATAGATGAAAGACGAAGTTTTCAAATAAAAGCCTTCTTGCATCCCAGCGACAATCTCCCCTTACACTATTGTGAGCGATAATGCATCTCCAACAAGAATATACAGTTCGGCAAGTTCATCAATGAACCTTTAAAAATCGGTTTTATGAAGCTCATAACTAGGATAAATGTATATAGTGTTCATGGTAATAAGTATATTGAGGAGCATCGCTCTCACAGCTACTGCTTCAAGGGTTGTTCGGAGTTGCAACTGCTGGCAAGCAACACCCTTATCAACCATACAGCCATACCATCCAACATGGCGGTAACGTCATCGCTGTCTTTGCGAAAAATGACACATTGCCTCAGAAAGTTTGTGTTTGCTGATTTGAGATGCTGCTCCTGAACACACAGCACCCTCGGACTATATTCACGAACGCGCTTTTTAACGTTATCAACGCTATAGAGAAGACCCCTGACGTTCCATTGCAACATTTGCGTGTCCATAAGAAAACGCGTTTTGTGCCGTGTGTTAAGGAACCTAATTTTTTTCACAGAGCTCTTGTCGGGCCCCTTGATAAGTTTTTTTTTCTGGAGCTATCGCAAGAATATCGCCGCTCCTTAGGCACTGATGGCGCTGTCGGGCTGTGAGTTGTGTCCATCGGCTCATGAGGGGTGCTGAAGATCGGCTTTCGCCAGGACTTTGCTGCCGGAGGAGGTTTCACCTCCACAAAAAAAAAAAGCAGAGAGGCCACCATTAGGAAGGTCAAAAGAAACATGGCAACTGGTGTAGTGATAAAAGGTTCTTGCGGCACATTGTTAGCGAGCAACAATGTGCAATCCCTAGTATGTTTTAATGGCATTGCGTGATACCAAACTGGGAGTTTGTTGGGCATTATTTGCTAAGGTTTCGGTTTATTTCTTATCACGCAACCCTTTACTCTGAACCACACCAATCTCTATTGTGGTCCCGCAATTCCTTGCTACATCATTTACTTTGCATGCTCTCTAACCGACGCGCTTTAATGGTTTTAATGTGCATAAATGTGAAAACGTGGTCCTTACATCATCTGTATTCTGTCCAAAAAGTGTTGGCAATGCCATACGCATGCCGTTGAATCGGAACAGGAACAACTATGTAAAAGATACAAACACGGAAATTGTCTCACTTGATGCGGCCAAAAAGTAGCCTCCGTTCCACGTGGTTATTGTAGTTGAATTACGATGCGAATGAATGGTGAACTAGGGGATATGAGCAAGATGCGAAGTCTCCAGAGTAAACTACTTTGAAGAGTTACTGCTGAACACAGGAGTCAAATGCTTATGTTCTATCAACACCTGGAACTCTAGCCCTTCCACTAACTAGCGGATGTGTTGAATGGGGACGTACATGATCAACAGCTCTAGACTGAAGACGCTGTGGCATGTTCCAGTGAACTGTTGCTTCCGAGCGAAAGAACGCAAACAGTACCATTAAGAGCCAAAATATTCTTGCAACAAAGCACCGATGGCTATACTGGAGAAGTCCACCATCATTGTAGCCGTTGCGTCAAATCAAGAATGCACCAGCACAGCTGCCGCAGCGATGGCTTCTTTGGCAGCCAGATAGGCAGACTGATCCTCAACCGACCAAGGCATCGCTGAAGACGGGTGCCGTGGTGCTTTAAGTAAGTCGCTGTTGGGCTGTACTATGGCTAAGGAGTGGCGAGTAAAACGAGGTGAGAAATTTACCAAGCCAAAGAACACGCAAGCTGGCAGGGAGCGTTGGGTATCGAACAGTCCTTGCTTGCTTCGATGTGGGACTGTAATGGCAGTAGGCCAAGTGGTCGAATGCGATAGGCTAAGTAACCTAGCTAGGAAGCTCTAAAACGCATTACTCTGGGTTGAAGAGTCCATACTTTTGTAGATGCTGGAAAAGTTCACTTAGGTGACCATCGCAGTCTTCTGGAGTGGTGATGGCAAATAGTAGGTGATCGATGCACGCGAAGACCGCAGGCGAACCACGTTTAGGCTCAGTAGTGAAGCGCTGTAATGTTTATGCGCCATTGCGCAAGCCAGAAGGCATGGGCACAAATTCTAACTAACCGAATACCGTCGTGGCGGCAGTTTTTGGAATGTCGCTGAGTTCAACAGGTATAGTTATGGTAGGTAATAAACAAATCCACTTTTCTAAATATTGCCGCGACGCCATCTGTGCCCAACCATGCTGACGAAGAGGACGACGACCTCGTGTGTGCAAGCGAGCGTGCTAAAGAAGAAGAAGCCAAAACTGAACGCTTGTTCTAATTGTCTAGATTAAATAACGCTCTCCGCTCTCGTCTCAAGTGAGCCGTGACACTAGTGGAAGTGCTGGGTATCGCATCGTCGCCTAATGATAGGGACGACTCCTGCGAGTAGCCCTGCGTCGAGCCTTTCAAGACATCATCCACGCGTCGAGACACCTGTGCACCGTGCAAGCCGCCGCCTGCAAGGTCTGTGCCCGGAATTCGGTCTCTTGCAACGTACTTCGTCCACGACCTCAACGACTCAGGAAATGGCGATTGCAAGTCCAACACAGGTGACTATCCAAAACAATCTAGTCCCCTCAAGCTTCCACGGTGATACGTACGAAGACGCCGAAGACTGGCTGGACCAGTAAGAACGCGTAGCTAAGGTCAATCAGTGGCGTCCGGACCAGAAGCTGTCCAATGTGTACTTCGCGCTTGAAGGTAGCGCAAGGGCGTGGTTCCAAAACCGCGAGGCACATTTGACAACGTGGGACGAATTTTGCCGTCGGCTACTTGACACCTTCGGAAGCACTGATCGCCGAGAGAATGCACAACGACTTCTCGAGTTGCGCATTCAGAAGCCCAATGAAAGTGTCTCCATGTTTGCCGAGGACATGTCTCGTTTGTTTCGTCGAGCGGATCCCAACATGCCGGATTCGAAGAAGCTGAGCCATCTCATGCGCGGCGTCAAAGAACAGCTATTCGCTGGTCTCGTACGTAACCCGCCTACAACAGTGGAAGAATTCAATAAGGAAGCCACAGCAATCGAGCGGGCGCTCCAGCAGCGTTGTCGGCAACACGAACGCCTGACTAACGATGCGCCTGCAGGAGCCGCAGTACTAACAGTGACAGACGAGACCTCGCTGCGTCAACTGATAAGAGACATTGTGCGCGAGGAGATTGCGAAGCAAACTGTGACACCGAAGGAGTTTACTGTTGCTTCGGTCGCTGAAGTTGTTCGCCAAGAAATTTGGCAAGCATTAGCACCTTCTGAGCCACTCCCTGAACCGAGTCCCGAGCCGCGCTTCGAGCCACGCGCATATAGCTACGCAGACGCTGTCCGTCGCCCGCTGTCTACCATGCCGGTACAGCAGTACCACCAGCGGCCACCTATTGCTGCCTGGATACAGAGGGAGCATTTCAGGCGACCCCAGCCTCGCAGGACCGACGTATGGCGCACTGCTGATCGCCGACCATTGTGTTTTCACTGTGGCGAACCAGGGCACATTTAGCGTTTTTGCCCTCATCGCCAGGGTGGCATCCAGGACATGTCACCTGCCACTCCGCGCCAGTTTCCAGAGAGACATCCACGCTTCGACGAGTGTCAGTCAGGAACAAGGCAGCTCAGCTAATCTGCGGTCGCGCTCGCCGTCTCCATTACGTTATTCTTCGCCGAACCGTCGCAGTTTCGCCGACGTGGCACGAGGCCGCTCTCCAAGCCCACGGCGGGGAAACTGAAATCAGCGACCTCCGGGGGGAAGGTTGCAAGTCGTCGAACCGCCGAAAATCCCCCATTATTACTGAGAAACGAGCAGAGCAACCCGGAGAAACGGGACGCCGACGAATTTGTAAGTGCCGACCTACTCTTAACAGTTGATGGGCACGACGTGACAGCTTTAGTTGATACTGGTGCAGACTTTTCGATAATGAGTGAGCATTTGGCAGACCGGCTTAAGAAATTCAGAATGCAACGGACGGGCCCTTATATTCGAAATGCCGGGGGCCAGATAATGGTACCTACAGGAAAATGTACTGCACGGCTCCAGATAGGAAATACAGCTTTTGTCGCCACTTTTATTATTTTAAAAGAGTGCTGCAGATCACTCATCCTTGGAATGGACTTCTTGCGGGAGTACGGCGCCGTGGTTAACATACGGGACGGCGAGATAACCTTGTCAACTAGTACAGACACGAGCCATGACGAAGAGCGCCGACGTACATCGTTACGTGTCGCCGACGACGACGTCTGCATACCACCATTATCATGCAGTCTTGTCTCCGTAAGTTGCGGAGAACAGTTTGACAAGGACGGTGTAGCCGAACAACTAACTGCACTTCTGTTCCATCAAGGTATTGCCATCGCTCGGGGTATCGTCAGCCTAATCGGCGGTCGCACAGAGGTACTACTGACAAATTTTACCAATGAACGCCGGCACATCAGTAAAGGCACCGCTGTGGCGTACTTTGACGAAATTGACCACGTTCAACACTGCTTTGCTGTAACAGAGGAATCAACCGCCGATACGATGCCATCTACACCCGTTGTCGACGTTGACCCAGGTTTAGCGCCGCAACAGAAACAAGGGCTCAGAGACCTGATTGACCATTTTAAAGACTGCTTCTCTACAACGTCCCGAGTGCGTCAAACACCACTGACGAAACACCGCATCATTACGGAGGAAACAGCAATACCCATCCGAGAACATCCGTATCGCGTGGCTGAGAAAGAGCGTGAAGCAATACAGCAGCAAGTCAAGAAAATGCTGGACGATGATGTTATCCAGCCGTCGAAAAGCCCATGGGCATCGCCCGTGGTACTCGTTAAGAAGAAGGATGGCAGCCTGAGGTTTTGTATCGACTATCGCAAGCTCAATCGGGTTACGAAAAAAGATGTGTATCCCTTACCACGCATCGACGATTCCCTTGACAGGCTACGGCATGCACGTTACTTCTCATCGATGGACTTAAAAAGTGGATACTGGCAAATAGAGGTCGATGAGCGGGATCGCGAAAAGACTGCGTTTGTGACGCCTGATGGGCTCTATGAATTCAAAGTTCTTCCTTTTGGTTTGTGCTCCGCCCCAGCCACGTTCCAAAGGCTAATGGATACTGTTCTCTCAGACCTTAAGTGGAAGACTTGCTTAGTGTACCTAGACGATGTGATTGTTTATTCTGCCACATTTGATGGACATCTCAGTCGGCTACGGTCAGTTCTTCAAGCCATACGGTCCGCTGGGCTTACCTTAAAACCTGAAAAGTGCCACTTTGGCTATGAAGAACTACAGTTTTTGGGCCGCATTGTAAGTCACACAGGTGTAAGACCTGATCCTGAGAAAATCGCAGCCGTCGCAAAGTTTTCAAGGCCTACGGACAAGGAGGCAGTCAGACGCTTCCTGACTTCTGGCGATTACCGGCGATTTATTGCGGGTTTTGCACGCATCGCCTCACCGCTCACCTGCCTAACCAGAGAAGATGTCACGTTTATGTGGGGCGAGGAGCAGGAGGCGGCATTTAACGAGTTGCGGCACCGTCTACAAACTCCGCCTGTTCTTGCCCACTTTGACGTGGATGCGCCGACAATGATCCACACCGACGCCAGCAATGTGGGTCTAGGTGCCGTCCTTGTTCAGCGGCAAGACGGCGCTGAGCCAGTCATCGTTTACGCGAGTAGAACACTGTCACGTGCCGAGTCGAACTACTCCACCACAGAGAAGGAATGCTTGGCTGTAGTATGGGCCGTTACCAAGTTCCGCCCGTACATATATGGCCGCACATTTCAAGTCATAAGTGACCATCATTCTCTCTGTTGGTTGACCAACATGAAAGATCCATCTGCACGTTTGGTACGCTGGAGCCTACGGCTTCAAGAGTACGACATGACAGTGGTCTATAAATCGGGAAGACAGCACTTAGACGCTGACTGCCTTTCCAGATCACCGATCGAGTCGTCAGGCCGAGATGATGACGAATCCGCAGGCTTTTTAGGAGTTGTTGGTGCAGCTACCATCTCTCAACAACTGCAAGATGAGCACGAGCTCGCTTCACTAATTGATTTCTTAGAAGGCCGCACCACAAAGAAGCCCAGATTGTTCTCAAGGAACTTGTCATCATTCTGCATACGAAACAGTGTTCTTTTTAAGAGGAACTTCTCTTCAACAGGGAAGAGATATCTACTGGTCATCCCTAAAACTCTCCGCAGTGAAATCTTGCAGGCCCGTCACGATGAAGCTACCTCTGGCCACCTAGGCTACACAAGAACATTAGCACGGATCAAAGAGAAATACTACTGGCCACGGCTCGCAACACAGGTGAAGCACTACGTTCGAACGTGCCTTGACTGTCAGCGACGAAAAGTGCCACCTACGAAACCTGCCGGACTTTTACATCCCGTTCAAGTGCCGGAAACACCATTTGCGCAAATTGGGATGGACCTTTTGGGCCCATTCCCAATATCAACTGCAGGAAATAAGTGGATATAGTTGCGACAGATTACCTTACGCGTTATGCAGAAACCAAAGCACTTCCGAGCAGCACAGCAGCCGAAGCCGCGCAGTTCTTCATCGAAAACGTCGTCCTTAGGCACGGTGCTCCAGCGGTCATCGTAACCGACAGGGGAACCGCTTTCACTGCTGAACTTTTGCGAACTGTACTCACGCTCAGTGGCACAGCACACAGAAGGGCGACAGCTTATCACCCGCAAAGCAATGGACTTACGGAGCGCCTCAACAAGACTCTCGCAGACATGTTGTGCATGTATGTCGATGTGGAACACAAGAACTGGGACCAAATATTACCTTACGTAACGTTTGCTTACAATACGGCTCGGCAAGAAACAACAAGAATGACGCCATTCGGTCTCCTCCACGGTCGAGAAGTGACTACAATGCTGGATGCTATGCTTCCTCATGATTCCAGCGATTCCGAGACTGACGCCGCCGATTTTACAGAGCGCGCCGAAGAAGCAAGACAGCTCGCACGCGTTCGCATAACTAGCCAGCAAGACCGTGATGCGCGACGTTACAATCAACGCCATCGATGCGTCGTCTACCAGCCCGGCCAAAGAGTCTGGGTTTGGGCTCCAGTACGCCGCCGAGGCCTCGCGGAGAAACGTCTGCGCCGATACTTCGGAGCGTACAAGGTTCTACGACGCCTTAGCGACGTCAACTATGAAGTCATTCCTGACAGCCCATCCTGCTCGAGGCGCCGTCAGGACCTGCCTGAGACTGTGCACGTGGTGCGCATGAAACCTTATTTTGCTAAATGACATGGACACTTGCTGGTGGGCTGGACACCGGGTGCTACCCGCCAAGCATCGGGACGATGCTCCTTCTGAATGGGGGCAAATGCCGCGACGCCATCTGTGCCCAACCATGCTGACGACGAGGACGACGACCTCGTGTGTGCAAGCGAGCGTGCTAGAGAAGAAGAAGCTAAAACTGAACGCTTCTCTAATTGTCTAGATTAAATAACGCTCTCCGCTCTTGTCTCAAGTGAGCCGTGACAATATATTGCACCCATTGAGATTAGATTTGAAGTCCTGGATACGGAAAAGCGGGTAGATCTCATGGCTGGTTTGAGAATTGAGGAAATGGTAGCCTCCACACGGAGGACAGTCATGCAGATCATTCTTTGGTACAACATGTAGCGGTGATTACCACGTGCTGGAGAAGGGACATGCTGCAGAGTTGCAGCATGTGCTCGAATTCATGTTTAGTAAAGCAATGAAGGGGGCTAGTTCGTGGACGTTCATAGTTATATTGCGCTTAATGTTACACTGAATATTTAAGTGAAGGACAGGACGTGGACGTACGTAGCGCAAACTACCAACTCTTTAATACTTTTAAAGAACGCGCTTATATACATGCAGATATGGCGCGGTCGGGGGGGGGGAGATATCAGAAGATATCACAAGGTGACATGTGATCATACTTTGGGCCAGGCATACATCGTTCACTTGCACCCGTTCGCCCTGGCAAACTAGACCTTAGCTTCGATAAGCGCGATGGACGGAGTGCTTACGCACATCTCTTTTTCTTTAGCTGTCGCAAGTGCTTCCCATATTTCTCACTCCGTGTTGTTTTTGATGCGCCAATGAATGTGGTGCTTTCTAGTAGCAGAGAGCATTTAGATTACAGTGCGCAGCGAAGTTGCTAGGTGCTGTCAGAAGCTGGCACGTGTATTTGTGCTCCCGTAATCTATCATTTAGACAACGTCCAGTTTGCCCAATCTACACTTTCGCAGAATCTAGTGGGATTTGGTAAACCACTGATGTCGCACCTTCCACGTACTTTTTCACATGCTTACTCTGACAGACCGTAGCACTTCGATTGTCCTCTTTGGATCCTGCGTTCACCCTCTTGCACATGCCTTGAACCCCTGAGCCAGAAGAAGTGACTTGCATCAAAGAAGTTTTGACGGGAGTATCGAAAAAGTGCCTAGTAAAAAAAACCCAAGCCTGCAGGAACAAGCAGAGTGACTAGGTACCCTAAAAAAGAAAATCTAAAACTGCTCCTCTCGGACAAAACAGGCGTGTTTGTCGTGATGAACGTTCCTGTATATGAAAAATCCGCCGAAGAAGCGATCCGCAAGAATGTCGCAAAAAGCGTCATTACCTACAAAGCAACTGCAAAACTGAAAAGCGAAGCCAGCAAAACATGTGAAATCATGGGCTTTTCAAGATTGCGAAAGCGCGTTAAACAAAGCAAAACACTCGCTCTGAAGCCATTTTTCACGGTGAGAACCCACGAAGAGGGAATTCCTTTTAGAACGATTGTTGAAGACTGCGGAACCTGGGAACGATGCATCGCGGAATACCTTCAGGCATGTTTAAACTTCTTACCTTTCGACGACCCATTATTGATCCGCAACTCTTAAGTAGTCATTCGAACACTAAAGAGCAGCCCACCGACGTCTTGTTTTTCAATAGACGTTAAGGACCTGTTCTACAGTGTCCCGAGGCCAGTGGTGGTAGAAACTGTAGAAGAAGCCATCGACATGTTCGGCTACACCAAATTTCAGGACGTGTGCAAGTGCAGTATTTCTAGTTTTGTCTAGTTTTGTGAACTTGCTAAAACTGTATCTACAGGGTGCGTTTATCGAACACGGTGACAGTGTGTATGAGCAGAAGGATGGTATCGCTATTGGTTCCTGTATAGCTCCTGTGCTTTCCGACTTATCTTTGAATGTTGGAGACAGAAAATTTGCCTCATTACTTGAAGAAACTAACATAACTACCTGTTTCAGGTATGTTGACGATTATTTGTGTGCATGAATGAAAAACAAAGTGAAACAGTTAGCGTAGAAACTGTTACCAGCATCTTCAAGAAAGCCCATGAAGGTCTAGAATTAACGTACGAGACTCCTAGCAAAGGTCGATTGCAGTACCTTGACATAAACATTAGGCTCAGTGGCTTCCATATGTGTTGGTGCTACAAAACTAGAGGAGAAAAAGAAATCCGGAGGTATCACTCTTGCCAATATAAAATCATAAAAAGAGGCATCGCCAAGCCTTGCATCAGTCAAGCAGTTGAAAAATCATGCCGCCATGCTGTGGGGGAGAGCATCGATTTGTAAGTAAGCCGCTTAAGAAACAGTGGGTAGCCAAACAGTATGGTGGTGCAAATCTGTGAAAATATGCTGCCCGAAATCCGAGCCAACAGGCAAAGGCAAAAAACACACCAAAAAGAAAAATTGCAAGCCAGCGCGGTGTTGCCTTACATCCATGGGTTGTCACATAGGATAAGGAAGACAGCCCAACGCCATGATGTTCAAGTACTGTTCTCAGCTTCGCAAAAACGTAAAGGCATTTGCAAGAGGATGAACGCAGGATCCAGAGAGGAAAATCCAAGTGCTACGGTCTGTCAGACTAAGCATGTGAAAAAGTACGTGCAATGTGCTACTTCAGTGGTTTACCAAATGTCACTAGATTGCAGGTAAGTGCACATTGGGCAAACTGGACGTCGTTTAAATGATAGGTTACGGGAACACAAATACACGAGCCTGCTTATCACAGCACCTAACAACTTGGCTGTACACTGCAAACAATGCAAATGCTCTCCGCCTCTAGAAACCAGCACAGTCGTTTGTACATCGGAAACAAATAACGCTGCGAGAAATATGGGAGGCACTTGCGATAGCGAAAGAAAAAGAGATGTGCATAAGCACTCCGTCTATCGCGCTTATCGAAGCTGAGGTCGAGTTTGCCAGGGCGAACGGGTGCAAGTGAACGATGTATGCCTGACCCAAAGTATGATCACACGTCATCCTCTTGTCAAATCTTTTTATATAACCCCCCAACCCCACCCACGCGCCTTATCTCTTGTATATAAGCGCGTTTTTTAACAGTATTGAACAGTTGGTAGTTTGCGCTACGTCCGTCCACGTCCTGTCCTTCACTTATATCGTCAGTGTAACACTAAGAGCAATATAATCATTATTGAATTGACGTGTTTGGCGAGCAGACGTTGACTAAACAAACGACAAGCACGATAAGATGTTGGAGGACAACGTGCGATAGTGTGGTGGGTAACGGTGTGACTAGTAGGTTGGTTGAAGTTACGGGGCTTTGTGACCACAGGGAATTCAGCAAGAATTTTCTCGCGAGGGTTTTGTGACATATATAAGAGTGTGGATGCCGATGGGGAATTCTAATCAGAACAGGGGTCCGATGACATACATAGAAGTGTTGTTAGCGATTAGCCGTTGGCACCGCATGCTTACATCGCGGTCGTGCAAGGGCTGGAAATCCTATCCGATGATGGAATGAAAGACGTCAGCGATGACGAATATCCAGCGTAAAGTTGGACGCAATTCGAGGTGGATGGTGAGTGAACGAAGCCTATACCTCGCTATGGTGGTGGAGTTAGCGGCACCCAGAGGCTGTCCACGAGGCTTCGAATGGCGTCAGTCAGGCAGCGAGGCACTACACCACCAGCCTCAGCGCCCATGCCGATAAGGAAACGTGTGCCCAAAATATTGTCCATAATAGTGAGTAGGTGACCAGCTCGAGGGGCGGGGTAACCTGTGGTCATCAGTGATCGTTCCAGTCGTTTACCAACCACGGGATGTTTCCGCCGTGTACTTCCTAATACAAGAACGACACAACACCACTGGACCACAGGACAGAACTACAGAATAAGACTACACAGAAATTCAACGAACGACTAAAATGTGAACGCACTGGCACAACCCACAACACGACAGCACAAAAAGATGACACAGTGACTGTACACGAAATTTTATCTTGCCCCTTTCGGTGGGAAAGAAGAGCAGCTTTTATAATAATAATTGCAGTGTAATACTGTTCCGTGCTTGTGGACAATGTCAGCTGCATTTTAGCAAACACGGATGATCGCCGCCATTTATTGTTCATACAGCCCAAAAATAGCGGTTTCCGTGCCACTGCATGTATTGAGGTTTAATACGAAGGCATCTATATCTCCAATCCAGCAGCGCTTTACATCCGTAATAAATCAGCCCCGCAAAGTAATGCTCATCTTGCAGCTCCTACAGTGTTCACGAAAAAAGACGAGGGCGAAAAGACGAGCACAGATACGTGCATGTCCTCTGTATTTCATTTCTGTAGTCCCTGTTTTAACAGAAGCGCTGCACAAACCACGGCCAACAGCCCTACATGCGATAACTATAGCTGCGAGGAAACACTCACCTATCTTCTGCATGAATATCCCCGCGTCAGTGCGTCCAGGAAAGAACATTCATGTATGCTAGATAGTTTTGACAAACGCCCTTAGTCGGAAGAAAAGGTCCTGAAGCACTGGTCTAGACCGTCCTCAGCACAGGAGGCTTTGAAAGCTTTTTTTGCACTTCTTGCGCAGGACTGGTCCTAGAGACAGACTTTAAGCAGTGCCATATTCTCCATATTTTCCCTTTTCTCTTTTATTTTTACTCTTCCTTCCATATTTCCTTTTTTGTAATATCTCTTTTCTATTATCATTTATTCTTCTTACCTCCTTTCCCCAGCACAGGGTAGCCAGCCTGTCTGAGAATTGGCGAACCTCCCTGTCTCCATCTATTTCTCATCTTCCTCATCATCCTGCAGAAACTACAGGCAGAATACGTACGGGCTTGCTGGATTTTTTATCCTAAAGGACACGCTCAATTTACGTATATTGCTCTTAGTAACCAAATAAACCATAAACGGAGACATATTTTGTAGGTGAATGCAAATAATAAAAATGCAGCGTGACACCTTAGACAGCAGCAACTGAGGCTCATTTCTAGATGCGCTGCCAAATATTCGGCCCGCCTTTCCGAAGCGCGCTGGATCTTTCTTTCCTATTGGCGGACCTACAGGGGACGCTATAACGAAGGGTAGACTAATACTCGTCCAAACTACTCGCTGACCATATCTCTCGACATCGGCGTGAAATGGAGATCGCTGCCGCGTGCCGAGGCATCTGAAAGTGACAGGCTCCATTAATATAGAGGCAAAGACTCTTTCTGAGAGCAACGACGCACAAAAGCCATCTCATCACTCTAAAAGCATGGGACCTGCATAAGAGTCATTCATTCCCATAAGTCCGTCTTGCGTCCACGCAATGTGGCTCTTTTGCTGTCTGCATCTCTTGCGTTTTTACTATACACATCGGAATACTTATGCAGAAACGGTGTCATATATTTTCCACGTGCGGAACAACTACTGCAATTTTTATGGCAGTGACTTAGAGGATCCAGATTGTCAACACGACGTATATATGAGCCACCTGGGTCGTGGCTAAAATTGTTTAAAACAATTTAAGAGTTAGCATACTGAGGAACAGGTTCTCTTATCACTTTTAGTGACGGCCTTTGAGAGACGGCAAAAGTTTGCCGAGGTTTTCTCGCAGAACACTTTACAGCTTCTCACCTTGACGATTGCAAGACGATTTTGCCAATATTTCTCTGTTTTTGTAAATAAGGTATTGAAACACCTGCAGTTCCACTGGGGGCCACGTCCGAAAACACTAAATGGTATCCAGTTTTTATTTCTGCCATCAGAAAGGTTTCACGTGCGGTGATCAGGTGTGCCAACACGATAATTGGCGAGCGCGGTGGCAAGCACTATCTACGCTACTTGTGAGTGGTGGGTGATCACTTCAGTCATATTCAGTCAAAGTGTGGCAGAAAACTACTCGTGTTGATCGTACACCACAATGCGTCAGCGTGGTGTGCGCCACAAGGCTGTGAACTTGCATATACGCACCTCCTCGTCATATTATAATCATCGTTCGTCAGCCCTTTCCTTCCCCCGTCCCTCTTCGCTAGTTTAGAGCAACAGGTCAGGTCCAGTTATACCTCAGGCCGACCTCTCTGCATTTCTGTAAATTATTTTTCTCTCGGCCGTCCAGCTAGCCGAGGCAGCCTCTGATGCCGCGGAAATCTAGGCCAACTACTAGGCGGAGGGAGGCTGCGTCCGCCCTTGTGATTGTTGGCATCAATCAAAATTTTGCACCCACTGGTGGCACAAAAAGCACATGCCACCTAAAACTACAGAATGTTGTAATACTACCAACAACTGCTGGCCGCACCTCAAGGTTTATGCCGATCAAAAAAAATATACTTATTTGTGCAAGTGTATGAGCCGAGTTACAATAAGTGGCCGTGTAACATTAGGCGGCCTATACGCGCATTTGGCGTCCATTTTAAAGCCATTCGTTAAAGCAATGAGCTACCGGCGCATGTATACTAGCTGCTCCTGTTCCAAGCCAAGGGACGTGCTGAAGTTATCTCCCGGTAAACTAGCTCTGCGGCGAGCTAAAAGCCTTTCGCCAGTCATGTACAGTGCTAGGGCTTTAATGCCGCCATACGGGATGATGACCTCGTTTGAATCGCAGACCAGTGAACATGAAAAAACACTGACGTGTTACAGTCTATCACTTATAAGAAATATCGTATTTTGAGAGCGCAGGTCCTAGGTGGCCATTCCTGGCTTGAGCGTCGGGGCCCTCGGCATAACAGAAGGAAAAGAGCACAGCGAAGTACGAAAGAGTGGACGCAGAACGCTGCGCGGGATCAAAGGCGCCGCTAGCAAAAAGAGCGCGAGGAAGAAAGTGGAGAAGGGCGTAGCGGAACCATCAGGCGGAAAGTGGCGGCGGAGGGTGTGGCGAGAGTGAGAAGGAAAGCATACTGCTGCACAAGACGGGCATTACGGCGACGACCACTGCGTGACGGTGCGAGAATAGCGCACCGTCCGCTGTTCACTGATGACACCGTCGATAAGGCACGCAGCGAGCGCATCTGGCAATACCTGATATGGAAACAAAGCGCTGTATGAGCCGAGGTCTATCGGCGGCGGCGGCTGTGAATCGCGCCCCCTCGTCAACCACGCACCGCTTCTCACGTTATGCAGATTAGCGAGGCAGACGCGCACCACTTCGCTCCGTTCGCAATGTTCCGCACGAGACAGATTTTCCGCACCCGCCAATATCTCGCGAAATAAAACAACCTATTGAGCTGCGCTCAAGTTTCCCATTAGGGAGTATCGTAATTGTCGACGAACTTCTTAAAATGAGCTCTCATGTTGCATATAAAGGAAACTGCGGTTGCAGTTGCAACAAGTCTTAGCATGAAATGCTTCGCGCCCGCGTTATCGTTGTTCTGTTAGCAATATGACACACTGAAACTCTTAATGATGAGGTGCTATAGACTGCCGTTTCTTCCTTCGCGTGAACTGTTTTATTAACCTTCTCAAAGAAACAATTTCATTGAATCGGTCGCAAGTGCTTGATGAGGGAATGTACTACGTGCGATTAGGTTTCGTTCCATAATCATCACTAACGCTGTTGCTACTATGTTTAATATCTTTATTTCAGTTTTCGTTTGAGCTTCTAGGTTTCAGTTATGATACATTACTACGCTTATCAAGCGTAGATACACAACTGTCATGCTAAAGCAGTGTCATCACACCTCTCCTTCTATTGACTATGAGGAATATAATTACGACAGCAGCACATTAAAGTGGTTATAAATATTATTACTACAACCAATTGGAGTATGTAAGCTCACAATAGATAAAAAAGTATGAGATGTCAGCATAGACCACGATATAGACAATAGCGCCAGGATGCGACCATTCGTAATGTTAATTACGATATGAATTGCAGGAATGTTGAATTTTTAATAGCGATATTTATTAGACGTCTACGTACGAAAACGGGTGCCCGCGTTTTATCTGCGTTTTTAGTTAAGTTTGCCCATCTGTAAGGACAAACCGCGCTTCAGCACTACGGCTATGCTCAAGGTCACTATCCGCGAACCCAATTTGTACTAAACCATTTTCACTTACAATCGAGCTGTTCTACCTCTTTTACGAAATCACCTCTATTGGAATGACGGAGCAGTATGAGCGGTGTTATGCAGCTGGATGCGCGCTGTAAAAGTCACGTGCTACTTAGGACTTTATTGTTGTATCACAACAGCGTAAAACAGTGAAATGCTTACCAAGTTGTGAACTTAATGAACTGACAATTCACTTCAATCTTGCAGTGCTGTGTTATCTTTGCTTGTTTCTTTTCATTTTTTTGGAGATGCTTTTATAAGATTCAATAAGTGCCACCTAAAAGTACTGCCATCTTTCTTTGTACCTGTTTCGTCGTGTCTGCACCCTAATACCGCGCTTTTGCAAGCTTACTACAGTGAAACACTAGATGAGTGTGTGAAAACACTATCTGTTTGTTCATTCTACCGCATTCATCGTGTGATCCATAATAAACCCAATTAAACGGTCAGAAAGAATGTCAGTCAAACAATGCTCAGCCCGCATAGAAATAAGGCGCGAGTATATTGCAAAAACTCGTAAAAAAGCTGCTTTATGAAGTGTTTGTACAAGCGCATTTATTACAGCAAAGGTTGGTTCCATTGTATATTGTCAATACATCTCATTTGCTATCAAAAGTAAACAATGTATTTTTTACTTCTCTTTCTTTTCACTACGAAAATATAATCTATGACTTACATCAATCCATCACGTTGTCGACGTCTCGTCGAGGCCGTTCTCTGCACCGTTGCTATTCAGTTCTGGTGACAACGAACAAATGTTTGTTTTAAAAAAAATTATAAACCCTACACATGCACTTGAATCAGCGATGAGTGAAGCTTTATTTGATGTTTGCTCAAATGGGAACAACGACGACGCAAATATTTGCGTGAAATGATGCAACAGCGATACAATTTTGCGTACATTAAACGCTAATGACGCAATTTCGGTGCAGCTCAGCGACTGCATCAAATCACAGTGACTCAACTGTTTTCATGTAGGGGCGGTATTCGTATCAACGTGAGACGAATACCCCGGGCGTTATAACGTAAAGTTATTTCAAACTTTTCTATTCCACTTGTGCAATCAGTCCTCCCGGACTGGTCAAAAAAATTTTTTGGCCGACCCTCCTGCCCACGTTTGTCACGCGACGTCACGAAAACAGCCGAAGGGCCCCACTTTATATGATATGTGAACACTCACTATGCATCATTAGACCGAACGATAAAAAAAAACAATAATAATATCTGATTCGAAGCCTTTTTCGCCATCAGCGAAAATGGCGTCGATTCACGAACTGCTTTTGGCCAAAGGTTTTCGGGCTGCGCTCCCTTTGCCTGTCTGTCACGCGACGTGAGAAAACTACGAAAGCTCACCGCATCATAGTGGCGTGAATGGGTGAAAGGTGCATTAATATGCCGAACACAATTCAGATTTTTTCTCAATAGCCGGACACTGCCCCATTCCGAAATGAATAGAAGACAGGTGTACGCGGATCGCTGTGGCACTGGCTACTAGAAGCTGCCAGGAAGCATGAATTTAGTTGCGTATGATAAAAATATGTGTGGCAGTATAAGGGTATCGCTACCTTTTGGCGCGCATACGACATCACTCTGCCAACTCTTCTATGCTGAGGATCCATTTTAGCGGCTTTCTTAACCTGCCGTTGCACGCCGCCGACATTTTCGACCAGCCACCACAAGCTATGTAAGGGAAAGCGGACCAATCGAAGACGCCAGCACCAACCTCCTCATCCAGTTATCTGCTTTCACTGGGGTGGTTCGGCCCCATCAAATCCCTGTCTACTTGAGCATGCACCTCGCCTCTTGTCGGTCTTACATAAGAAAAGCTGCTCAAAGCTGATTTTGGTTTCAACTGCTTTTGTTTCCAAATCGAATGGTATTTGATTTGGAAACAAAAGAAAGCGATTTCCTACAAAGGCGAAGCGCGCTTGATTGGGCTTTTGAAAAGCTGCGGGTTACCACCCGATGCTTGTGTCGGTGGTTATGTAAATTTGACGCCAGGAGTTTGGAATAAATACAGGTTGGAATAGTTTTACGCTATGGGGCCCGCCATTGCGTTTACTTCATGCCATACACATGTCTCTTCTTTCACACAGCACTTGTTTTCCACAACTCATAGAACGCAGTTGATTTTTGTTATGGCTAGTCAGCACTGTCAGAGCTCCTAATTGGCCATCGACTTCAAATAGGTGCGATTGACGTCATTGCACGTAGCTCGTGCCATCACCGCAGGTGACGCCGCGAACGGACTCGTGTCTCGCATGTTCTCGATTTTGTTGCATTAGCGCAAGCGCTTCGGCCAGTTGGTGCATGATGAACTTGAAAAAATGGGTAACAGCGAAAGAGAAACGGACGCGCCCACAAGGAAAAGGCTCTTGACGACCGCGTCTAACGCCTTTTCCTTGTGTGCGAGTCCTTTTCTGTTTAGCTGGTACCGCCTTTCTCAAGTTCCTAGATCTTTTTCTTGTTCACGTGGTTGTTCGCATGGCGTAGCAATGAGAAGCGCTGCGTGTGTTTTGAAACACGACACACAACGAGAAACGTTCAGAGGTTCAATCCCTACCGTTCCTAACATCTCCGATTGTCACGTTCTTCGGTGCTCGTGGCCACCAAAAGACGTTGTTCAGAAGTTGACTTACCAGACATCCAATGATTAATTTGGGCACTGTGCTTCTCCGTGTCAAAAATGCGTACTTGTCCTGCTCGATGCTTCCTTCGGGCTTTCATGTATTTATGTCCGCAATGCGCCACTCCGGTCTCAATTTGTCCACCACTTTTCTTTCTCCCAACTCGACCCCTAATATTTCTGACTATCAGTTTTCCGTTAGCAAGTTCTTCACTTCTTGCATCTTGTTCTGCTTGTGTACTGAGGCGCGTACTCAGTTGCGAATACCCATTGGCTTAAGGTGCTTTGGTCTTTTCGTGGGTGACGCATTTCCAGGTTTGGAACTGCGGCGATTAAGTTTCCTGTTCTGCAGTAGAGGGACGACGACGCATCGGCGAAAGCGAGTGGCGTTGAGGCGATGGCTAACGGCTGGAAACAAGAGGGACGTAGACGGGGCGTAAAGAGATCTGGCCGGGGCTACGACATGTAGAGGAAGACGGACACGGTGAAGCATATGGATCAGGGTCGAAGCTACGGCGGTAAGGTCATGCGCAGTGACGGCAAAATCGTGTGACGCGGCCAGCGAGACCACACGCAAAACATATTGGCCGGTTGTCGGGAGTGCACCATTGTCCACTGCTGTGTGGGTAGGTTGGCTGAACGAAGCGACGAACTGGATACAGGGGCACGACTGATGGGAATGGAGCAACCGTTTTATGACGGTGTCCTTGTGAGAGCATCGGCATTGCTGAGTGGTGCGTTCACCTTGGTATAGGCAACGGGATTCGGCACCAGCGAAGTCTCGCGCGCAGAAGGCAGAGCCACGAAAACTTGCTCCTGTATGACCTGGCGAAAGTTGGCAGGCAAAGACGAGAGTCGCTTCCCGACAGAACACAGCAACGAAAGCTGAGGAGCGACCTTAGCGTGGACGAACTACTTTACCTGACACAGCAGTCCGTCAATTTCAGGCGTGATGGCCACGCTCGAGAGGGTTTCGCCAGACACAGCTGGGCACTGGGAAAGAAAGCGCTGTCTGCTGAGCTCGTCGAAATTTTGACCAGGCTTAGTGACCTGAGAATAAGTGCCAGGGTTTTTTCAACAACAATACATAAAAGGCATCGCTGGAAATGCCCTTTATGATGTGAGGAACATTGTCCGCCTCCGCTACTGTTGGATTGAGCTGAGGTAGACGGCGTTATCTATGTAGGTGCTGAACGCTTCACTAGTTTCCTGGGATCGATTTCTTAGGCCTTGTTTAGCACGATGCTTGCGCACGTAAGGGCAGCCAAAAACTTTTTGGTGCTGGTTTTGAAGGTGGTCCAAGTGAAGAAGTCGGTTTCAGGGTTTTTAAACCGCTGCTTGGCGACACCCGTTAAACAAAAAATCGCGTTCTTGAGCTTCAGGAGATCGTCCAATTTCTTGGTGGTGCTCACTCTTTCGTACGATTCCAGCCAATCTTCAACGTCGTTCTCGTTGGTGCCACCGAAAATCTCAGGACCGCCCTAACGCTCAGCAATGGCACATATAATTGCGGGCGACACAGGTGAGGATGTCTTACTGACGTCGGCAGGAATCACTGACCACAGAATCCCGCTGCGTAATTACAGTATGGTTGAAAACCGCAGCACCCTTCACCAAAACCTAAAGCGAGCAAAGTACACGACACTACAGCAGCGGGAAGCCTTGGCAGTGTTTTTCAAGAAGGTAACCAAGACAATCCTGAACTCGTGCCTCTCCGGAGACTGCAGCGATGTGGCTGCCGCGACGAGCATTCCTCTTGACAACAGCTTTATATTAGTTAGTTCACTAGGTTGGTACTTATTTTTTGCAGCTGCTGCTAAATGCGTATTGAATATGAGCCTCGAGTAGCCTTTGGCTACTGGCCCATCAGTTGTCGACACAGTCATGCAGGAATTACACATAAATAAGCGAAAAAGAAGACCAAAAGAAATTGAAAATGTACCTTCTCGGTACGTGCTTATTACGACTGGAGATGGCGCGAGGTTTCACAAGACGTAGGCTGAATTTACGAACGAATGTTTGCATCTGAGGCATAGATTTTCTTTTCATGTTGATAACTGGGGTGCTATAACGTAAAGCTATTGCAAACTCTTCAATTCCAATTATGCAATCAGCCCTACGCGATTGGTCAAAAACTTTTTGGACCCCTCCCACTTCGCCTGGCTGTTATGCGATGTCAAGGAAACCGCCATAGCTCCCCATCTGATATGACGTGTACACACTGATTAGGCACGATTTGACTGAACAAAAGCAAAAATATTTCTGATTCGACGCATGTTCGCCATATGGCCTCGGCTATTGGTCAAAAGCTTTTGGGCTGCGCACAGTGCAACTGCCTGTCACACGACGTCACAAAATCGCAAAAGCTCACCACGACAAAGTGATTAATTAAATTATGGGGCTTTACGTGCCAAAACCACTTTCTGATTATGAGACACGCCGTAGTGGAGGACTCCGGAAATATTTACCACCTGGGGTTCTTTAACGTGCACCTAAATCTAAGTACACGGGTGTTTTTCGCCTCCATCGAAATGCGGCCGCCGTGGCCGGGATTTTATCCGCGACCTCGTGCTCAGCAACCCAACAGCATAGCCACTCCGAAACCACGGCGGGCACGTTAAAGTGATGTATACCACGTTAAGAAGAAGCTTTAGCTCAGGCCCAACTCCGATGCCGCCTCTGTTATATATATAAAACGCAAAAACATTTTTATGCGATAACCGCTGGACGGATTTTATTGAAATTTGTTGCATTTGAAATAGAAAGTCGAATTCTAGTGACTGATGTAAGCGGAATGGCGATTTAGGTCCTGAATTTTGTTAAAAGAATTTTCAATAATTTGAAAGCTTGTAAAAAATAGAAGCACCAAATTTACAAACTCATAGCTTTGCATCAGGAACAGATATTGCGGTTCTGTAAACGGCATCCATTAGACTACTGAAAGCGGACAAATTAGAGATGTGATTTTATATCATACGTGAATGTTTACGTTGTTTACAAGGGTTCTGCAAAAGCTGAATTTACATATTATTAACAATTCTTAGGTTAATTTTTAACATATCAATTTTGTCCACTTTAGACTTACTATGATATGCAATTTACAGAATTGTATTATCTATTTTAGTTGCTGAGTTACAAAGTTGTAAACTTGATAGTATCGTTTTTTCAGAACTTCCAAATTTGCCAATTCCTAATAAAAAATTTGAGACATACATCAAAAATTTGAATCCCACAGTCACTAGCATTTAAGTTTGTCTTTTATATGCAACAAATCTCGTCAAGTTTGGTGAAGTGGTTGCCGAGAAAAACCAATTCTCCTTTTACATGTATTTAGATAGGAGCACCCGAGCTAAAGTTTCCTCTTAAAGATGCATTATTATGCCAAAAAATCCTGAGTTTGCTTCTGAATAGCCGCTGGCTACTCTGTTCCGAAAGGAATAAAAGATGGCTGCCGCCGATCGCTGAGGCACCGGGTACTCGCACCTGCCGAAAAGCATGGGTTTATTTGCGTACACCAAAACATTTGCGTGGCCGCGTAACGTTTGCGAGCACTTTCGGGCCGTTTAAGACCTCGTGCTGCCCATTCTTCTTTGCTGAGGATCCATTTAAGCGTCATTTTTAAGCTTCCCCTGCATGCCGCCGCGATTTTCTACCAGCCAGCGCAAGTTAAATAAGGAAAACTGGACCAATCGCAGACGCCGCCGCCAGCCTCTTGATACGGTTATCGGTTTTCAGTGCAGTAGCTCGTCTCCATCAAATTCCTCTCCACTTGAGAGTGCTGCTCGCCTCTTGTCAGCCAATGAGATAAAACAAACCACTCAGCGTAGGCAATGTTATTCGTTTTTCAAGCTAACAAAAGTGACCTCCTATGAACAATGAGAGCATTTGATTGGTCTGTTCAGACAACCGTGCGGCTGACCGCCCGATGCTTGCGTCGGCGGTTACGCAAATTTGACGTCAGAAGATTGGAATAAAAATATATTGGAATAGTTTTACGTTATAGGGCCCCTGCTCTCTTCTCAATTTTGTCTTCTTTATAGTATACTATCTGGACAAAATCACCGGTGAAAGATATTTAAACAAACGAGAAATGAGTAGCTAACTAAAGAAATATCCACAATCCTTGGTCTGTTTTCTTCTACCCACTACGTGCCCTGTTTCTTTTATTCGGTTGGTCACCTACGACACGCTCCTGGTTCAAGCATACACAGGGTCTTCCCACCACGCCAAAAACACCGATTTCACAGTCCAACTATTTTAACCTCAGCGATTAGCCGACGTAATCTATGTATTTGAGTTATGAATAGTAAAATAAAGCTTCATTCTACAAATATGGGGCATGAAATCAAGAGTTCGATGAAAACTCGTGTGGTTGGGATCGCTCATAGTCGAGGGTAAAACGGACGCCTACTAAAAAGCATTAAAAAGAAAAGAAACGAAGACGTTTCGGCTCCCATGTGGGGTCCTTGCTCATAAGGAAAGTTCGTCGGCGACTGTTTTACCATTAAATATGGGGCATAAATCACGCACTTTGTTTTTGATAACCTGTATAGAGAATCACGCAAACAGCCGAAATCTGATAAACATGAGAAGTCGTTGCTTTCTTGGAAAGTAACACCGCCAACAATTGTTCACCTCCAATGAATTATTGAATGAATAGATAGATAAGCTTTACATAGTTGTAAGCCATTCCCGTACATTGGCGAAAGCGCGAGCAAGGGGATGAAAACGAGACGCGAAGAAGCGCTGGTCGTTGTTTCGCGATCTCAGCTTCTGATAATATATATTACTTAAATGAATTTTCCCTTTTTGTTTTGTTAAGTCTTATTCACATTACATGTTTGGTAGAGCTGCGGGAGTACCAACTACATACAGCGGAGCTCCGCAGCGGCCGACCCAGATGGCTCCTTCCACTCTATGGTTGCAGATACGGTTTCCGCCGCAAGAGTCGCAACGTCAACAGCCGTAGTTGCCGAGCCAAGAGACGCACGCACGTTTTGTGGAACTGGTTATGGCGACATTGAAGAGTGGTTGGCAATCCACGACCGTGCAAGAACAACTGATGGGATGCTACGGTCATGTTGGACGACAACAAAATTTTATCTTCAAGAGACAGCAAGCTTCTGGTTCTAGAATCATGAAGAGATAATTGGAAGCTCGCGTACCTGCGGACAGGCCGCTATTGGAATCTGAACCTGACAACGTTTAACGCTAGAACGTTATCTAGTGAGGCGAGTCTAGCAGTGCTATTGGAGGGATTAGAGGGCAGTAAATGTGATATAATAGGGCTCAGTGAAGTTAGGAGGAAAAATGAAGCATATGCAGTGCTAAAGAGCGGGCACATCCTGTGCTACCAGCGCTTAGTGGACAGGCGAGAACTAGGAGTCGGATTCCTGATTAATAAGAATATAGCTGGTAACGTACAGGAATTCTATAGCATTAACGAGAGGATGGCCGGTCTTGTTGTGAACCTTAATAAGAGGTACAAATTGAAGGTCGTACAAGTGTACGCCCCTACATCCAGTCGTGATGACCAGAAAGTGGAAAGCTTCTATGAAGACGTGGAATTGGCGATGGGTAAGGTCAAAACAAAATAGACTGTACTGATGGGCGACTTCAATGCCAAGATAGGCAAGAAGCAGGCTGGAGACAAGGGAGTGGGGGAATATGGCATAGGCACTAGGAATCGCAGGGGAGACTTATTAGTAGACGTTGTAGAACAGGATAAGATGCGGATAATGAACACCTTCCTCCGCAAGCGGGATAGCCGAAAGTGGACATGGAGGAGCCCGAATGGCGAGACTAGAAATGAAATAGACTTTATACTCTGCGCTAACCCTGGCATCATACAACGTGTGGACGTGCTCAGCAAGGTGAGTTGCAGTGACCATAGGATGGTAAGAACTGGAATTAGCCCAGACTTGAGGAGGAAACGGAAGAAACTGGTACATAAGAAACTGATCAATGAGTTAGCGGTAAGAGGCAAAATACGGGAATTCCAGATCGAGCTAAAGATTAGGTATTCGGCTTTAACACAGGAAGAGGACTTTAGTGTTGAAGCAATGAGCGACAATTTTATGGGCATCATTAAGGAGTCTGCAATAGAAGTCGGTGGCAACTCCGTTAGACAGGATACAAGTAAGCTATCGCAGGAGACGAAAGATCTGATCCAGAAACGCCAATGTATGAAAGCCTCTAACCCTACAGCTAGAATAGAACTGGAAGAACTTTCCAAGTTAATCAACATGCGTAAGACAGCTGACATAAGGAAGTATAATAAGGATAGAGGTGAACATGCTCCCAGGAATGGAGGAAGCCTAAAAGCAGTGAAGAAGAAACTAGGAATAGGCAAGAATCAGATGTATGCGTTAAAAGACAAATCCGACAATATCATTACTAATATGGATGAGATCGTTCGACTGGCTGAGGAGTTTTATAGAGATTTATACAGTACCAGTGGCACCCACGACGGTTATAGAAGAGAGAATAGTCTAGAGGAAGTTGAAATGCCACAAGTAGCGCCGGAAGAAGTAAAGAAAGCCTTGGGAGCTATGCAAAGAGGGAAGGCAGCTGGGGAGGATCAGGTAACAGCAGATTTGTTGAAAGATGGCGGGCAGGTTTTTCTAGAAGAACTGGCCACCCTCTATACGTAATGCCTCATGACTTCGAGCGTAGCGGAATCTTGGAAAAACGCTAACACAATTATAATCTATAAGAAAGGGGACGCCAAAGACTTGAAAAATTATAGACCGATCAGCTTACTGTCCGTTGCCTACAAAGTACTTACTAAGGTAATTGCAAATAGAATAAGGAACACCTTAGACTTCCGTCAACCAAAGGACCAAGGCTACTTGACTTAGACCAAAGGCTACTCAACAATACACCATATTCACAGTATCAACCAGGTGATAGAGAAATGTGCGGAATATAACCAACCCTTATATATAGCTTTCATTGATTACGAGAAAGCGTTTCATTCAGTCGAATCCTCAGCAGTCATGGAGGCATTGCGGAATCAGGGTGTAGACGAGCCGCATGCAAAAATGCTGAAAGATATATATAGCGACTCCACAGCCACAGTAGTCCTCCATAAATAAAGCAACAAAATCCCAATAAATAAAGACGTCAGGCAGGGAGATACGATCTGTCCAATACTATTCACAGCGTGTTTACAGGAGGCATTCAGAGACCTGGATTGGGTAGAATTGGGGATAAGAGTTAATGGAGAATACCTTAGTAACTTGCGATTCCTTGGTGATATTGCCTTGCTTAGTAACTCAGGGGAACAACTGCAATGCATGCTCACTGACCTGGAGAGGCAAAGCCGAAGGGTGGGTCTAAAAATTAATCTGCAGAAAACTAAAGTTATGTTTAACAGTCTCAGAAGAGAACAGCAGTTTACGATAGGTAGCGAGGCACTGGAAGTCGTAAGGGAATACATCTACTTAGGACAGGTAGTGACTGCGGATCCGGATCATGGGAATGAAATAATCAGAAGAATAAGAATGGGCTGGCGTGGGTTTGGCAGGCATTCTCGGATCATGAAAAGCAGGTTTCCATTATCCCTCAAGAGAAAAGTATATAACAGCGGTGTGTTACCAGTACTCACGTACGAGGCAGAAACCTGGAGGGTCACGAAAAGGGTTCTACCTAAATTGAGGAGGATGCAACGAGCTATGGAAAGAAGAATGATAGGTGTAACGTTAAGGGATGAGAAAAGAGCAGATTGAGTGAGGGAACAAACGCGAGGTAATGACACCTTAGTTGAAATCAAGAAAAAGAAATGGGCATGGGCAGGACATGTAATGAGGAGGGAAGATAACCGGTGGTCATTAAGGGTTACGGACTGGATTCCAAGGAAAGGGAAGCGTAGCAGGGGGCGGCAGAAAGTTAGGTGGGCGAATGAGATTAAGAAGTTTGCAGGGACAACACGGCCACAATTAGTACATGACCGGGTTAGTTGGAGAAGTATGGGAGAGGCCTTTTCCCTGCAGTGGGCGTAACTAGGCTGCTGCTGATGATGATGATACCTTCAGAGGAAAGATGCCCGCTCTGTTTGGCAAGTCTCTTGGTCGAAAGATGGTAGATGGCCCAAACATGATGGTATAGTCGAGTCTGAGAAAGTGGGACATATCTTAAGCGGATAGCAGGTGACGCGTTCAGTCTGCTACACGCGTGGACTGTGACGGTGGATTCTATCGTTAATGAGTTCAAGCGTATTGGAAACTCCAAAATTCGACGTAATGCCCATCAGTTCACTCGACTTCCCAACACGGCAGCAACATCTTCGTGCAAAGACGTGCCTGCGTAAAAGCTTTCGCTAACCGCAGAACATGTGACTACGATCATACGGCGGGAACATGAGGGCATGTCTTGTGTTTTCCCGTGCCCCCGTGCCTGTGACACCGCGCTACCATGATACCACTTGTCCAAACCATTGTTCGCCAGGAGCTGTCCAACGCTGGCCTGGACTCGGCGGGCACCGTCGCTCTCTCCCGCCCGACTGACCGTTTCACAGGTTCCTAGGCTCAAGGTCAGAGGGTACATCACCGCAATCCGCCCAAGTGGAGGACAGCTGACGAGTGGCTCACCTGCTTTAATCGCCGTCGGATCGGTCACGTCG
This sequence comes from Dermacentor variabilis, assembly GCF_050947875.1. Classification (NCBI taxonomy): domain Eukaryota; kingdom Metazoa; phylum Arthropoda; class Arachnida; order Ixodida; family Ixodidae; genus Dermacentor; species Dermacentor variabilis. Next base: position 132,398,516 of record NC_134575.1, on the reverse strand, counting down.
TCGCTATAGCAATGACCGGTCGTCTTGGCCCATTCACCATATGCTCGTAACCGTCGCCCTGAGAATTTACTGACCGCTTCCAGCCCTTACCGCGAGTCCCCTCAGGCCTCAAACCCTGTCGTACCCTCGTTCACCATCTCTACATGTTCACCAGTCCCGTTCGCCATTATGTCGTCGCACATCATCGCGCTCCCCACAATTCGGCCGCCCTCCATCGCCAACTGGACGCCTGCCTCCGGGAAACTAGACGATGCAGCTCGCGGAGATGAAGCTGCTTTGAGGATTCGCCCGGAGAATAATCTGACCACATTGCCGACTAGACGCAACCTAATTGACGTTAAGGTGGGCGCTACACTTGTCGTTGCGCTCATTGATACGGGGGCACGTATATCAGTGATTCCCTCGCAGCTTCACTGTCGACTTATGCTCTTCACGCTCTCTCTTCGCGCCACCCGCGTTGCCGCTCAAAAGAGTCACCGACAGGAAAATGATTCCCGTCCTTGATATGTGCTCTGCCCGAATAAGTCTTGCCGGATGCTGTAGGAGTGCACTACTTGCTGTGCTCGAGTGCTGCTCCCATCAACTCATTTAAGGCATAGACTTTCTATCTGCCAACTCCACCCTTATTGATTGTGGAACTCGATTGCTACATCATGACCTACCTCGCTACTATGACGCTCCGGTCACTAGTCAACCGTGTTTATGTTCCGCGGATTACATCCGTCTGGCGCCACAATCCGTTACGCAAGTGGACCTAATGTCTCGCCCTCCTATTCTACATGGTCATTACGACCTGTCTCCCATTGTCGACGTTCTATTGCCCGGAAATGTCGCCGTTCCTCATACCATTCTCACCGTTTCTAATTACCGTGCGTCGTTTGCAATCTTGAACTTCATCCTGTGCACGCAAATTATCCCAAATAGCATGACTCTGGCCAGCGTCTCTTCTATCTATAAGCATGCCGTTTCTGCATTAGTTGCCGGCGATCCTTCGCTACGCGCTGCATTCCCACCTGCACACCCTACAGCCAATCATGATATTAGCATGATGATCGCGCCTGACGTCCTTCCAGCACAGGCTCCCGATATCAGGCACATGTTCATGTCTTATCGCGACATCTTCAGCGTTGATAACCACCCTTTTATCCAGACATGTGTCGTCACTAGCTGTATTCATATTGAAAATACCAGCCCCGTCAGACGACGTGCTTATCCTGGGTCCCATGCTGAACGGCAAGTAATTCAGCGCGAGGTTGAAACAATGCTCGCGAAAGACGTTATTGAACCTTCCTGCAGTCCCTCGCCGTCACCGATCGCTTCAGTAAACAGTAAGGACGCTAGCTGGCGCTTCTGCAAAGACTACCGTCACTTGAACAAAGTCACGCGAAAGGACGTCTACAACCTGCCGAGTATCGATGACGCTCTCGACTGTCTTCATGGGTCATTTGCTTCTCTTCCATCGCAGCTTCTTGAACTACTAAAGATTTTTGTAGAAATACCTGGTTCGCGAAAACACCGTATTCGTTATAACGGACGGACCTCTACGATTTAAGGTGATGCCACTTGGCTTTTGTAATGCCCCAGCAACGTTTGAAAGGATGATGAACTCTCTCCTTCGCGGTTACAAATAGTCCACATGCCTTTGTTATCTAGAAGACGTCATCGTTTTTTCTTCGACATTTGAGAGTCAGCTTACATGCCTGACGGCAGTTCTTGATGTTTTCCGCGAGCAGGGGTGCTATGCAGGATGCGCCGAGTTTGCCGAAACTCGGGATCTTCACGAGCTCTGGCGACACCCCAAGATGAAAGCACGAATGGTACCGAGGCACAGTTTATCTTTCGACAAGCTTGCAGTTTCATTGGTTTATCTAGATTCACTCTGGCTGGCTATCATTCCTTGGGCGTTGCCTTCTGGGCGGTCGACAAACTGGGGCTCACGTGATCATACCGTCGGTGCATGGTCGTGCCTTCTTTCACTTGTTTGTCGTTCCACCGAGTGCATTACATGCACAAGCGAGTTATAAAACAAACGCATTTAGTACGATATTATTAGTTAGTTTGAAGTGGTTTAGAAGCATTTTAAAGCTTACAACATGTACACTGAATGTGCATTAGACTAATTTGTAATTTAGTACGCTTCGCATTATACCACGAGGGAACGCTGTGGTGGCGTCATCACATCGATTCACCGGGCGAGCATGGCGGCTAAGCATCGGAGGCGCCCAGTGTAAACAAACTCGTACAACGAGCTTGCAGTACGCGACGTAGTGATCAGGCTCGACGATGACCGCTATTTCTCGGATATTTCTGTTCCTCCGTGAGCAATCTTTCCGTGCACCCCGAAAGAGTGCCAATAGCTCCGGCGATTTTACAGATCGCAACGCGCACCTACTATTCACGGCGCAGTGCTGAAGAAACAACTTCTCCGGTGCTGCTTCTGCGAGTGCGCTGAGTTCCTCCACTCTGCGTGACTGCGAGCGTCACGAATATTACATAGTGTGTGCAAAAGGAAGACAGCCTATATAGCTACGATGCGACAAGGAGGTGGTACCGACGATGGATCTCGCTACCAACACAGTGAAGGAGACATCGACAAGCTGCAGATAAGTATGTTTCTACTGTTTCATATTTAGCATAATAAGAGTGCACGGATTAAGTCACTTTCGTAGTAACGAACTGAATGCCCAGCAGTTTAAAGAAGGCAGTGAGAACCAATGAGTGTTCGTGCTTTTACATGAAAGTGGGCCCGCGAAAATATGGAAAAGATGAAGGTGAGCTTCACTAACTTGGTGAGATAACAGAAATTCATGAGTGACATTCAGCCCGCAGAATCTATGAGAGTATCTTTATCCAGGTGAAATATCAATAGCAGGTACTGATATAAAGCAGGAGACTTGTACAAAAATTTCATGTGTTGAACTGCACATGGGAGGAATTTCCGAATAGTGATCGCCACGTTACCGATATCCTTGAAAAAAGTCTAGAATCATTGCATTCTACCGGTTATGCAATATGGGACATAAACCTGGAGGTCAACAAAGAAACTTGACATGTCAAGGACTGTGCAGAAAGCGAAGTAACAAAAATTGTTGGAGATAGCATTAAGGCAGGAAGACAGTGGCGTAGTAAACCGTGGCAACTGAAAAAAGGAATCGGCAGGCAGGCCATGCACGTGTTCGATCACTTGTTGCCCATTCATAACAGGTGATTACATAAGCGTGACAGAATGGATGTCAAGGAGAGAGTACAGCCGAGGATGGTATAAAATTGCATAATATGATGTTTGTAGGCGTAGAATGCAATCAGCTCGTATAAGACAGGATTGTAGGGTGAGGCATTTGTTTTGCAGCGAACAAAAATAGGTGTGTGGTGCTGACAGTAGAGACTCGTGAAGGTGCGGGGCCACCTCAGCTGCTGGCACACTAATCAACATGACAATTGGCTCTGAAAAAGAAAACCCCAGTTATGAAAAATAAAGCAACGTTGTCCCAACGCATTGTTTTATTATGCATACTACACTAGAGGCTTCCACAGTTAAGGGCACTTAGTACTAATAGTGCAACGAGCATTTTTCTTTGTAAATAATGGTTTGTATGCGGCTGATTCATTCCAATACACTTTTTTGCAGCCAAAGATTCTGCTGCTGGAGGCACTCAACCGCCTGGTGGCAGTAGGCGAGCGCCAGGCATGTGCTCTTGAGTGTGTGGCAGAGGTCCAGAGGGCTGCTCTGCAACAGTAGTATCGGTGCCCTCACTGCTCTCCTGTCGAGCCCACAGAAGGCACCTTATAAAGGAGCTTTCAGTTTAACATTCTGTTTATTATTCAAGAACATGAATAAAATTATTGCAGTAAACATTGTGCTGTGCATACTAAGAGACTTGTAACATGCACTTGGTGTCACTTCAAAATAGGCATAAACGTAAGCCAACCTGTGCCACTCTTGGACCATGTAAATAAAAATACACTAATGCAGCATACACGTCATTGTGGTGTTTGTTCTTTCTATGTGCAAGAATACAGTGCGTGTTGGTCAGCCACAAGATGAACGGTGTGTGTAATTCACTATGAAGACAGGAAACAGCAGGAGCTTAATAATGCTATCGCCTATAGACTGTGCATATGACTGCAACACTCCCTGATTCAAATGTGCCATTACATGCATGTTCGATACCACATATTCTTTAACATTGTCTTATAATTGCATGTACTATATTTCACACATCTTAAGCGCTTGCACAGCACACTTCTGATGTATCCATTTCATAGGCCAAATAATTGTACACTTTGTCCTTTTGTGTTTTATGAAAAGCAGCATCCTTTACAGTCTGCTAAACCTTCAGAAGACAGGAGAGGCCCCGCCTAGATGACCAAAGTGCAGCAGCCGATTGCCTCCACGTCTAAAGAAATAGTCCCTCTCCAACGAGCAGGTTGGAGAGGGACTATCTGTCCGGTGGCACGATGTCAGTCTAGAGTGCGTGCCCATTGGTGCAGGCTTGTGTTCACCTGCCTTCAAGTGCAGATTCCGCAGCCTCCTAAAGTTGTATCCGACTATAGAAACACGTAATGCCTTGCACCAGTTGCATAGACTTCTGCAACTTGATAGCACACAATGATCAGGAGCAGAAATCTATAAAGGCATCCAAGCAAAGCTGGCTGGCCACACTTCCATTATGAGGGGCTGTAAAAAGGTCTCGCCAAATATTTCCATGACGTCCTTGAAAAAGAGGTGGTGTTTGGCACTTCTTTGAATGAAAAACAGATTACAGTGAATGTAGCATATCAAAACAAACTGAGCTTGGTTATCTGCACAGCATGTAATGGGAGGTTGTGCTTCACATAGGAAACAAACTGCTCTGTCCACTACAATTTTCAGGCCGGTATGGCACCTATTATGTCAACAGTGTCTATATATAAGTTGCACTTTTCACAGGCCATTGATTTCACCATTATTTTTGTATGATGGTTCTTCCAATCAGTGCTTGTATTACATGAGCAGGTGGATTTGAAAGCAAAGCTTTGTTTGCAAACCTTCCGACTTCCATAATTGTGTGGCAAGGCACTGGCATGTTGTCGAATAGCTTACACTTCCTCGGTCCTGCACCAAAGAAGCCCAATGCTCTATTTGAAGTTGGATCGCACAACAATTCAACGGCACACAAAGTAGCGTAACACACACAGCAAAGCATTCTGCTGTGTGTATTTCTCTTCTTTGTGTCCCGTCGAATTGTTGGTCAATTAAACTTCAAGCTTCTATACCAATACACCGTCTTCAACCTCACCAATGCTCTAGTTATTAGGCCACAATGGTGCACATCTTTGAAATTTCCCAACACACATTAGCTCTCCAAAAAATCACAAATGTTAAATTTTGCAGCACAGGTGTATGTATGCACGTGCCATATTCTTTACCACTAAACTCACAGGAATCAAAGGGGCAAGCATTAACCAGCCTTGCTGCTGCCGTTACCATTATCATGACACCAATGGAAAGACAATGCCACGTTTCGGTAAAGGGAGTGGCGGAGGGAAAGGTGCGACAGCGAGGGCTTACAATAAAAATAACGGTTACGAGACATGTTCAATGCCAATATATGCTGCATGTCACTCAGCCTACTTTGGCATTGCGGCAAGGGTTTACTCGTTTAAGCATATCACGTTTTGTGTAATCATTGCTCTAAAGCTGTACAAATGGGCTATTTGCTCTGCAATCTTTATTTTTATCATGGTGGGTTAAAGACCCACTTTTTATTGGCATCTGCACCACATTTCTTCCGATATGTAATTTTGCCTTGGTGGTTCATGACATCTTCACGTACAGAGAGTTCTGCAGAGCATTGGATGCGCATTGTTCTACTGCTTAAGAATTAGAAACCCATTATGAGACGAAAATATACAATTTATCCATCCAGAATAACGCCGCCCCCCCCCCCAAAAAAAAGAAGATACACTGAAACTCTGGCACATGCATCGACAGTGAGCAGAGCAAACAATCTGAGGTATTTTCTTCATGCAAGCCAACACACTAAAATTCTCAAAGCATTTTCATTTCGCCACAAATGCATAGGCACAACCGGCTTGGCGCAACATCCACATCTCGCGCTGCAACAAATTGTGCAATGCCTCGCTGTTTCATAGTGCGGCCGATAGATTACGCATGACTAAAATTCAGCATTGTGCATACTAAGTAACTTCACCAATGAACAACCCCAAGTTTTTTATGGTATTAGGATTCATAGGTTACTTCACACAATTTCTGATATCCATTTATCTATTTATACTTAACTTCTTTCCCAGGAAAGTGAGCCATTTGGAAGGCACCCTGAGAGACAAGTAGAACAATCGGCAAAAAGTCATCAACCAGCGAAAAAGTCAGTATCATAAGCAGCCGCATCTGAGATGTCGCTAACACAAAATTTAAGTCGGCTAATCAGAAGTCACAAATCTAGCAATATGGGGTGTCTAAACATTGCTTCAATGTTAATCACAGTAACGCTGACATTCAAGGCGCCTTAATTCCTACGTACGCTCCGTCGACACACCCGACTACGATCGTAATGTTCCCACGAAGTAGGAAGCATTCTTTTATATATGCCCGCTCAGCCGCAGTATTCTGGAAAGCTAGCCACCGCTTACGCACTGCCGCATCGATAAGCGCGTCAGACACATCTCTGACACAGTGGCTAACAGTAGTTTGATGGCGTCCAATAACGCTCGGCACCGACGCTTCCCTGAAAACTCCCAGTCCTGTAGAAACGGAGGGCACAGATGACTTGCTCTACCACGGTGAGCGAATGAAGCCCGCCACGCTATCTCCGCAGACGAGAGTCTTCGCCTAGCTCGTCACACAGCCAGCGCACTGATGTCTTCGGCAGGCGAAAAATGTCGCTGAAACTCCCCATCGGTCATGTAGGTGAACGGGTCCGGACGGTCATACTGACGCTTGCTGCCGCTTGATGCAATGAAACAGGCTGCTGCTGCCGCCGCCATGTTCCCGAGTTGAACTCGGAGGGGGTTTCGCGATGTACGAGTTTAGCACGACTTCGCCTGTCAATCAAAACCAGAGCGAGGCATGTAACTCTTGTGCGCGCACCCACTACAGTGAAGCCACGCCCAACTTATCTTCCGGCAACAGCGACGCGGTGTCGAGCTGAGAGGCATCAACAATCTTGACCGCAGACATAAAACACGCACAACACACTGTCATCGGTGATGTACTGAGCACCACTATCAAAAACAAAGCGTTGACTGTCACTGGCTTATGCACACATCTTCTCGGGCTGAGATGGCCGCACAACACGGTTTCATTGCCTGCATAGTGGCGCGTAGCGCACAGTAAATAATTATCGGCACGTCACTGTAGCTGCTTGCAAGGCGTCGATGCGCCGAGGGGGACGACGATGCTGAGAAGTGCGTATTGCAGCAGTCGTTTGAGATGGCTGCTCTGTCATCGGTGATGAAACGGAGCCACAGCGTCGTAAACACGATCAGCATCCGAGAATCGCTCGCTTTTCTAGATCCAGTGCAATGGCATTTCTTCATCACAAGCACTGCGCACTCAACAGTTCCAACACCTCTCTCCGTTCGAAATATGATTTCATAACTGCACACAAGAGCCCTCACCTGCCAAAATGCGAGTGCTGCGGTGTCGTTACGATATCCATCTGCGATCGCTGCCGGCTCCAGCAGTCGTAATTCACAAGCACCTTCGACTACACAACACACTCGTATACTGCGTACATGCGCTCAGAGGCACCTTCACTGGGCAAGCGATGACAGGCGATGAATTGTGTCGCTGGGGAAGCACGCACTTTTCGCAATGTATCGCAGAGGCTTCGCGCACAAAGATAAACTGGTACATTTTCACTGAACTGCGTCACTACACACTCTAAAATAACATACCGCTTATGCTGCAGCGACAGCCGTTGTGTCGTTTTTAGTCGGTATAGCGGGGGCCTTAATAGCCTAGTGAAACGCCTGCGATGAACAGCCGTACCGCGGCGCTGCGTTTCTATTCCCCTAATAGAGAAAGAGTGGCCATGACCCTCCATGGATCATGACGGACTTTATTGAGAATAGCACTGCAGCGCCCCTAGGCGACTTATGACCGTATGAATGCCCTCGTGCGTGCGACCAGATTCCATGTACCGCTTCTAAGCTTTCGCCTCACTGTCGCCACTCGCGGCAAGAAGTGCTAAATTTAATAATTTGCTCGATCTCCTTTTGTCATCACAAATTTCTAGCGTTGAAAATGAAAAACAGATACTTAAAGAAATAAAATGTTCGTTATTTTATTTGTTGTATTTTAACGTATTCGTTTGAGTGAAAGTGTAGGTGCAATAATGCGCCGCATGTACCCTGTTCGCATTCGATGGAGGAAAGAGAGATAGTGCTCGAACGAGGAGGCACGCCCTTGACGCGCCCGGGAAAGGCTTGGCAAGCGGCTCACGGCAAGTGTGCAGACAGACAGCGGGACAGTCACGGTATCGCTAAGTTGTGATAATCCGTTGATAACAATACGCGGCGCTGGCGCGTTTCGTTGTGCAGCCTTCTGCGCTTGAAACGTGGAAGCAGCGTGCCACGCAGGGTGCGCTCATGTTGTCATACGCGGCTTTTTGTCTATATATTTTTTTGCCTGCACCTTCGGCGCGTTCCGCGCTATCTCCGTTCACTGACTGCCGTCGAGCAAACTCGGGTAAAACTCGGGTGAACGAGAAACTCGGCGCATCCTGCATAGCACCCCTGGCCTACAGCTAAACTCATCAGAATGCTGTTTTGGCCGTCGTGAAATCAATGTGCTAGGGCACCTTGACGTGCTCTTGGCGTAGAGCCTGATCCCTACGAAGTTTGTTTGATGACCACTTTTTCAGTACCATGTTCAGCCAAAGACGTCTGGAGCGTCGTCGGCATACGTTCTTATTTTCGACGCTTCATCCAAAATTTCGCCGACATTGCCCGTCCCTTAATGCATCTCTTGACGAAGTACGAATCATTTTCGTGGGGTCGAGAACATGCTGATTCCCTTCGCACACTCACTAGATGATTTATTACCCCACCCATCTTGGCCTATTTTAACCTCTCCGCGCCGGCTGAAGTTCGCCAGGGGACTTGGCATCGGCACTGTCCTTGCCCAGAGGGAGCAAGAACAGGACCGTGTCATCGCCTATGCTGTCGGCTCCACTCCCTTTCAGGGCGAGTGTTCCGATCATTGAATTGGAATGCCTCGCTTTAGTCTAGGCAGTCGCAAAATTTTGATCATAATTGTTTCATCACGTGTTTTCGGTCATAAAAGGCCATCATGCACTATGTTTGTCCTCCCTTAAAGACTCCGCTGGACGACTTGGTCGCTGGCCATTAAAGCTTCAGGAGTGTACCTTTAATGTCAATTACAAGTCCAACCGAGTGCACTAGGATACCGACTACCCCTCACGTCGTCCCATGGATCGCCCCACTACGCTTCCCATGATGTCGACACGTGAGTCCTCGCCATCTCTGACTTTAGCGATATTGTGAACATACAGCTGAATGATGCAGATTTGCGCTCCATAATCCACCAGCTACGCTCTCACCAATCCGACCCATCTCTCCACCTGTTTGTGCTCCATGATGGTATTTTATACAGACGCATTACTAACTCCTAAGGCTAAAATTTTCTTCTTGTGCTTCCTACATCTCCCCGTTCCACTGTGCACCAACAGCTACACGATGCCTCAACCACTAGACATCTCGGAGTGTCCCGTTCATAATACCTGATGCGGCGTCGGATTTATCTGGCCAGGCCTTTACCGTTCTGTACGTCGGTATGCTGATGCTTGTAAGTCCTGCCAGCGCCGCAAGCGCCCGTCCTTGTTGCCCGCCGGTACACTTCAGCCAGTTGAGATCCCAACTGTCCCGTCCTACCAAGTGAGCCAAGATTTAGTTGGACAATTCCCGATTTCTTTTACGGGGAACAAGTGGATTTACGAGGCCACTGACTACACCGCACGGTGTGCCATCAAGCGGGCACTGTCGAAAAGCTGTGCAATTGACGTCGCGGACTTTCTGCTTTATGATGTCATTCTACATTATGGCGCGCCGTGACAGCTGCTGACCGATCGCGGCCGTTCATTTCTTTAGAAAGTCGTTGACGACATCCTTAGTTTATGCTCCACGCGTCACAAGTTAACGCCAGCCTACCGTACACAATCAAATGAACTTAATCGAACGTCCTAATAGCATGCTGACCACAATGTTCTCTACGTACGTTTCTGCATATCTTCGTAATTGGGACAGCCTTTTTTCACATTCGCGTACAACTCCTCCTGCCATGACACCGCCTGCTTTTCTTCTTTCACCTGTGTTGCGGCCACCCAACGCTGCCCTTTGAGAATGTTCTGCTATAAGGTGCCTACGTTCCTCCAAAGTACGTCCGCGATGCTGCTCCTCGGGCACAAACCGCTCGCCAGATTGCGCGGGATCGTCTCTCTGTCTCGCAGGTACCCTAGAAGTCCCTTTATGACAGCCACCACAGATCCATTCACTTCTCCTTATTTGGACACCCTTCCTCCATGTGAACCTCTCTTCGAAGCTTTTGTCTTGCTACTCGGGATCTTATACAGTCCTCCGCTTGCTCAGTGACAGACGGGTGTACCATACGCGATCGCCCTGGTGGACGGTAGCTCGCCATCGCGTACCAACTAGTGTTATCATGCATGTCGCCCGCTTGAAGCCCCAGTTCTCCGACAACATCACTACGCTTCTCTATGCGCAGAGACGGCACTCCCACCCGCGGGGGTCATATTGTACAAGCCATTACCGTACATTCCAGATGGCGCAAGCAAGAGCACGAAGACGAGGATGGAAGAAGCACTCGAGTGGCTTTTGTCGCCACACGCGCCGACATCTGGCCGGTGCTTCACCCTGTCAATAATTTTACGTGTGCAGTATTGTAAGAAATAATGCAGTGGAGCACAAGACCTACGCTGCAAATGGCCAGTAAATGTGCAAGAACGCGAGATAAGACCACGTGTACGAGAAAGAGCAAACGGAAAGATTAATAAGGCAACATCTAGAACATAGGAAACGTGGATCGACACCTAATGCCGTCTTTCTCGACGGCCGTAATTAGGAAATTCGACTTCTGTGTCTGCCAAGCGAAGCTTTCATCAATAACTCGGCACAGATTGCTACGGCAACAGCTAGTAGCATGGGATTTCTGTAGCAAATCCAGAGCAGGAAACACGATAATATGCGCTACAAAGAGCTGTGAGGTCTATACTTACCACATCCGATTGCCTGCTTTACCCAAAATTACAGCCACTCGTAAACACACCGACGAGTAGCTTCGCTCACGTTGCTTTTGTCGACAATTTTATTGTGGAAGCTTGCTGTTAACTAGTCATTGAGGTAGCAAATAATGAACCTATGCATTCCAAAGACAATCATTTTAGTACCCACACCACACAGTGAGTGTGCTATGGGCTACAACAAGCGCTGAACTTAACTACACGTCTTTACCCATGCAGTGTTATACACTATGACCTTTGCAAAAAAGATGTATCGCCTCAACAAGGTCTTCGATCCGGTCACTACTCATGATAACGTCGCTCTAAGATAACATAACACACTTGAATGGCCGATGGTCTATCTGAGACTAGAAGGCACATAGTTCATCTAGCTACGTAGTACATAAAGAAGATTATCGGCGCCCTCTAAAGTTAAGGAGTGGCTGCTAAGGAAAGGGGAGAACAGTTCACGACTGCTGCTAATTAGGTGGTGTGATGAAATTAGGAAACTTTCGCGCATAGAACAGTCAGCTCAAACAAGATAGGAGTAGTTAAGTTTCTTCCTCCACGTCTTCAAGGCAGACGATTCTTAAAAAAAGTCTTCGTCCCCGTCCGGTGACGTTATGCATTTAGCGAACCAATTTAGGAATACCGAGCTATATTAGGACAATGTAGCATACATCGCTTAGCAGCGGCCAATTATCGCCTCACTCACTTACTCCTTCTCATCTACACACACTCATGTATATACCCTTGCGAATTCGGGTGGTGCTCTTATTTTAGGTTCCTTCACTCGCATTCTACCAATCAATAGTTTTCAAAATAGGGACGACATTATGCACTACAATAGACACTATGCCCAACAACAATACACACTTTGACCACCTCCGGCTTTTGGAACACGTGGACCAATATCTCTAAAACCCTCTTGCTCGAGGTTGACAGGCCTCAATGCAGCTGGCCCGGTGCAATGGCCACGAAGACATAAATCGCCCCGCGAGCCATTACCCGGGGGCATGCTGCAGAGCCGCGCTCGCGCGCCACGTTGACGCCAGGTCTCCCGTTGCATAGGCATGCTCGATGGTATAAAATGTGTGTCTCCCACACCGCAACGGCAATGCCGCCACCCCAGGTTGTGATTGTGTTTGTGTTAGCCTACACGAACGCGCCCATATCCCGCTGAGCTACATGGTGCGTGATGAGGCAAGTGCTTCCAGTGGCATAGCCAGAAATTTTGTTCGGGGGGTTGGGGGGGGGGGGGGGAGGGGCTCACGTTGCAGCTCGGCCTCCTCCTTATAGAATTTGTCGAGGGATCAAGTACATGAATAATAACTGCATTGCCACTATAAAAGATGCTGCAAACTAATCCCTGAACGCTACGCACCGTCAAGACAAGTAAAAGCTGTATTTTTAGTAGAAGAATATATTGGTATGTCCCAAAAATTGTGCCAGAAATAACTGATAGCAATGATTCAAAGTTTCGTTTGTCAGTTTAACAAGTAAAGAAAATATCACACGAACTTTAGAACTATATCAGTTGGAAACCAGCAAAGCAGTGCATGTGGCTGATATGAAAAACGTAAAGGCCGATCAATGAACAAGTTGAGGGCGAATATTTTAAATAATCTTAGTCATTCAAGAATCTTGCGCATATTTCTGCACATACGCAACAGCCAGGGAAAAAATGCAATGACGCTGTCTTTCGTACGAATGTATTGCGCAGGAGCAGCTGTCATCGGTCGTGTGTTGGGAGTAGTTGTACTGAAAATATAGTCGCCACAGATAGCACACATAAAAAGCATGAGTTCTGCCAAATATACATTAGAAATGCGAAGCTACAATGAAATATATAAATACGAAGATATAGGCTGATCAAGGGCAAGAATATATCTCTAGAAACAAAGTTCACTGCATGTATACACAATACTTCGCAACATATTTAAATATACATATAAGCCTCCGATAAGTCTACGTATCTAACCAAAAGTCACTGTATATAATGCGTCAAACAAGGCATATAAGAATGTTGCGCTATCACAGACCGTTAGCCCCCTCCTCTCCCTCCACTCTCCTGAATGCCTCGCACGCGATGGAATGTAGCGCGCTTCCTTCCCGCTTTTCTCCCTTGCGCGCATCAGACTGAGCCACCATAATCGACTCAACAATACCCCCTACCTCCCTACGCTTTCACTCGCGCATACAGCATGCGGCGCGCGATGACGATGTTATCGCCCTTGGAATTTTACGGAACATGGACGGCGAAGGTAGGAATCCGCCTGGAGTGTCCTCATAATTACTATCGCAATAATATAAGAGTATCCCGCAGCTGAAGAGCGCCGTGGCACATAACTTTCCGCAAAAGAAGAAGGAGCAACAAAATCTAACTTTCACCATGCGACAACTCGCTGCGCCGCAAGTCCATTTTTTTTCTTTTCTGGGGCGGAGGCACCGCAATTGAAAAAAAACACACACACAAAGGAAAGCATGTTGCCCACAATTGAATGCCTACTTTGGGCACCTAATGGGGCTACCAAAGGCATATTGAAGAAAACGTGAGTCGCTCTGTCCACAGAGAACCATATGCATACTGTTCTGTTTACACCGGCGAAGCAAAAGACTATTAGGTGACGTTGCCACGACATTGAAAGTGATGCCCTCAAGCGAACGCGTTTCCATCCATCGACTCCCCACAATAATGGCTGCGAGTGACCATTGTTTCTGTTACTCCTCTGCTAGCCAGGAAGCGTTCGAAACTCTGCTAGGCGAAAATTTACTCGGCAAGAGAAAACGAACGTGCACCAAAGTGCGCCGCGCGGTGGTCGGGGCAGCACGAGAAAAACGCATGCACTCTGGCTGGCTCTGGCAGCCCGCCAGAAGCGAGCACAAGAAAATTGAAGAGGATCAATGTGTCCTCGCAAACAAAATTCAAAGTAGAAAAAAATGGGAACGTTGTTGCCTTTGCTGGATTTAGTGTCTTGACATGGATGCTTTGTCACAGGTGAAAATAGTGTTGATATTCTTTTCTGTAATATGACGACACAAATGAACCATCACAATGTTTCGTCTTAGGGGACCGCTCGGCGTGCTTTGTCAACTTCTCTCACAGTGCGATGATTTGGCTTGTCTACTTGTACCAAAGTTTCAAGGGCGTTTTGATGGCGAACAGGCTCATCGCGACATCTTGCAGAGGCGGCGGAATGTACCGCGAGCATGGGTTTCAATTCGGCAACTTTATGGGTATAAAGTTCTCGTAAACTTTTGATGCGAAATGTGCATTGACATTTCCAATGTTGTTCTTCAAATATTTAATTACGCAATTTTGTGGGTTTACTATTCTTATAAAAATTTGACGCAGAAGGTGCATTGATCTTATAAGTCGTATGCCATCTGCTAGCCGCTTGGTTAACTGAGATGGTAGAGTGGCTGCCCCGGACAGGTGGTGGTCTCGGGTTCGAGTCACCGACCAGGATGAATTTTTCTTCAACTGCGAAGCTTTTCTTTCGATGAACCCGTATGTGTTTATTTTTTAGCAATTAGCTACTTTGGGTGGATATCTCATTTTCCCTTTATTAATCACCTCCATTTTTTCCGGCGAGCGCATTGGCGAAGCCACTCTCATTTTGACGGGATGTTTGACCTGAGCCGTCTCAAGAACAATTCGATATTATTTTTTGTTCCGCCTACTATTGATTGCAGAAAATAATTACCTAGTGCATTAAATTCAAGTGCGTGATTCAGTTCCTTTGATAGAGGAACGTAGCATGAAGGACTGTAAAATGAATAGATAATTATTGTGTTATTGTAATCCCTTACTATAGAATCAGCGATCCACGCTAGAATATCGACTTGCTTTAAATGCAGACCTTCGCACCTTGGCGCAAAATTTTGTACATTTCAAACATTTATAGACAGTCGATTATAATTTGCGAATGATTATAATTTGCGAATGAAAAATAAGTTGCAGCTTTATTGATAAGCTGTAGATGTTAGCCTGCATGGCTCGTTGCCTGGCGTGCAATAGAGACTGCATTCACAAATACTAATTCCCCATAGTGCCCCGTACTTTGCGACGGCATATTTAGAGGTAGGCGAATGTGTTTTTACGCTAGGTAACGTTTGAATATTCATTTCTGTCTCAGACATTTGCCATTATTCGATATCACCCGCAGCTGAAGGAAGCAGCCACAATACAATGACGAAGACCAGGACGGTGTCAAAGCGACTACTTTGAGACAAACAACCATAATGACTCTTACAATGACGGACGTGTCAGGGCTAACCCCACATTTTAAGGGGAAAAAGTAAAGGTTGGGTAGAGAAGAATGTGCAACGAAATCTCAACTGCTACCTCTGAAAGCAGCGTCGCAGAAACACGGACATGAAAATTCCATTTGTCACAATAGAAATGCCTCAGAGGTAGAGGCGAGTGAAAGCACATGCGAGTGAAGGGTATCCCCGCGAACATTGGACTGCGCAGTACGTAGACGCATTTTGCGCATGCTAGAACCTAAGCATTCCTAATAAATCCTAAATGACAGCCTCTTTAACCTTATGAACGCGTAAACAATTCACATAGCTTTTTTCTTCCGCCTTTGCACATGTCTGTAAATGATCCTGAGCAAGTGAGGCTGATTCATATTTTTTGTGAATGCTTAACGTGGAACGGTACTTCAGATACACATGAGTCTGCGAAAATCCATTGTTGGTGATATTGTTATTCCCAAAAGGCATTGACAATATTGCGAAATAAATGAACGAATAAAGGCCTTTCTAGATCTGTAACAAACAAGCACCTCAAACAAAAAAAAAACATAAACAATTCCTTAGAAAAATAACACCGAACGTATCTATTCATAAGGTAATCGAGGACGAAACATGCGTTTTTTAAAGCTACATTGGCGCGTTAAACTAGCGTTCCCTTGACATGCTCTATTTAGGAGGCTCCTACAACAGTAAAAGATTTGATATTTTTGGGGGGATCTAGTAGATTTGCTATGAAAATTGTTCTTTGACTACAAGAGTTCCTTTTTGACAAGTGCAATACAGCATTTGCAAATTTACTGAACACTTCTGGCTCTCTCACTAGCCTTACTCCGACCAAGTCGAAAGCATTTGTCCAAACACTCTGACGCGTTTTATGTAAGGTATGCGGAGTCACTTCCGCATGAAGTTCACCGCACGCTTGCATTATCTCTGGCCTCTCATGTCGAGCTCTGCAGTTTTTCTGGGAGTGACACGGTGGCGAAAGAAACCGCAGTTGCGGCCTCGTACGTAGATGAAATCTGGCATTCTTGTGGCAGCCCGACACTCTGCGAGGCTGTGTTGCCTGCGTCTTCCGTTGATAGGCCTGTCCGAGCAAGCGCTCAGAGAGACTATAAGCTCAAAAAGTAGTCTGACAGCTGAGCTTTCTCGCCACCCACGGTGCAGCCCGCCGTGTTAGTAAAGCGTGCCATGAGCTCAGAGCGCCCCCTTTTTGTGCCAAGCTTGTCTGCGTATATGCCATGGTGCGCATATGCACTTCGCAGTGAAGCCCCTGAGGGAGTCGAGGACGGCTGCGTTCGCGTTTCATTATTCATGCACCCCTGTCAGCTTCCAAGACATTCGCAGAAGCATAAGTAAGGCAGAAATCTCCAGAGAGCGGGTTTCGACTTGAGCGGGAGTCCACATGTGTGATGCAACGTCACCTTCAATTTCTTACACAAGCTTTTGCTTTTAATAACCAGGTTATTCCAGGTAGTTAGGTTATTGAAATTTTCGAGCCGCAGAGCAGATCCCATATTTATAACGAGCTGTGTTTCGCGCGTTCGTCCAGCCCGAATAAGCTTAACGCCTTCCTTGCGAGTGTGTGTGTGTGTGTGTGTGTGTGTGTGTGTGTGTGTGTCTGTGTGCGCGCGCGTGTCTGTGTGTGTGTGTGTTCGTACGTTATGTGCCTTTTGTGTGAAAAAGAAAAATAGAAAGTGTGTGTAAAATTATAAACTTAAACCGGCCTTTCTCACGCCAACGAAGACCTTTCGATCATTAAGAAGAAAATTTGTCGTTCACAGAGGGCAAACTCACATGCTCTCACGATTGAGCTATTATTGTCATGTTGTCCCTACGTTAGTGTCCAATGAAGTGATGTCTCTTTTTCCTCTACGTAAAAAGGCTATTGCCAGTCACTGCATGCTACTTGTTCACAGATAGGTCCGCACCAATATCACACAAATGTTCCGTATCTTCCCACAGAAAAGGTTTTCTGGGAATATATGTCCGCCCAAGTTTAATATTTCCACATCCTGCTCTATTGTGCAACCTATTACAGTGAGAGTGTGTGTAAATTTTATGCCATGTCTTATTATACGAGCGGTGTCACAATGGACACTGGAGCACTGGAGTGGCGCCACATATTGGGAGACGCTGGGTGCTGATGTGCAAAACAGCCATAGTAAGAAGAAAACACAGCGCACGCATTCAGTAAAAGCCTGCCTTAAGTAAAAGATGTGGGAGACACCATTATAGAGGGCAATAAATTGCACACAAACAATGCACTAAAAAGAAATAACTGACTCCGTTAGACTTCGAAGTACATATCACAAGCTCACTTGACTACTACCACACCATGCTGGATGTTTTTGTCGCTATTGCATGAAATTAATATCAATACCGTAGTGCAAATAATGCAATTACACATGCAGAAACTCGCAATATTCTCTACAGCCCAATGAAACTGCGATAATGCGGCGAGCAAGCACAATCCTCCAGAAGTCCCTCCGAAACAGAACAATATTTAGTATACGAAAAGCACTAGAGCACCTTTTGGTCGACCGAGGTGGTTCAGCGCGTCTGTATATTATGGGGCTCACAATTATTAAAGTCTCTGCGACATGAACAAATCATATGGGGGAGCATTGGTGGTCGTTCCGCCGGCGACGAATGTATTGTGGCTGGCGCAGCGTTGCGCACGCCTAAGCGCGCTCTAAAGAAGCAGTCCAGTCGCCATGCTCCCTGGTGACAAAAGAGGCCCCGCTTTATTCTCCTACATTCCTCATATACAAATGCATTGCGTGACTGTAGGTCAGACGCGGCCGTCGCAGCTGCTGATGGCTGTTGACGTCACGCATCAAACACGAACAGGCGATTCCACCACATTCCCATTTTCAAGCGCTTTTGAAGTCACATGCCTACAATTCAAAGCGCGGCTAGCTAGATGGGACACCAGCATAATTTACACCGAAAAACAGCACACAACAAAATCTCTCGAAACTCCAGTCATCAAACACCCAGCCTTATGGGCTTACGGACTACTTTCCCAAATTTAATGAAAACATGAGGAATGCTGGAGATGGAAAATCAAGACGATGAGCAAAACGAGAACAAGGTAAAAGCAGGAGGCCGCTTTTTCCTTTTTCTCGTTTTGCTCATCGTCTACCAAGTGTAGTCACAGTTACGATCTTGGTTTGAGAATCATTACCGGAAGTTGATGTCCTACTTAGCTATGCCTGACAACTCGGAAACTTGTATCTCCCGCTGTCTATCTGACCCTCTAATCCGTTTGAACAGGGTATGAACCCGCTACGGTGCTACTCCGAGCACAATGCATTCGGACATCACCTGCCAGCTAGGAGAGATTTTGATACCAGTGACGTTCAAAGTGACAGCTTTGCTTCTTCTTAACTTTTCGGTCATTGGGCACTGCTTCCTGTGGGCATCATTGTCTCGGATTACGGTGCAGAGGTACTATTGGTACTCTCGTCCTAAGACTCCTACCCAGTACTATCTCTCCTGGGCTGACTCCTGGAACGCCATGCGCCCTAGAGGCCAGCAAGGTTAAGTAAGTTAAGCAAGGGAGAACGTGGGAGAGTGTGCGCAGGGGTGCGCAAGGTTAAGGTTTATCCGGCTTGAAAATTAGTTGTTTAATAGTCTGTACCACATGTTCGACTTCCCCGTTACCACAGCGATGCCTCGGACTCGAGATGACGTGATGGAAACGATATAGTTTGGGAAATTGCTCGAAGTATTCACTCGCAAATTGGGGGAAAATTTCAGTTACCACATCTGCGGAAGTGCCCTGTCTTACAAAAATGCTTTTCACTCTGCTTATCACAGTAGCGAACTTAGTTCACGGAAGAATGTCAATCTCTGGGTAGCATGAATGATAATCTTCGATGAAGAGATATTGCTGCCCATGAATGTGACACAGATCGACTCCCACTCTCTCCTATGAAGAATAGGATGCTGGCCATGAAATCACCCGATCTCTTCAGGCGCTGGTATCGCGGAAACATTGCGTTGTTTCACGGAAGACGCTATCTCAGTGCTAAGTGCCGGCCACCAGAGAGAACCATGAGCTACACTGTGGCATCTCGAGATGCCTTGGTGACCGTCATGCAGCTTACTTAGTGCTTCTTTTCGAAGAGTCTGGGGAATGATTAGCCTCATCCTGTTCAGAAACAACACGCTCATCAAACTAATGCATGGCCGATTCTGGCAGTATGGCGCGAGATAACAAAGAACCTTTTGTTTCTTCGGCCAACCTGTTCTGCACGATTTACGCAGACATCCACTGACTTCGTTACACTCTTGACTCTTTCTCATTGTTTTAATGAAATCGTCGCCTTTTTCTAAGCCCAATAAACAGGCTTTCGAGTACGCTGTCACCTCGGAGGGAGTCAAATATTAAACAGCTTTCTAATTTCGTACGAGTAAACACAGAACGTGGGAGTGTGCGCGCAGTGGTGAGCCATTTGGTGGGAACGGCGTATATTGTACGAGCGCGGACACTCAGATAAAACTGGTGACAAGAAATATCTCACACTAGTATTCACTTCAGTCGATAGCTGTTACAAGTATCGCAATGAAAAAATAATAAGAACAACTTTGAAATGAAGTTTACAGAAAACGTTTCTTTTTATTCTTTCCCTCTAAGATTAAAAAAAAAGTATTGCGCATAAGTGAACTTATAATTTGCGACATAAATTTCTTGCGTTACCTAGCAACAAGCCAATGAAGCACCAGACACGCCGGATGCACGCGCCGTGCGCCGGACGCCCCACCAACGCGAGCGAGGCAGACTGCTCTTATGAGCGATTGCCTATTCGGCGATCCATCTCTCTCTCTCTCTCTCTCTCTCTCTCTCTCTCTCTCTCTCTCTCTCTCTCTCTCTCTCTCTCTCTCTCAATCCCTCTCCCCTATTTATGAATGTAGCCTAATTTCTGGTGCTCTGAGCGCATTTTTGCCTTCCTCATGCACTCCGACATGGCACCATTGCGTAATTTAATTACGGCAAAATGAGTAATATTGTTTGAGAGTCTGTCATCCATATAAAAGGATTAGGCTTACGGCACGGCACTGATGAGTGGCTGAGCGGTGTGACGCAGTTGGCGAAATCTAGATAGTTTGGTGCGGATTGAATCCAACTCGGACATGTTTGCGTCGTTTTCTATATTCCAGAACATTATTGAATCTTATGTCAGTAGTTTTGGGGCACGGTCATCGCACCTGGCGCTGTGCTGCATTTAGTTTCGCGTGTTCGGCGCCTTACTGAGACAAGTTTGTAAAGCCTTTTATGGCCCTGCAGCAACATATGCCGTCTTTCGGTACTTACGATTGTCGAAAATGCGACGAGTGATTGCCAAGAGTGATAACAGAGGAGTGTTCGCTTACGCTGGCAGAACGCCCAGATAATAACGCCGAGGAGCTGAAAAACCAGGAACTTGTAACTCGCAAATTTCATCTTCTGAACAACTGAAAACAGGTTTTGCACCCTGCATCCCATAGTGTCTTGAGTGCGAGTAGAAGGGATTCTGCTAGCCTCAAGCATGGCCTGGCTGGGAGCCTGCCTTGGTGCCACCTCTGTGTACTCGGCGCACATCTGTGGCTTCAGCCCGACCCCGAAACTTTTTCGTGCTGCCATGCAGCGCGAACCAATAAACCCCCCGCGCCAGAAATCATGCTGAATTTTGCAGCAACGTCCCTGCACCAGGGGTCACATAACGGAAGGAGCCTCATCCTAGCAGAATTTCAAGGGCGTTTTGCTGTCGAGCGCGCTCGTCGCGGCATCTTGCGGAGGCCGCGGAATCTACGGAGCGCATGGATTTCAATTCTGAAACTTTATGGGTATAATGTTCTCAAACTATTTAAGCGAAAGGTGCATTCACGTTTCCAAAGTCATGTTTTATTTATATTTTCAATTCCGGAACATTGTGGGTTTGTTGTTATAACGATTTTACGCCAAAGGTGCATTGACGTTTTAAAAGTCGTACATCGGACCATACAACTAGACAAGCCATATGAACATACTGTCAGACAATTTGACAAAGGAAGCAGTGAGCTCCGATGAGACGAAGCATTGTGGTGGTTCCTTTGTGCAGGCATGTCAAGGAAAATAATATCAGCAGTTTTTTTTTTCAGCTGCGCCAAAGCATCCATGCCAAGACGCTCAAGCCACCAAAGGTAACTGCGTTCTGATTTATGTTTCTATTTTGGCTTTTATTCGTGAGGGCACATTGAGCCTCTTCAATTTTTTTGTTCTCGCTACCCGCGGGCCGTCAGAGCGATGCGCTATTCTCGTCTTGCCCCGGTCACCACGCGGCGCACTTCAATGCGCCTTCGCTTTTCTCTGGGCAAGTGGATTTTTCCTGGCAGAGTTTGTGGTGCTTTTTGGTTAACAGATGAGTAATAGAAACAATGGTCGCTCGCCGCCATCACTGTGGGGCTCGACGGACTCAGACGCGTTCGCTTGAGCACAACCTCTCCAGAAATTTTTGTCTCAACGGTGCAAGGTACCAATTAATATGTGTATGGTTCTCTGTGGACCAAGCGTCTCATCTTTTCTTAAATTCCTTCCGTAGCCAAATTAGGTGCCAAAAGTATGCATTCCATTGTGGCCAACATGCTTTTCCTTGCGTTATTTATTCCCGATTACGAGAAAGCGTTTGATTCTGTCGAAACCTCAGCAGTCATGGAGGCATTACGGAACCAGGGTGTAGACGAGCCGTATGTAAAAATACTGAAAGAGATCTATAGCGGCTCCACAGCCACCGTAGTCCTCTATAAAGAAAGCAAGAAAATCCCAATAAAGAAAGGCGTCAGGCAGGGAGGTACGATCTCTCCAATGCTATTCACAGCGTGTTTACAGGAGGTATTCAGAGACCTGGATTGGGAAGAATTCGGGATAACAGTTAATGGAGAATACCTTAGTATCTTGCGATTCGCTGATGATATTGCCTTGCTTAGTAACTCAGGGGACCAATTGCAATGCATGCTCACTGACCTGGAGAGGTAAAGCAGAAGAGTGGGTCTAAAATTAATCTGCAGAAAACTAAGGCAATGTTTAACAGTCGTGGAAGAGAACAGCAATTTACAATAGGTAGCGAGGTGCTGGAAGTGGCAAGGGAATATATCTACTTAGGGCAGGTAGTGACGGCGGATCCGGATCATGAGACGGAAATAATCAGAAGAATAAGAATGGGCTGGGGTGCGTTCGGCAGGCATTCTCCGATCATGAACAGCAGGTTGCCATTATCCCTCAAGAGAAAAGTGCATAATAGCTGTCTTACCAGTACTCACCTACGGGGCAGAAACCTGGAGGCTTTCGAAAAGGGTTCTACTCAAATTGAGGACGACGCAACGAGCTATGGAAAGAAGAATGATAGGTGTAACGTTAAGGGAAAAGAAAAGAGCAGATTGGGTGAGGGAACAAACGCGAGTTAATGACATCTTAGTTGAAATCAAGAAAAAGAAATGGGTGGGCACGGGCAGGACATGTAATGAGGAGGGAAGATAATCGATGGTCATTAAGGGTTACGGACGGGATTCCAAGGGAAGGGAAGCGTAGCAGGGGGCGGCAGAAAGTTAGGTGGGCGGATGAGATTAAGAAGTTTGCAGGGACGACATGGCAACAATTAGTACATGACCGGGGTTTTTGGAGAAGTATGGGAGAGGCCTTTGCCCTGCAGTGGGCATAACCAGGCTGATGATGATGATGATGATGATTTATTTCCGTGCCCCCGCCTCACAATAGAAGAAACGACATTCTTGCGATGGCGCAAACTATCGCATGGTCAAAATTCGATTTTGTTACTTCTTCTGTTGCGGAAAATAATGGGCCCACGAGACACTTCAGTTGCCAGATACGTTTATTATATTATTGCGGTAGCGATTATATGGACACTGCGATCCTGCATTCCTGCCATCGCCGTCACCCTCATGTTCTGTATACATTCCAAGGGCGATAACATCGTGACCGCGCCGCATGCTGTATGTGCAAGTGAAAGCGTAAGGGGGGTGGGGGGGGGGGCTGGCATGGGTGAGCCTATGATGGTGGCTCAGTCTTGTGTGCACAAGGGATAAAATAGAGGAGGAAGGGCGCGCCGCCTCCTCTCACGCGCGATACATCAGAGGGAGTGGAGGGAGGTGGTCCTGGGATCGGTGAATCAGTGCTTCCGCAACATGTTTATTTGCCTTGTTTGACGCTTTATATACAGTGACTTTTTCTTACAACCGTAGATATATTGGAGGCGTATACGGATAATTAAATACCTTGTCGGGAGACTTTGTGCAAACGTGCAGTGAACTCTGTTTCCAGTGACAATTTTTGATGTTTATCAAGCTATATCTTTGCATTTGTAAATTCCATTGTATTTTGACATTTCTAATGTACGAGGGCGAGTCAAGTGAAAGTGATCCAATCCACCCTGCGCAATAATTGTTCGGTTCATTATATTGGTAATGGCATCTCTCACAGGCATCTCCCATTTACAAAAGTGGCACCCAGGTGTCAGGATAAAGGTTCTTTAATGCTCTCATACACTCAGTTGAATATAGTTGCGTGATATAATGGACACTCCAAAAGTTGGAGAGAGTGGTATCGTGAGTTTACAGCTGAGGGTGTTTCGCCCCTAAAAAATAGGTCATACATTGTACATGATCGGGGTTGTTGGAGAAGTATGGGAGAGGCATTCGCCCTGCAGTGGGCGTAACCAGGCTGATGATGATGATGATGTATAATACACTGTAACAATGACACAAAACATTGTAACAAAGAGCAGCGGCATTGAAAATTTTTCTGGCCGTTGCTTATGTACAAAAATGTAAACAACGATCTTGAATGACAAAATTTCATTACGATATTGTGCATTTTCATTACTGTTCAGTTTCAGTTTCAAATATTGTTCAGTTTCATTAAACATTGTTCATCAACTTTTCATTTCATGGCATTCATTATCAAAAAAGAAGTGAGGCGTGCAGACAGGAGACAAGAGTAGAGAAGTGGAGAACACGCTACTCTTGTGTCCTGTCTGCATGCCTCACTTCTTTTTTGCATAATGAATTCTTACCAACTAGCTCAGCTTTCTGCCGTTCTAAGCTTCATTTCATGGCCTTTACATTTTGCATATCAATGGCATGCGCTGCTTTCCTGGTTTCAAACTGATATAGTTCTAAAGTTCGTGTGAAATTTTCTTTACTCATTAAGTAGGCAAGAAACATGGAAGCCTTGACATCAGTTAGTTCGGGCACAATTTTTCAGGCAGACGAGTATATTCATTTATGAAGAAATACATATTTAACTTCTCTTAACAGTGCGCAGCATTCAAGAATTCCTTTGCAGCGTCTTTAGCAATGGCAATGCAGTTATTATTCCATGTAATCGATTCTTTGAAAAATTCTATAAGGACAAGGCCCAGTTGAAACTTGCGCCCCCCGCCGAACAAAATTTCTGCCTACGCCACTGTCCCAGACCCAGTATATATATATCCTTGCGCAAGGTAGCGCGCATTGGGGCCGTCACCGGGGCTCAGTGTGGCAGAAAGCGGCCCGAATGATTGGCCATGCCCAGTATGCTTCTAAGCTCAGTTACGCTTTTGGGGGACCTTAAATTCTAAACAGCACGGATTTTAGTCGTATCATGATGACTGTTTTCTTTATTCGGAATTGACCCAAAAACTTACTGGCTTAACCCCAACTGAGGATTTCACTTTGTTGTCACGTTTGCTTCTGCTAGCAATGTGATTGTTTCACATAAGCGCTCATCGTGCTGAGCTTTGCTTTCCCCTAAAGCTAGTACATCTTCTATAACGTTACCGATCCCCTGAAGGCCACATAGTATCTGAGGCCTTCTGTTTCAAAATATTTCGGGGCAGAGCTAATCCCAGAAGGTAGTCGTGTAAAATAATATCTACAGAACGGTTTCAGAATTTAGTTAGCTCGAACTATACTAGAAGTGAAGCTTAGGTGAGTTGGTGGTGATTAGTGTTTCGTAAATTAACAGCGCAAACAGACGAGGACAAAGGGAAAGAAGAACACGACATCGTTCGCTTTCCCAGTGCTTACTGATTCGCACCTGGTGGAAACCAGAGTTGGGGTCGAGCTTTCAAAATCCCTTCGAGCGTCACAGTGAACCCAGAGTTCGATCAATAGTTGGTAATGTAAAATGCTCTCGAAATGTGCATTTGTTCAATTTGGTGAAGTCTTCCCAAACTTTCAGGTCTCTTCAAGGTTTCACGAGCGGAACCGCGCGGGCGAACCATTTGGTGAAGCTTTTCTCATAATTTCTCTATTACGCGCTTCACGGACTCCCGAGTGGAATCGGCAGCCTGCGTGAAGGCCCAATGGCAGGATAGCGCTGGATAGACGTGTGTTGCCCTTGCATATTGACCAGAATGTGAAACATACCAGGAAAACGAGCCTCATAGTGCAAGTTTCCTGAATATACCCCACTAGCAAATTTCATAGCACCTAAGACCTCAAGTGCTGGCAGTGCTAGAAGGATGTCGCCTAACGAATTGACGACGCAACATGTTTTATAGGATGCTTTTCTTTCTTTCCAAACAATCTGTGCTACAAATTTGTCTTGCAGGTTGAGCTTACTGCCTCCAGCACCTTATGAAACTTCATCAGCTACTACGAGTCGGGCCGGTAATCCAGGAAACATTGACGGTAATCCGGGAGTGCATCCGGGAGTGCAGATTTTTGGGATAGTTAGTTCGTTGGAGTAATTGAAGTCGTAGCGCTGGATTCACGCAAAAGAAAGACGATGGGAGGTGTGCACGTCCTGTTGTGCTTCTTGTCCATGTGAATCCTGCACTACGAATTCAGTTAAGGTTGACGGTACCACTGACACTTCTTTGCCTAAGTCAATCTCTCTAAATACAGGCACGAAATTTTTCAATACCTGAACAAATAGCGCTTTCCAGTTTTTCTATATTGCTTCCACGAGAGCTTGCCCTGGTTTCTGATTTACAGCGGAAAAACGTACCTTTTATTGCGCGAACTTCGTGCCTTTCTTCATGCAGGCTTTTAAACATTGTCCTTTTTTCTGCACTGTACCAGCACTTGACCGCTCTGGCCGGGAACACCTTCCTGGGGTACGCGTCACCGCTCCTCCGCCGTTCGCCGCGCCCGCAGTGGCCACACATGCGGGCGTCCCTTGATATGTTGCGGGCACCTCTGTTCACCCACAGCGTCCACATTGGGGACTCGGTCACGAAGTTCTAATGACTGCGGGAGCTGGCTGGCTTTTCCTTGTAGAATACTTTAATGCTGCTGAACGCATTTATAGGAGCCTTCGCCAGCGCTGAAGTCGGTGTGAAGTGAAAATGCATTTCTAGAGCTCCAGAAAGCTGTCGACAGGTCCTGTTCGGATTCCTGAACGAGTGTCGCCATGGGCCCCTCAATGCTGACAATGCCACCTTGGCCTGGTACAATGTGAAAACTGAAACTGAAGCCTGCGCATGCGGCGGCATGGCAGGTTTGTTTAGCGGCAATCGCTCTCGAGCTGCCGTACTGAGAGCAATGAAACACTCGTAGAGCTGTTGGAGAGTCTCTTTCTATGTTCATGTTAGTGGCATTAGTGTAAATTTATCGTTATTCAATGGCAGCTGCTATAGCTTCGAATTACGATTCCAATGTGCCGTCGATTGTGATCATGGCAATCCAGGGTTGCGTGCAACGAGTCCTACGTGCATGATTGGCTATGATACTATCATATTCAGTGGTTTCTGCATCGGTGTACACAGGTTCAGCGTTCGCATGCATGTTGCCTAAGCGTTCTTCGTGTCTTTGCTCCAGGCTGCCCGTCTGTCTCGGTGCTTGTGTCCAATGTTGCGCATTGTTTGAGTGTTGCTTATGATGCCGATCTCGTCTTTTGGAACAATGTCCCCTGGGAGTGCAGGAAGCTCGTCAACTGCATGGTCAGCGTAAAGCAGTAGCGCTGTGCCTTTCGGAGTGGGTCTCAGGCATGCATCATGACCATGATGCCTTCCGAGTTGCAAGGTTCCGAAGGCACGCATATCTTCGGAGTTCCTCGACGCTTGTGTACTTTATAATCCTATTACTATCCGGTACACCCCGTTGTACAGCCTTTAAACCAAGGAGGTTAAAGGAAAACTGCTGGAGTGAAAGCTCAGACAGCTTCTTCAAAGGACACGTGAAGCCAATGCTTGGCCCTTCTTCAGTAATCGTCCTTCGGGTGATCTTCGCTTAGAGATTAAGTGAGTTGACCCTGTTATTTTAATGCTGGACTAATTAGAAAGTAAAAGCCGGTTGTTCCCAGCGAAAATAATACTTTCTTCTGAATATTGATCACGATCTTCAAAATAAAATATGCCAGGATATTCAGATTTCACACTAACACCAACAATACAGAGGTACACGCAGATAACTATCTCTCTGGTAAAATAAGTCACAATTAACAAAGGAGGTATATTAACCAATGAACTTGACGCGAAGTGTGCGAAAAGCGCTTCTTCACCATTTTCATCGATTATTTTATGCTAACGAAATTGTTGGATAATTGTCGCGGTAGACCCCCTCACAAGATATGCCGAAACTGCTGCACTTGCTTCTGGAGCTGCTTGCAACGACGCCGCACTCATCTTACGGCATGTCATCTTATGGCACGGCGCACCGCGAGCACTGCTCAGCGACCGAAGCCGTGTATTCTTGTCCGAAGTTATTAATGACCTACTCGCCGCGTGCCGCACGCGAAGCAAGTGCAGCAGTGTCGGCATATCTTGTCAGCTGGTCTACTGCAATTATCCAACAATTTTTGTTATCAACGCATGGAAAAGGCCCGTAAAGGTCAATACGAACCCGGTCGAAAGGACGTGTAGGGCACGGTAAAGGTTGCAGAGGGCCTGTTGTATGACATGTCTTGCGTCGCTGACATGCTACACATGCCCAAACGTATTTGCGGACATAAAAATAGATGCCGCGCCTGTAGTACCGCGGGCAGAGCCACTAGTAGTATTTCAGGACGCCAGCATGAGCTTGTTGAGGGTCGGCGTGGAAATACGTGCATACGTTGGAACGCAAATGGCGAAGAATGACTAGCAGCCATTTGCGACCGTCTGGCTGATAGTTTCGGCGGTACAAAATGGCGTCCAGTAGCACAAAATGGGTGGCTTGGCGACGAAGGGCTCGAGGGCATGTAGCCGTTGAAGAACTGCTAAGAATGTCAATGAGAGGCACAATCCACGGATCTTTTCTCTGTTCAGACGGCATGTCAGAAACAGAAAGCGTAGCAATCGAACACTCCATGGATGAGGGCGGTGTTTCCTCGGATCGCATGGGCGATAGGTAGAGCGCATCAGCATCAGAATGTTGACGCCCGGAACGATAGACGACGCGAATGTCAAATTCTTCGAGCCGAGGAGCCCAACGTCCAACACGCCTGGACGGGTCTTTCAGTGACGCAAGCCAGCAGAGCGCGTACCGCTCTGTCACAACGTCGAATGGACGGCCATACAAGTAAGGGCGAAATTTGTTTAAGGCCCAAACTATAGCCAAACATTCTTTTTCTGTGACAAAATAATTGGTTTCTGCCTTCGTGAGGGCACGACTCACATACGCAACCAGATGTTCCGGATAGCCAAGCTTGCGTTGCGCAAGTATGGCTCCAAGATCAACGCCACTAGCGTACGCATGAACTTCAGTCGGTGCGCTCGGGTCGTAGCGGCGTAGAACAGGCGGTGAGGTAAGCAGACGACAGAAAATGGTCCAATCGTGAGGGTCACCAGGGTCAACAAGGAGCTTCGTCAGGGGAGCGATGATGCAGGCAAAATTGCGCACAAAGCGTCCAAAATAAGAGCAAAGACCGACAAAACTTCGGAGCGCTTTAACCGTAGTCGGCCTCGAAAATTCTGTGACAGCACGAAATTTGCCAGGGTCGGGAACGACGCCGTCTTTGGAAACGACATGGCAAGTATGGTCAGCTGGCGGTCTCTGAAGCGGCACTTTTTCAAGTTATGTTGAAAGCCGGTGGTGGCAAAGCAAGTAAGGACTTCGCGTAGACGAGAGTGGTGAATGATGCAATCAGGAGAGAAAACTACAACGTCGTCTAAATAACACAAAGATGTCTTCTATTTGAGGCCTAGAACAATATTGTCAATCATCCTTTGAATGTCGCGGGCCCATTGCAGAGGCCGCATGGCATTAATGTAGACTCATACAGGCCATCAGGCGTAATGAAATCTGTCTTCGAGTGGTTGGATTCATCCAACGGTACTTGCCAATAGCCTGATTGCAAGTCCAAACAAGAAAAGAATTCAGCACCATGTAGACAATCGAGGGCGTCATCTATGCGCGGTAGAGGATCTACATCTTTTCGTGTTATCTTGTTGAAGCGATGATAGTGCACACAGAAACGAATCGAACCATCTTTTTTCTTAACGAGTACTACGGGAGACAACGAAGGACTGCATGATGGCTTGATAACACCACTTCCAAACATATCGTCAACTTGTTCGGTGATGAGACGACGCTTAGTGGATGACACGCGGTACGGAGGCTGGCGTAATGGTGCGTGATGTCCCGTATCAATGTGATGAGAGAGGGTATTTGTTCGGCCTAATGATGCTGGGTTCCGGTCAAAAGAGCATGAAAATAATTTAAAAGATTAATTAGCCGCTCACGCTTTGTCGGCTGGACGTAATCGGCAATAGAGCGATAAAAAAGATCCGGTGATACTCGGTTAGATGGCACATGGGGTGTCAGTGCTGTTACGTTGGCATTATCCACGTCGTCGGCAACAGGGATATGCGTAATAACGTCAGCGTCCACAGTCTGGATGGTACTAATAGTCTCGCCGCAGTTCAAAAACAAAGTGAACGAATTTGGCTTAAAAATCAGTATTTCTGCAGCGCCATGGAGCGAAAGACAACAATATAGGCTGGCAGCGACTGAAGTCGGCAGCGAGTGTAAACATGACCGTCGCTACGGAAAGCGATCCGCATGAAAGAGGGACCGATACAGGACTGTGAGAAGGAAGGTCAGTATCTGAAGCTACACAGATCCTGCTAACAGCATGAACTTGAACTTCGTCAGATGGCGAATCGCACATAACGGGGAACTGAATCTCAGCATGTGCACATTCAATCACGGTATGATGGCGCGACAGAAGATCCCAACCGAGAATACGAGAATCACATGGTGGGAGCAAGACGTTAAGACAAAAAAATCACTCGAATACAAAATGTCTCGACTCAGCACCCCGGCAGTGCACATAGCGACTGGCTGAACTTGTGCACTGGCTGTTCTAAGCAATAATACCGCAGGCATCATGGTCACCTTCCGTAATGCACGACAAAGCTTCTTACTAATATGAAAGGGAGTTTATTGCAGCTCGTTCGAGTGATCGCAAGTAGATCTTGATCACGAGTCGTAGCTAGACCTTCGCATCAGCAGCCCGAGTTCGGGTCTCGCGCCGCAGCGGTGGCCGTCCGCTCAGCGCCACATGCATATTACCCACTACAATAATTTTATCTTGCCCCTCCTGTGCGGCTTCACCTTCGGGACATCGTTTCCACTCCATCAGTTTTTTTAACCTCCTTGGTTTCCACTTAGTTTAAATGAATAAATGAATGACTTCATTTCCCATAAAAATATCAAATGGTGGATTCATGGGTAAAAAGTTGCGTGGGTCAACGTGAACGCGCCGGCATCAGATAGTGCTCGAGAAATTCACAGACAACGTGTGAGGTGCTTGATTAAGTTCAATTGCTGATGCTACATGAGCTTAAGCTGGGCTATCCGCTGTGCGGGTGAGCCAGTGTGACCAATGCGAATGTCATCTATGCGGACAGTTTCAAGGACATGACAGTTTATTGACATGTAAGAGCTCTCTTTTGAGCCCATCGTTACATGCATCGTTTTCTCTGGCGGGGCGCATATGCCTGTGCAAGGAAGAAAATCGTCAATTGTGTCTAACGCTTTTTTAACGATAGCACGCCATTTTTCAAGAGACTGAGAATCGATCCACAGCGTGATGTTATTCGCGTACTCCGTAAATCCAAAATGTGGCACGTCGTCAAGGGCTACGGTAAGCCTAATCATTGTCAGGCTAAGTGTCGCCAACAATATAGAAACTTGTGGCACAACCTGGCGCTTGGGCCTGGCCTGTCTATTTGTGTTTCTAATTTTTATGAAATACGTTCGATCGCTGAAATGTTTTCATGAATATTAGAGGTCATTCCGCAATCCCATGTCGCATAGCTACCAGCATTATGGTCGCATGTGTCACGCAGTGGAATGTCCTATACAGGTCAACTTCGACATGCACCCTTCAGTGTCACTTGTTTCCTTCGCTGCAGCACGCCTTTTTGATTAGCCCTAAAGGGTCGTGTATACTCAGGATAGTTGAAATCGCGTCTGTGCTGGTTTACAGCAACACCGTAATTTTAATTCATGGGAAATTTGTGTTGGTACCATCTCTTCAGCAAGTTTGGATATCGGTCGCGTATGCAATATAGGCCATAGGTGGCCTACGGATGTGGGATGCTTGCCATGCTTGCGGATGGGGATAACTAAGGATCGCTTGTACTCGGTTGGCATCTGCCTCGTCATTTACGCCTTTTTAATGTATTTTAACAGCTCTAGCTTTCCATTTTCCGTCAGGTGACGGATTGTCGTCCATGGGGTACCGTCATCAACTGAAGTGCTGCTAGAGGGTTGACGGTTGCAAGTGCGAGCCTCCAGTTCGTATACAATCAACGGCGAATTGACGTCGTCATGTGCGATGGCGATCGGTTCGTAGGTTGATTTTTGTTGTAGGTAGTGCGGCTGCGAGAATAGCACGTTTTCTGCCTCCTCCAGGGATTAGACTGTGGGATCTGTGCTGAGTGAAATATTGGTCGTGGTGTTCTGCCATTTGCGCTGGCTATTCATAGCGTTAAAGGCAGTCAATATATTTTGTATTCCAATAGTCTTGTTGAGTGATGTGCAGCGCTTAATTCACCCCTCGTGGTAGGGGCGGCATGCTTGCTGACGAGCCACTGCCACAGGCTTTCTCATTCGTACCAAATCATTGTGCCGTCTCCCATTGGTATCATGTTTGAGTTGTTCTTGCTTTTTGAGAAGCACAAATGTTGAAGCGGCGAATGTTAGGTGCAGGTCTCTCCGGATTGAATTCAGCTGTCATGGCCTCTGCGTCGAGCGTTGATCTAACTATCTTTTTTGATTCAATTGGCCTTAGGTAGGGCTGAAAAGTCATTCCCGTAGACATCAAAATTCTCTGTGCAGAATATGCGTCTGTTCCTGAGGTCTAATCGACTTAGCCGTAAGTAAATTCACAAGGGGTGGTGGTTGCTTCCTTAGTAGTCCATATCACAGCTCCAGTTTCGAAAAAAACCGCTTGCTGTCCATGTAAACTCTGGGGTCGTGTCTTCTTCCCTTGCCTTGAATGCCGCACAAGAGGCTTGGACAAGATTGCGCCCACTTCTTCTGCCGCGTCCTCAAATGCCTTCCCCCGGCCCGTATTACACTGGTTCCCCCCCCCCCCTCTCCTGATGATGTCCAAGAAATAAATTATGCAGATACCACGCACTGTGGGAATCGATGTGGGCGAATATTCCCGTGCTGGATGCTTTAATTCCTGATAATCAGCAGTGATGTTGATGGCTAAAGCTTAATTTCTTCAATGTTTAAGCTAACACGAGAGTGGTGAGTTGATGTTACGTTACCTTGCGTGCACCACTGCTGTTTATCTGCGCAGTATACAGAACACACACGGAGAGGTGTTTGCTTCAGGCGTTGATGTGAGCCGTATTTTATAACTTCTGAGAGGGTTGAGCGTTGTCGTTTCCAGACGTGACACATCGCATTGCGGCAGAAATATTAAACTTGAATTGGATTATGGAGCGGCACGCTCCAAATCCACGCCTGGATTATGAGGCAAGCCGTAGTGGCGGACTCCGGATTAATTTTGACATCGTGATGTCCATTAACGTGTCCCAAAGTCTAAGTGCATATGCGTTTTCTATTTCGGCCCCACCAAAATGAGGCTGCCACGATTTGGAACAAAGCCGCGACCTCTAGCAATGCCATAGCCGCAAAGCTAAGGCGGTGGCCACCGAAGTGTTGATTTGATGGCCGACCGCTTCCGTAGTTTCTCCTGGACCCTGTGGTGCACTGTAATTAACGCGGATCTACTTCTGCATGCCCTGCGAAAGTTTCCCTCTTGATATATTTGCATGGCGTTTATTTTTCAGAAATAGCAGCAACGTACTGTACAGTATGTGGAACTTAAGCTTATCGTGTTTCGCGACACCCGCTGTCGTATAGTAGTGGGGTTTCCTTGCCTTCTCCCGTCACCCTCTCTTATATTGGAACTGCCTCGTCTCTCTCTCCTCTTCTTTACAGTTATGTCTGCGTCCCCTCTGGCCTCGCACGTTAGCAGAAAGGGAATCGCTGGAGTTTCTGGAATGCTTCTGAGGGGAGTCACGGATAATTACAGCTGTCAAGCGGCTAATGTGGTACGGCCAAGGAGCTACAGAGGGCGTTATGCACATTGGATGTGGTTGGGTGAAAACGAGCTTCTTGCGTCGCCTTTTCTCTCTTACTCGCGCTATCACCTAGATACATGCTCTGAACACCCCCCGACTTGGTGTGCGCGACAGCAGCCCACAGAAGCAGCAGCAGCAACAGTGGGAAAGTCGAAGGAAAAAGCAAAGAAAGCTTCGCCTCAATAGCCTCCTACAATTATGCGACCACAAGGGTACTACTTCTCAAGGCGCTACAGTCAAACAAAAGTACCTCGATTGCGGCGTCCGGTTTCCGGCAGTAAATAACACCAGACTGGAATGTCATGGGCTGATTTCAACTGATAGCCTACCACCACTACTTGCTAGAAGGCATTACAGTAGCAGGTTCCGTCTAGTTTCGTTTGTGGAACATGGTTTCTGACAAATGCCGCTGCAGAGCTTCGAACAATAGTTTCGGCTTCATTTCGCTGCATTGGTTCGATTTCTGCTTGATGCTTTATTGAAAGTGGCTGTTAGAGCGACAAAATCAACCATCCACGCCAGGAATCCCTTGCAGATAGACTGCAATGATATAGCCGAAATCTTCAAGCAGCATATTCAACTCCATTGTACATGCGAGCAGCCACCTACCGCTCCACGGCACCACTTGTTGTGTGGGGTTGTCGAGGGCAGCAGCTATGCTGGGTGGCTCATGTGGAGGGGCGTGGTGTCATACCCCCCCCTCACTGTTCGGCATTGAGGATCTATTTCGAGCATTCTTCGTGACGCTTAGCATATTCGTTCTTGTACTTAGCATACTCGTCCTGGCAGCTGCAGTTCTTAACAGCGGGCCTCTTCGGACAGTTGTTTTCTCAGCTGTTAGAGCAATGAAGCTGTGCTTCGCGGCTGCTGTGCCGTCTGCATCGTTATTTCGTTTGCAGTGTCGCCTATATATCTTTTGGGGCATTCACTGGTTGCTCATGGAACGGCTGTTAGCGTAAGTCTCCTCGCAAGTCTTCTTTGTTCGTCATTCGGCGTTGGTGATCACTTTTTGAAATTCAAAAAGCAACCGTAGCTGGTAGTGCATTGTCCAGCGTGCCCTGAGGAGGTATTCTTGCGGAAGCCTCTGTGGGCTGTCCATTTTCGAAGTGCTTGTTTGCTGCGTTGTGATCGCGTCTGTGTATATTACCATTTTAATGCGTTTCGCATTCTTAAGGTACATCAAGCACTTTCTCGGTGCTTCGTATGTTTGCATCTAACCGTTTACCGGCCTACCTGGTCATTTGGCAGTTCATCGTATAATGGGTAGCCATGGGGTTGCTGTGCTGAAGGAACAGGGTTACATAAAAACCGTCGGACCAACTTGGGTGCCTTAGCATGCGGCAATCTGTACATATTTGCCGTTCTTGAACGGTATCTTTAACACCAACATGAGTCACTCTAGTTGCCCGACTGAAAGGCACCGCTGTTCAGTGAAACTCTTTTACGCCGACTTGGAGGTCTGCGTATGTGCCACTCGGTTTGTGCGTGCCTTTAACGAACCTCTATGATAGAATCTTGGGACACGAGGTTTGTTTGCGTGTTCAGAAGAGTATAGGCTTGGGCTGGTTGGTAATACATAGTTACACTGGAAGCATAGCGCGGAAAGGACGATCGACAGACTAGACAGGACAACGGCAAACAAGCAGGAAAGAAAAAGTAGCCGTGATACCTTACCTGCATGAGGTGTCTCACAATCACAATCTCACATTCTGCCCTACTCAAGCGCGGAAACCTGAATGCACAATTAAACACAGAAATGCCTACGTGCCTTGCAGGAGGGAGTTGTGTACAAAATTCCGCTCTCGTGTGGAAAGTACTGCATTGGCCAAAGGGGCAGATGTTTGAATGTGCGTCTCTAAGAGCACAGTAATAAAGTGGGCAAGATTTTCACGGAGGTCATCTGGCGGCCCGTTCTGAAAAGTGTGTTGCACACCCACATTGCCATCCCTCGCTTGATAAGACGGTCATTTTGTAGCGGCACCACAAAGACCAGACAAGGGGTAATCACGGAAGCATCCGAGATTGTACGGGCAGGTGATCTATGCGTCAGCAGGCCGCCTGTGGCATTATCATCTACTGAGCTTGAATTCATGGCATGACGGCATATGGCGTTTTTGTCAAGCTTTTATATCCTTCTTTCCCTTAGCGGAATCAGTTGTGTATATATTCTCTTGTTCCGCAATAAACGCTGTGTTGAAAGTTAGCGCTTGTCCGGTCTAGTCATTGTCGATCGTCCTTTCCTCGCTATGCTTCCAGTGTCACTTTTGTTAGTAGGAGTGTGCTGCTCTTCAATTAATTTTTTGCACGTCAACTTAAGTAACCAGGT
Source organism: Dermacentor variabilis (assembly GCF_050947875.1). Classification (NCBI taxonomy): domain Eukaryota; kingdom Metazoa; phylum Arthropoda; class Arachnida; order Ixodida; family Ixodidae; genus Dermacentor; species Dermacentor variabilis. The sequence goes on along the minus strand of NC_134575.1, from coordinate 132,362,172 downwards.
ATGTGCCATTGGGAACAAGCAACTTTACAAAGACGAAAAAGAGATCGTTCAGATTTATCCAATGCTGAACAGAGTCGAAAACACGTCACAAGAGTTCAGAAAGAGCAGCAACCCATCGCATTAGCATCCTGCGAGAAAAATCTACTGGTAAAGTGCCACTTTTAAATGAAGGGCTTTAAAACCAAAACTCTAGCGAGCTGCACCTTGAGTACACTAGGTATGTGCTTCTCTTCAATGAGCCTCTCGACGACTTCGATCACAGAGTATGTGCCACTGGATGCGCAGTAAGCGAAGGAACAACTCTCAGCCTTCGCAGGCATCGACGCGCCTAGGTTGTCATCTCGGAGGCCACGCAAGACTTCTCGGCTGCGAAACTGCATGACGCAGCGTGTGCAGAAAAAAAGAGAGCGAGAGGAGCTCGGTATTTACATGACAAGTTTCTAAGCGTTCTGACTCACCAGCACACGTTTTATTTCGAAGGACACGTGCAAGCTTTGAGACGGAGGTGGCACCGAGTGTTAGGGAGGCGCAAAACAGGAGTCCTTCCCGCAGTAAACACCTCATAGATAACTGGCTTCGACGGTGGCGATGTGCTGTGTCACTGCATTGATTCAATGCTAAACGCAATACCGCAGACAATCAACGTGGGGTGGGATCGGCCAAACTGCTAGCCGGCAGTACACCCTTACTTTTTATATTTATTGCACAATGTAGACCACAGCAGGGTCCAAGCAGGAGAGGCATAACATAGTAAAGGTACAACAAGAATAAGAATACGGAACACAATACGGTACAGATGACGGGAAAATTTATGTGATTAAAATTACGACGAAGTTGGGAAATGGTTTCATTCAGATATGGTATAAACCCCCCACATGTGCACGCCTTCTCGCTATCACATCAACTATCTTATTTTGACGATCCACTATTCTTATCCAACCGTCCATCACGTTACTCGGCGCGTCCATTTATTCTCATTTGATCCCGAGGTTTCATTGCTTGTGGATGGGCACTTAGTCAACTAATTAAGAACCTTATTTGAAATTTTAGCATTTCCTTGGGCATCTCTCTGTTGGTCCGGCCCATGAGGCGCAGTTGCATCCATAATAGTCTCAGTCGCTTCATTCCATTCGCGTGAATTTAGAGGCGCGGCAAGGCTGCTTCGATTAAGGCGAAAGCATTATATTCTCCATGACGCACGCAATCTGGCCAGCGTCCGGTGTTAGAATACGATGGCAAGAAAGTGACCACGTGAACAAGTGATGACGCATATTCCCCTCGCTGGACCTGCTGCAGCTCACACTGCGCAATCACACTGCAAACAGCCACTCTGTCAAACGGACACCGTGGTCCGCCCGCAAAACATTCGTTTTGCCTAATTATCAAATTGAGTTGACCCCGTGCAAAACCGATCTCTCCCACTCCAAAAAAAAAAAGCCTTGGCCCGCTCCCAAAATTCCGGTGGTCAATGTCCAAAATTAACTTTGCCGAATTAGAAAATTGAGTTGAACACGTTCAAATCCGACCTAGCCCATTCCGAAATTTGCGGCTCGCCACCGCCAAAATCAACTTTGTCAAAATAGAAAATTGAGTTGACCACGTCGAAACATGACCTGACCCACTCCCAAAATTTACTTGATTGACCTTCACAATTTCTGTGGCCCACCCGCAAGAGACTGCTAAAGAAAGAGAAAAAACAAAAGGGAATACACGGAGGTTAACCCAAGATTATCTCCGGTTGGCTACCCTGTACCGGAGAAGGGCAAAAAGATGCAATAGAAGAGAGAGAGATAGAAAAAAGGAATGAAAAGAAATGGTGTTGTGCGGACGGATCATGTTCGTATTATTTTGGTCACTATTTTAAGTGGCTCTTCGAGCGTCGTCGTTGGCGGCTGCATGGACGACCTTGTCGGTGCTTAGCGCGTTCCTGTAGTTCTTCCGAGCTGGACGTTGCGGTTCTGTGCAAGGTGCACTTCGTGTTTGCTGATTCAGCGTATTTTTGACTTTTTCTAGCACGACTTGCTGCTCTTGTGCTCCCCACCACTTTTCTCGGAAATCGTCGTATGCGTCCAAATATCATTCTTTCGTCCAATTCTATGACAGTTGTGACAAATTAGGCTTCGCGGCTACTATACATCGATACTTGTGTGAGTACGCTCAGTAGCTCACCTTTTGCGGGAGGTGCGATCATTCGAACGTTATTAGGAAAGTGTATTTCCTCTCCATCAGCCGCGCTGACAAAATGTGGTGTCAGTACAGGTATAATGCCGTCTCGCGTAGGTTTGTTGTTTCGGTTATAAGAACTCGTTATATCCATTCCGGCACATTCCCTGGTTGGGCGTCTGATGCGCGGGTATCGCGATAGATTCTCCCTCCGAAATGTTGACAGATGGTATGTGCAGCAGCTTGTTAGCGTGCATGCCGCCGGGCGTGTTCACTGTAATTGGGTTGACTTCCTTGCTGGAGTGTACGGCAACCTGATCATGCGTGTTCAAGTCTGAAGCCACACTCATAACAGCCTCCCGTAGCTTGCGTTGAGGTATGTCAGTGGAGACTAAGTGTGCTTGTGGACGTATCGTAATGAAGAATTTCTGCTTACGGTTTCTTGGCGAAGATGGCTTCGAGAGGTATCTTGTCCTTCTGACCGGTTCTTTGTTGCCCCCCCCCCCTTTTTGGGACACTCAAGAACCCATACTCACTTACGGTCTTCGTCTGCTGAGGGATCCAGCGCCGACCATTTGGCTTCGTAATTGGTGGTCGTGGACATTTCCGTGTTCGCGCTGCCATTGTGGCTGTCCGAAGGTTGCGAACAATAAGAGGCGATAAAAATCACTCACAAGCATCGTCTTTAGCTTCCGTATCGTCTTTACTGCAGTTGCTGCAGTGGAGCTCCTCTCTGTGCCCTTTGCGAATATCAACCATGGCGGTATGCCCTTTGCAATGTCAACCTTGTGATACCGGCTGTGGACTGCGTTCACTGATTTTTGTAATGATGCGTTCTCGTAATTGTACATCTTGTTTTGGCCGCAGTTCTCCAGCTCGGCAGGAATGTGCGGAAGGCGAATGCATGCTCAGTGTCATACCAGGTGGAGAGAGGACCGATGCTTCAGTTCTAGGCGATGGCTGCTAACAAAGTCGGGGAGATGTGAGGAACTTCACGAGGCGACTCACGTGAGCGCCCAGCATACTGTGTTCGTGATTGTATTGGCCCACTTTGGTTATGACGGGGTATCCAGCATCGGTGCGCCGACTAGTAAACTACGCTTTACTTGGCGAGAGACCGACCAAGCACATACTCCATGCTACAAGCCGTAATAAATAGAGCATACAAAGCTTTACCCAGTAAAATAATTGCACTGTTGATGAAGTATAAGCGCCACAATGAGGATTCTTTGGTATCATTTGTTTTGTCGCTAAACTGAGAACAAGGAGAGCGGGCAGGACACTTGCAAGGGCATCGAATGCGGTTGTGTCGTCCTGCATGCGAGCTATTCTGCAAGACTGCACCCCAAACCTCACTTGCGAAAGTCAGGAAGGTCTGCAAATAAACCTCTGCTTTAATATGAAAGCGAAGAAAAATGTCGAGTTAACAACCTCAGCAGAAAAGATCAGCACTGGAGTTGCTTCTAACGCCTCGCTGCTATCCCACAAGTTCCTCCATCAGCCGCGTCAGCGTATGCAGCATGTTTTCAATCCAGGCGCCGAAGCGTATGTAGTTTTTGCATCAGCGCGCACTTTGGTGATGACGGTGCCACGAACGCTGAAGCTCGTCTCCGGCGATCATCCGTCGAGGGCAGCTCAAGAACTGCTCGCTCTCCAGCTGCTGCTTATATATGCAAGAAACCCTGTCACTCGAGAGGCGTGCTCTTCGTGCGCCGACTCCCGGCTAACATCACAGAAGACACGCTTGTGTACGCGGTTTCTCTCGGCGTGTCAACACGCGGCATATAAAAACACATGCTCGTTCCTTCAGCGTTTTCTAGCCTTGCTGGAACTGTTTTGTGGCGCGTGGGCGGGCAGCATTACAATTTTTTGAGACAGCTTATTCTTTCTAAAGGTCGCCCGCGTGAGCAAGCACGCTCCTTAGTGCTAAATGCACACGAACCCAACGCATTTTCTTGCAAGCATAGTAATATTTTTTTACAGCCTCGTAGGACCGGTTTCTGTCTGATTCATTATTCTGTAAGAAGAAAAATCAGGGCACGTTGTTTAAAACTGCAGCGCTCTTGTTAGGCTGCTCTCATAACTCGCTGACTGGAGAATGTGGACTTCTCCTGCGATCTCTCTTTTCCCTTCCAGGAGGAGCTTTACCTATATGTAGAAAGAAAGCCATTAGCAATGAATGGTAGCGTTGGTGCGGTCCAAATTCCGTGGTTACTGACGAGAAAAATGGTAATCGTGTTCAAGCATAGTGTTTGCAAGAGAGATAAATGCGAGAGACTACTTTAAAGTCATGTTTTCGTTCCCTATGGTCCTGGCTTTTTTAACCAATGGCTGCAGCTGCTGTCGTGCCGAATAGCTCACAGTTAAATAAATTGACTAACGCCCCAATGGTAGAATCGAACGTCGAGTGTAGAGCACAGCATCGCAGTGTTCTAGCTAGTGGGTCCCGATTATATCCTTTTTTTTATTGCTGGTTTCGCGTACGCAAAACAGAGTAAATCGGTTCAGCCTAGCATTGCTGACCAAACACTACTAATCTTTCTTCATTACTGGAAAGTGCACAGGGCACTGCCTCAACCACCTGACTGACAGTACTTGATTACTTGATACCATTAGGTCATGGTCATCCATGGCCATGCAGCTATTTGAAACACTTGGCGTCTAACGACGACCTTAGAAATAATGTAACTTCTGTCAAACGATCGTGCTCAACGTAATCTTTGTCTTGCGGCTGTCGTCACACACAAACGCGTACGCTCGTGTCTCACGCACAGGTACTCAATTTGCCTAAAGACGGTGGTCAACCTGCTCACGCTGTGCCGAACCCCAAACAATTCTGGATAGCTAGGTACTTGCAAAGTGCTTCGCATAACGTCCATCACTATATTTCGGTAAATCTGATATTTGAAGCAAAATATTTAAGTTCTTACATATACGCACAAGTGAAAACTGAATATTCCCGACCGGTGAGGTTAGTTATGTTTGAGACTTTTTAAATGAGGCGCCTTTCTTTGCCTAGTCAGAGCCAAGGTCACACGAGACGTCCGGCTACGGTCGCAGAGTGTGTCGCTGGTGCACATCCTTCGATGTGTTTGCGCATGCGGACGCACCACACCCTATAGCGCTGATGCAAGCGCCATGTTTACACTCGCTAGCCGCAATTTCCAGCGATGAGGACATAGCTCCACCTAAATATCCTTCACTCGAAGACAATAATGGAAATAGGGTCTTGCTTCTGCAGTCTGTGCGCGTTATTTCAGCCCCTATCCCCATTGATACTGCATCTTTTTGGAGGGACAACTGCCAAATCAAGGCCAGGAAGACTACTAACACAAAGTTCTGCAAATTTGAGATGAATCTCACCTAACCAGAATAGACTAGAGCTCATTGTTTAACGAACTGACATAACAATCATGGCTTCCCTATCGAAACCCTATCAAGTAAATCCCTTTTTAAGCGGATTTCATTCCATCATTCATTTTAACGGGAAGATTCTTCGTAAGCACATCGACGCCATCGATAATTTCTTCGCATCGCTGACTAGTTCGTTTTCAATAATTGTCATTACTGAAACTTGGTTATCTGACGACGACAAAAATTTGTATTGCTTCCCTGACTATAAATCGGAATACTGCAATAGATAACGAGCATTCACGGTGGTGCGGCCATATATGTTTCTCCTAACATTGCATATCGAAGAAGAGACGACCTCTCAACAACCATTACTAATTGCGAATCAGTTTGGGTTGAATTCAGTAACTGCTTTCTTGCTCAGGACAAGAATTTCATAATTGGGTGCATTTAGCGTTCTCCTTCATCATCTGCTAATAATTTCTATACCAATCTTGATCATATTTTACATACTGTATCATTAGAAAATAAAAATGTTGTTATAATGGGTGATATAAATATTAATTTACTCCATGCAACATCACCCACCTGTGTTCACTATACTAGCTTGTTCCATAGCTAAGGATATGATTGCTTATTTGACGTTCCCACACGCGAAGTTTCTAATGGCACCTTTACACTTATTGATCATGCTCTTTCTGACTTGCTTCATTTACCAGAGGCAAAAGTTTTGTACATCGACATCACTGATCATTACCTTACGCTTTATATCCAACGTACCACCTTGCCCAGCTTCACATAAATGTTGTTCTGGACAAAGTTGGCTTCATAACTGATGTTGCTAATACAAATTGGTCTGAAATTAAATCACTAAACGACCCACGGAAAGCCGTTTTCACATTTTTTCACGTGTTATATCATACTTACGACAGTTCACCTCCAAAAAGAAATGTAAAAAGACTGTACCATTCTCTCACAATCCGTGGATCTCGCAGCAGTTATTACCAGCATTAACATTAACAGCAAAGAGGGATAACTTATATAGAAAACCGAAAGGCAACCGTTTAGCATGAAATTACGTGCCCGATATGAAAGCTTCTGTAACAGTCTTACCTGTAAAGTAAAATCTGCCAAACGATTCTATTTCGAGCAAAAAATTTTGCACGCGGCAAATAACGATAAAGAAATGGGAGATTGTCAACTACTTCATAAAGGGAAACACATGACTAAACCCCGTATCCAGAATTTTAAATGATGGAGTAGAGCTCAATTCTCCTGCCGATATCCTACCTTCTCCTACACAGATCATTAGCATGAACCGTATACCTCATTCATTCTTTTTGTTTCCTGCAACGGTAGAACAAATAACAGCCGTTATAAATAATCTAAAAGTGACAAGAGCTGGAATTGATGAGGTCTACCCTGCTAGCATTAAATTAATTGTACATCTGATTGCCTGTATACTTAAATATATTGTTCACTTATTATGCAATACTGGTTTATTTCCTTCTCAAGTTAAGCGTGGCAAAATCATCCGAGTTCTAAAAAAAAGGAGATAGCTCATTATTACATAACTACAGACCTATTTGCGCTCTACCATTCTTTGGGAAAGTTATTGAAAAACAAATTTAAATGCGGCTTAAGTTACGAAATACCTTTCTAAATTTAATATCTTCTCTTCGTGCCAGTTTGGTTTTTGGCATGGATATTTCACAGAGCTGGCACTCATTCATCTTACTGACAAACTAAATAATTTAATCGACGAAGGATTTCTCGCCACCCCAGTTTTTATCGATCTAACGAAAGCATTTGACGGCATAAATTATAACATCCTATTAGCTCGAAGCAATTGACATTTGTGGGCCTGCTCCTTCAATATTAAAAGACTACTTATATAACAGAGTTCAAGTTGCTTCTATTTCTAATACTTATTCCCGACTGCAAATTACTAACATAGGATTGCGCCTGGGCTCTATTCTGAGGCCAGTTGTGTTTTTGGTTTATATTGTCACGTGGTAATGACGCATCAAAAACACAGTAGCAATACTGTGAAAGACGAAGCTAATGTTCATTAGGCAAACCTGTGCCCGCGAAAACTGGCTACACTTATCAAACGGCGACAACGGCGAGCACAGTCGGGGGCGATCGTCAAAATCTGTTGTCTAGGTCAAGCGTGTCGGCTTTTATACATCAGTCGTCGCATGTTCCAGAGTAATCGCTGGGACCCGCGTGTCTTCCCCAAAGTTCTACACCATTTGCGTCGCGCATACAAGCAATCAGATTACACAAGATTTGGTCACAGACAGCGGATGTAACCATCGATAACATTCCAGAAACTTCCTATACATGCAGGCGCGTCCTGCGCTGTGCGATAACATTTGTTAGGTGGCGAAACGTGTCGACCGATAAAGACAAACAAGTAGGCGTGTCAATATTATTAATTTACTTAACTGTCTTTTTTGCACAGAATGCATTCTGGACACCACTATATTCATCTTTCCTAAATATATCTGATCTCTCGTTAATAAGTTACACGCTGACTTAGAAAGTGTCCTAAGGTGGTGTAATGCTAACATGGTACCTATAATGTAACTAAGATTAAATTCGTTGGATTTTCTTGACATCAGCGAAACCTACCATCCATTCTGTCTATCGCTTTTGGTCCTCACCGGCTTCCTCGAGGTTCATCATCACCTTTCCTTGGTTTTCTACGTGATTGTAATTTGGATTATCACAACCATATTGCTCACATAAAAAGAAAATAACTTATGGTATACGCATCTTAATTAAAACACCCCCTTACTCCACACGCATCACATTACCCTCACTGTACCCCTCTTTTGTTCCCTCTCACTTTACTTATGGCATTATATGTTGGGGAAACACCTGTAATACTCGCATTGCGTCTCTCCATACAGTTCAGAACCGAGAGCAAAGAATAAGTGCTTGCAGTCCACGCTTTTTCAATGCCAATTCTCTACTACACGAGAATAACCTCCATAGAATTTCTGGGCTCACTAAATACAACCTGGGTATCTTTTTCTACAGAGTTGTGAATGATGCGCTACTATCGATAACATTTACACCATCCAACCTGATGATTCATAGTACCACCAGATTCGCGTTGAATTAAAGTTTTCCTTTCCCGAGAATCCCTACTAACTACGGTATATATACAGACTGTTGAATTCACTTCCATATCATTATGGAACACTCTTCCGTTCACAATAAAAAACGCAAGGTATTTATCACAATTTAATTCAGTACTGAAAATGCATTTATTATTGACAGATTAACGACATGGATTGCTGTATTCGGTCTTTGTTCGTTTTTTTTTCTTTTTCTCGTTTTTTTTCTTTTGTTGCTGTAAATAAACTGTTGGTATCTTCATCCCGCACAATTTTTCCTGCTACCATGGGATATGATAAACCTTGCTATTATTTGCATTCAATTCTGTTTTTTTCTTCTGTAGCCGCTCTTTTCTTGTTGCTTGTATACTTCCTTGTTATATGCTAATGTTGCGTTGCGATGTTTACTATAACAACTGTTCCTGTACAGGAGGTTCCGATACAGCCTTTTACTATGAGAGCTGCTTCTGCGTACTAAATACTTGTAATGTCACACAACTTTTTATAATAAATTCTGATTCTGAATTCCCCATCCAGATTGGTCTTGATGTTGCCCTTTCCTTCTTCGTGAATTTGACCTTTGTTGCATCCCTTTGTCACGCACCTAAATATTTTTTTCTTTTTCCCTAGTGATATTGTTGTACTTATTACTAGTTGATTGCACCGACTGCACCAGCTATGGTAGCGTCTGCCGCGTGGAATGTCGCTATTACAGATGCATGCTTCATTCTTACTCCACATATATTACGTTCATTTAGTATTTCATTTCAAGTACTTCGTCTGTTTACTGCGTATTTGAGTTTCTTGTGAAGTCTAGGGTTTTACGAAAACTCGTCTGGCGAGGAAAGAACATGGCTGAATAAACGTACACTCGCCAAGTGAAAAAATTCAAAACAGGGATTAGACGTTTGGGCGCCCAATACGGGTGCCTTGTTCACAATGAGCGAATAAATGGGTGTCTGTATTATATATGCGTCGGAAGACGTAATGCGCTTGCGTACAACTCAGGAAGGTGTCCCCGTGTCCGGTTCATCGTGTTAGTAGTAGATTGTATGCAGAATGATTCAAGGAGCAATCGGGATGATAATTTTTTCTCTCTTTCGATGATAGAAGCCGAATTCCAGTTAATACTGTGTCCAGTCTTTTCGCGATGCTCTGCCAGGGCGCTGGAGACCGTGTGTCTTTTGGCTACATCATTACGATGCTGCAGCAGCCTTCTTTTGAAGTTCCCGGTCTGGCCTACGTACCACGCATGGTAGTCCTGGCAAGGAATTTTGTAAATGACGCCCGGAAATTTTTCTTTTTCGAGGCGGTCTTTCACTCGGACGAGTTGTTGTTTTAGCTTGCTTGAAGGGACGTGGCAGATTTGTACATCATACTTTGATTCGACCCACCCCCTTGGACAAAAACGATCTGTTGCCTCCACCTTGTTCACCCGGTCGTTCCGATTATGCTCGACTACTGACGCACGCAGAGCTGAGTTGAAGAGAGGGACGCAGGATTTGGTCAGCAATGGCTACCCCGGCCAGATTATAAAGACTGAAGAAAAGCGTGCAGCTGAACCCCCTGTAAGGCCGATGAGAACAAGAAAACGGGCGTCTCTCCCCTATGCACGAGGCGTGAGCAAAACAATATCAAGAATTTTCAAAGATTATGATGTACAAATCTGCCACGTCCCTTCAAGCAAGCTAAAACAACAATTCGTCCGAGTGAAAGACCGCCTCGAAAAAGAAAAATTTCCGGGCGTCATTTACAAAATTCCTTGCCAGGACTGCCATGCGCGCTACGTAGGCGAGACGGGGAACTTCAAAAGACGGCTGCAGCAGCATCGCAATGATGTAGCCAAAGGACACACGGTCTCCAGCGCCCTGGCAGAGCATCACGAAAAGACTGGACACAGTATTAACTGGAATTCGGCTTCTATCATCGAAAGAAAGAAAAAATTATCATCCCGATTGCTCCTTGAACCATTCTGCATACAATATACTACTAACACGATAAACTGGACACGGGGACCCCTCCCCGAGTGGCACGCAAGCGCATTACGTCTTCCGACGCATATATAATAAAGACCACCATGCATTCGCTCATTGTGAACACGGCACCCGTATTGGGCGCCGGAACGTCAATCCCTGTTTTGAATTTTTTCAGTTGGCGAGTGTACGTTTATTCAGCCTTGAGTTTCTTGTATGCTTAAATGCTTTCTTGTTGCTCAACATTCGCGACCTGCTAAAATAGCAGGTCTCGCAGTCGTGTTTAGTGGTGCCCGAATAGAGCATCCCGAACATTACTCGAGTACCAGCAGCTGTACTGCCCGATGCCTGAAGCCCTACTTTCGTCCACCCTCGACTCCAACGGCCCCACCGACACAATATTCGGGAATTATCTTGCAGAGTCGAAACAGCCGATCACTGGCGACCCTCACGCGTTGCATTATATACGCATCAACTTTTACAGCATTGTTTAAAGTTGGAGGGCGACGCCTTTTAACATCGGAAACTGTGTCATTTGGCTCCTCTCCATTAAACCTAATGTTCGAAACATGGTAGTCCTCACTATTCTGCCTCAGAGTGTGTCTAAATTTGAAATTGGCCTTTTCGACTAAATTTGATTTGTGTTTCAATGGAAAAACTTGTTTTCATTTATTTTAAGATTGGCATTGCGGCCCGATTTTCCTTACGGCGGCACAATTTAATGCTTAGTTTCGTTTTGTTTTTATCGTGAATTGAAAATACCATGTTATTTGCTGGCGGCCTCTCATGCTCCCCGCGCCGGAACGCATGCGTGCGCCGCAAATAGACGAGGCTTGGTTGCGCTAGGTGCGTTGCCTCGCACGTAGGCCACCAGTTGCAGATGCAATAACGGGCCCTCGAAAGCGCCAAACGGAAGAGAAGAGTAAAAGAGGTAAAGGCGCGGACATGGTGCGGGGTTTCCAGCGTGCCAGGCCGCGGCCGGCGAAGTAGGACACGTTACGCTATCGACTCCAGGTTCGCTGAAATTTTGTGCCCTGCTTGAGATCGACACGTCGAACGTGGCCCACAACAAAGCGGAGATCAACTGTTGGCCCACTCCCTGCGCTGTATTGCGCGGCGAGCCTGCCTTTCTTCGTTCGGCAAAGGCGCAATCTGTAGGCCAGCATGCTGCCGTTCCCTCAAGATAGCGTGCGATACAATATGGTCTCGCTGCTCCAACATGTTATCGAACATTTTCTGTTTCCGCGCTGACCACACCAAAGCACGCCGAACGCCCCCAGTGACGCTGGCTGTTCGGTGTTGGTAAGCCCGTCCGCTATGCGCCGGCGTTGCGTAACTGCATACCGCGTAACGCGAACGAGCGTTACTGCGGAAAATGCGCGAATATTGAACAGAACGGCTTACTACGGTAAGAAATTCATGAGCCGATGTCTTAAATAATGTTTTTATTACTGATATAGTAATATGACTGCAATCTGGCGCTGTAATGCGACGTGTAAGTGTTGTCACCCATGCTTTCTCTATGCATTTATTCACAAATGATTGTGCTGGCTGCCCTCATTTTGCAAATGCCGTGTAAGCGTTCATGCAGAACTCTCAGTATTGCAAGAGCATAATGAACAAGGGGCGCAATTTCGACCTTTGTCGTTTGCATTGTTGTTAGTCCTCAACGGAATCGGTTGAGGCCTGTCGCAGTTAAGTCTGCTAGGAGCAAAAAATATTCGTGTCGCTGGTGTGTTCGCAGCATCAGTGTACAGGCCATGCTTTGTTTAGGCCTAATGACTAACATATGTAACTGGGCAGGACCGGACCCCCTTGGGCAGGGCCTATGCCAGGTATGGGCCAGCTTTGAAGGCGACCAGGGAGCAAGGCTTGGGAGGTCCAGCGCATGGCTCTTTCGGATTCGGGCCGGGCTGAGCGGGAAAGACCGCCTTGTCCAATGCTCTAGGACGTGGCTTTGGGGTTGTTGGGTATGTGTCAATACATGTACATACAATACTAATAATACTTACACGGTTAATAACAACTATTCTATACCAAAACAAGATTGCTGCACATTATGCAGATAAAAATTTTCAGCATGTTTAGTTTTTATACGAAGTGAAACTTGCGCATGCTCCGCAATGCCCATCATGGTGGTTCTCGTATTTTTCTGAGCCTCTCTCATCCCACTGGCGATCTGTGTCGCCATGGTACAGTAACGCAAGCATGACACACTGTACGGCAGCTACAACAGGGATGTATTTTGAATAATATTTTAGCGGGACCACAAATAAATTAGTTACATAATACTGACATCTAATTTACGGAAACTGCTTGGACAATGTCGCTATAGAACGTACGTTATTGTTCATAAGGTACAAGCACCCCGCCAGAATTGACTTTCTGGTGTATGGGCTGGTTCACTATGAAGAATGTGTGGTAATCTGCACTCCCGAAAGCAATCCGTGCGGATAATTACGGCAATAGAAACGGGCTCAAATCGTGCAGAAGAAATGATTGTTATTCTTGTTTTATGTCTCTATAAAGTCTGTTAGAATCTGCGGGATCTGCACTTTCCCAAAATACTTCATATTTGTGAACGTTCACAAGCATGGCGCTAATTAAATTGCGGACACTGAATAAATTTTGTATTACTATATGAGACGCGGCATGCGCATAAGAGTATAGATGAAACCTAAATAGGCCTATATATTGGAATGAAGGGCTTCGTTACCGCGAGTTTGGATGCACCACATTCGTTACTTTATATAATTTTGGGCAAACCAGTGCTGCTCTTCACCCCAATGCTTAAGTGAAGGAAGGGGTAGAAACGCAATGATTGTCGTGTGTAAAGGTCACGTAACTGTCCTAGCCGAGTTGAAAACAAGACGAACATTGTGTTACATAATTTAATACTCGCTTACATGATTCCTTGAAACTTCACAACTTCGCTAGTCAAAGTGCGCCTTTACGCTCGTAGAATAAGGTGACCCATGTTACTTTGAACCATGCTATATTTCTACTGCTGAAATTGGAGGGTAAACGCAGGATTTCCGCTGCCACGGTACCGAGTTTTTTTTATTAAATCAATAAAGTCCATTGCAGCTTTTGTTCTCTCTTTATTTCTCCCGCACAAAGCTTCACGTATGAAAAACGGTTCGCTTAATGAGTCACGCCATGTTAGCATATACGATAGCAACTACGAAACCCCTACATAGTAAAAAGTTCACTTGACAGATGTAGCAACATTTTTCCTGCGACAATATAGCAAACATTTGCGCAAGTTTAGACACTTCTTTGTCTCATTCGCCAAAACACGGGAAAGTAAAGGCACCATACTTCTGCATCCTCGGAGAATCACAAAACAATTTCCACCTGTTTCCCTCAAGCAGTTGCAGCAAGAGTTCCGGTTTCCTGTATATAAATCAGGCACTTTGAAATGCTGCCCTTATATGACTGATGCGTTTGAAACCATGCCCCCATATAACGCTTTCGAGAATTTCTTAAGAAGTATTATGAAGGCAGCATTATTTCATGTACAGTTAAATTTACGATACCACTGACCATCAATTTTTCCACATTTTTACCGATTCTGATCCTGGTGGCGGTCAGAGTTGTTGCAGGGTGCAGGTTAAATTCTGCACTTTTTGTAAACTACCCTTATTAGTGTCCCGAAACCTTGAAAGCGTAATTTTCACTTCAGACCACAACTTCCCCTCACACTCTAGTTTTTGCACAATTTAGCCTTAAAATTGAACAAATCGTAAACGAGGTACCTTATTTACTTTATTGAGGACATGCGTAAAGCATACTACGAAGCTCATATAACGCAAAAAGAGGGAACAAATTATGGCAGAACTCCTCATGATGACTGTCGGTGGTAATACGAATATCAACGGACAAATTTAGGGAATGATCATATTCCTGAAGTCACGCTTATTTTCTTTTCGTCTTTCTCCTTTATTGGTGTCAAATTCGTCTAGACTATTCCCTCTTACATTATCGTCGTGGGTGCCACTAGTACTGTATAAATCCCCATAGAACTCTTCAGTTACTTGAACTATCGTATCCATATTAGTAATGAGATTGCCGGCTTTGTCTCTTAACGCGTAGATCTGATTCTTGCCTATTCCTAGTTTCTTCTTCGGTGCTTGTAGGCTTCCTCCGTTCCTGAGAGCATGCTCAATTCTATCCATATTGTACTTCTTTACGTCAGCCATCCTACGCTTTTTGATTAACTTGGAAAGTTCTGCCAGTTCTTATCTGGCTGTAGGGTTAGAGGCTTATATATATATATATATATATATATATATATATATATATATATATATATATATATATATATATATATATATATATATAGAGGCATAGAGACATATACACATAAAGTAGATACATAGCTAGATAGACTGATCGATGTATAAGTGACTGGACAGATAGGTCACGATCTTTACTGAAAATATGTTGAGCCAGCATATTTTCGCCTCCGTGCTACTCTGCAGGCAATGAGACGAAGGCAGACAAAGGACTTTGAAGGAGGTGTGCATAAGTAAAAAAGGCGGAAACGTGCAGATGTTGTGATGTTATCGGTAGTCAATAAGTATCCGGGGCAGCCGAGGTAGGTAGTTCTGTTAAAACTCTATGATTAATACAAAAGAAAACAAAATCACAGACGACGATACCACGTGCTTATGTTATAATTTAGAGAGAAAACTATTGATTAAGTATATGAAAAGGAAGTCTGGGATTTGGCGCTGCTTTTATGGATAAGGCCAGGGTCCCAGCATCCGTGTCAATGTCAAGGGGTCTTGGCCAAGCGTTTCCGTCATAATTTTATATCGATGCCGCTCGTATGTGTAAGCTGGCCACTCAAGGAATATGTGCTCCAGATATTCCTCGGTGTCACAGTTGTTACCACATGGACTTGTAGTATGGCCATTGCGAAAAAGGAGGCTGTTCGTGTATACAAGGTTGATTCTAAACCGGTGATAGATGGGCTCCAAATGCAGTGGTAGACATTTTGGGAGCCTTCGTAGGAGTTGAGGGTCGATGTTGAACGAACAATTCTAATTGTCTGTAGGCGAAGACCAGCTTAACAGTCTCGGGAGAGAACAGCAATTTACAATAGGCAGCAAGGCACTGGAAGTTGTAAGGGAATACATCTACTTAGGGCAGGTAGTGACGGCGGATCCGGATCATGAGACGGAAATAATCAGAAGATTAAGAATGGGCTGGAGTGCGTTTGGCAGGCATTCCCAAATCATGAACAGCAGGTTGCCGTTATCCCTCAAGAGAAAAGTATATAATAGCTGTGTCTTACCAGTACTCACCTACGGGGCAGAAACCTGGAGGCTTACGAAAAGGGTTCTACTCACATTGAGGACGACACAACGAGCTATGGAAAGAAGAATGATAGGTGCAACGTTAAGGGATAAGAAAAGAGCAGATTGGGTGAGGGAACAAACGCGAGTTAATGACATCTTAGTTGAAATCAAGAAAAAGAAATGGGCATGGGCAGGACATGTAATGAGGAGGGAAGATAACCGATGGTCATTAAGGGTTACGGACTGGATCCCAAGGGAAGGGAAGCGTAGCAGGGGGCGGCAGAAAGTTAGGTGGGCGGATGAGATTAAGAAGTTTGCAGGGACGGCATGGCCACAATTAGTACATGACCGGGGTTGTTGGAGAAGTATGGGAGAGGCCTTTGCCCTGCAGTGGGCGTAACCAGGCTGATGATGATGATGATGATGATGAAGCCCAGCTTATATGTCATTCATTGAGCATATTTCTCTTCGCCAAAGTTGAAACCTCATTCCTAGTGAAAAATCTTTCTTTAACTTTTTATGATCATGGGCTTTGCTGGCTGCCTCATCCGCCTTTTCATTACCTATTATGCCGAAATGTCCTGGAAGCCACTGAAATGCTATCACATGGCCAGCAATAGATGCCAAGTGGTGTAAGTACGGTAGGTCCTGGTTCATGAAGTAATCATTGGTTTAGTGCTTTTCGTGCAAAAGCTTTGCATTTCTGCTTTATAGTCTGGGCAGATTGTCCGTTGTTGTTTAAGCTGCCGTAGCACGTATTTTATTGACTGTTTCATTGAATACAGCCCAGAAAATGTTGATGTCATTACTCTCTCTAAACCCCATGAATATGTCTGGCATCTGGCTTGGTCGAAAATTCCGCAAGAAAAGATATGTCGTGTAGAGGAGCCGTCAGTAAACATGTGCGTCGTAATGAAGTGCTTCAAGCTCCTGTGGGCCATTGCTGTCTGTAAAATAGCTGCTCAAGGCATGTTTTTGGCATGTTGTTCTCGACTCATGACTGATTGGCGACTCAGCGCTTGTTTGTTACCTTTGCCTTGTGACCTCGTTTCTTGTGTGTGCGCTGCATTTTCATAAGGAACAGCTAGGAACTAGCCCAACCTTCAATACTTTTACCGCAAATGTGCTATGGGCGCTAAATACACCACATAAAATATGTGAAGCACGTGTTCTAGAGATCAAATTTTCCAACCTTGACACTACACATCAAATTCCGCTCCTGTTTTAAAGCAGGCACCTATTAGAGTGAAAGTCTGCCTCCAAATCATCATCATCATCATTTATTAACCCTCAAGGACCCTTAACAGGGCATTACATAAGGGGGGGGTAAACAGTATTGAAATAACATATAAAGGAGCGAATGCTATATAACAAGGAATCAACTACGTTACAAGTACAGAGCGCGCACACGCACAAGAAGAATACAGTAAAGAGCAGTGGAAAACACAAGGCAAGAAAAGGTAAAACACACATCCTTCCATAGAAGGATGGGATGGAGCAAGTAATTAGGAATAAGCTAACAAACGAAGATATACTTTGTAATAAAAGATTGACACCCAACCGGACATTGAAATAGAAGACAAAGTATGCACAGCATAATGTAAATCAACTGGACAACGCCTGTATCGTAAAAATGGCGTGAGAAAACAAAAATGCGTAGTTCAAGTTATTTAACAAAAAGCTCAGTTAAGAACTGCCTGAATTTTTCTGAATTTCTCTCAAGAGCAGCTGATTCGGGACGGCAATTCCAGTCTTCAATGGCTGCGGGAAGAAACGATTTATTGAATGCAAGAGTCGAACCATGAAAGCTTTGGACGCTGTTGGAGTTGAACAGGTGGCGCAGTTGCCAGTGTAGCACGCAGGTAGAAAAGTTGTGATATAGCTTATGGAACAGGCTGAGACGTGAGATTCTGCGTCTTACTGCTAAAGGGGGTAGTTCAAGAGTTGATTTAACGTCGGTTACGCTGACGTGTGTATAACAGTTTGATGAAATCAATGGGGCAGCATGATTTTGGACCGACACGAGAGAGGTAATTAAATAATCTTGGTAAGGCCTCCAAATGGGAGAGGCATATTCGAGTTTGCTCCTAACGAAGGTTTCGTAGGCTATTTTCCTGATTTCCGGGGTAGCGGGAGACAGATGTAGTGTTCTATTTAAGTAACCTAGTGACCTTGAGGTATCAGTTACAGCATTCGAGATATGCTCTGACCATGTCAGTTTACTGTTAATGAGTACGCCTAGATATCGGTAAGAGCTAGCATGTGATAAAGCTGTCGAATTAAGGGAATACTGAACAATCAGATTAGTTTTCTTGCGTGAAACAACCATGCATTTGCACTTTGAGGTATTAGGCTCCATCAACCAGCCCGAGCAACATGTTTGAATTAGGTTCAGGTCGCGTTGTAGTAATGATGGATCACTACTGTTAGAGATTCGACGATATACAACGCAATCATCAGCAAAGAGACGGATAGATGACGTTATTTCAGATGGCAAGTCATTTATGAAGATAAGAAAGAGAAGCAGGCCAAGAAATGATCCCTGAGGGACGCCAGATACTACTTGTGCTGCTGTTTAAAGCTAACCGCCAATGATTGTGAACTGAGATCGTGCTGTTAGAAAGCTTTCGATACATGACAAGGTAAGCGGGTCAAGATTAAGACAACTGAGTTTTCCCATGAGACGACTATGAGCAACAAGATGAAATGCCTTTGAAAAATTCATGTAACTGACGTCGATCTGAAAAGACGAATCCACGTTCAAGTTAAGGTCTGTAGTGAATTCGAATAATTGTGTTTCACATGATAACCCGGGGCGAAAGCCGTGCTGCTTGCGGAAACGAAAGAATTATTATCGAGATGAACTGGCGACGTGGGAATATATGATGTGTTCCATTAGTTTGCATGCAACGAATTTCAGCGATATAGGCCGGTAATTTGACGTGTCAGAGCGGTTGGCCTTTTTGAAAACTGGGGTTACTTTCGCAGTCTTCCAGTCGTGCGGAATTTCACCTTCTAAAAGGGACTGTGCAAAAACTATCTGCAAGATGCAACTCGACACGTCCTTAGCACTTTTAAGGATCTTTGCAGGAATATTGTCAGGTGCCGGAGCACTCGAAATTTTTAATTTGTTAATGAGGCGCAAAATACCTTCAACCGTGATGACGACCGGCGGCATTGCACCAACAGTTTTTTTCTAGGCAGCGCCGGTACATTATGAACAGGTTCGGAGGTGAAAACACACGAGAAATAGGAGTTCATGACATTAGCCCGCTGATCAAGTGGAACGTCAGACTCATCTGGATAAAAAAGCGCAATGTTATGCGATTGATCCTTTGGTTTTAAATTGCTCCAAAATATTGTAGGGTTAACACTAATGATATTTTTTAGATCCTCATGATGAAATTTGCGTTTCGAGTGCCTCAAAAGACGGGCATATTCGCGCAGGCAATCCGAGTATTCCATCCATTTAGATGCTGAGTACGATTTCTGAGCGACACGATAAAATCTTTTTTTCTTCTTGCGCTATAGTCCCTTTAGCGAGTTAGAATGCCAGGGCTGGCCTGCATCACCTCGAATGCGAATCAGAGGGATATGTTTGTAAATGAAACTTTGTTAATTTTGTTAAAATGATTGTTTTTTTTTATAGATGTACTTATACGTGTTATGTGGAGAGAAAGCAGTCACAGCTACAGGAACGTCATTGTGGAAGCCTACCATTAGCCGGCTGATATCATTTGCCTGGTGTGATTTGTGCAAACGGAAGCCACTAATCCGCGACGTCTGGTCACTCGGATATCACCAGAAAGAAAATTTGTATTGCAGTGAACAAGAATGCGCGGTGCTGCAGACACATCGCCAGTCGCCCGGGAGGCGCGAGCTCGAGATTGCCTGACCTGCTCTGGTTAAGACGCGTTGCCTGCTGCTCTCTTGTACCGTATTCATATGGACACGTATCTTTATCGGGCGACCACGTTTCGCCGCCTAACAAATGTAATCGCACAGTGCGGGACACGCCTGCATGTATCCGAAGTTTCTGGAAAGTTATCGATGCTTCTATCCGCTGTCTCTTTTCGCCGATCCTTGTGTTATCTGATTTATTCGCCTGACGCGAATGGTGTAGAACTTTCTGGAAAGCACGCGGATCCAACGATTAGTCTGGAACGTTCGACGATTGCTGTATAAAAGCCGACGCGCTTGAACCGCTGAGCAGATTTTCGACGATCGCCGACCGTGTTCGCTGCTATCGTTGTGCTATAAGTCTAGCCTGTTTTTGTGGGCACTGGTTCGCTCAACAAAAATTAGTTTTGTCTTTCACAGTATTGATACTCTGTTCTTCAACGTCACCACCACGTGACAATATTAGATTCTGGTGGAGGTGCTGGGGTTTTCCCCCAACCTGGAATTACGCACCCGAACTCTGCCATCCATCATGCCTGACGACCCCAGCCCGACATCCCCACCGGTTACTCGAGCCATCGTATGTGCCGGTGCCCAGCGTCAGCGGGATCCTGATATCTTCAGCGGTACCGATGAGAAAGACGTTGAAGACTGGCTGGAATCGTATGAACGCGCCAGCAACACCAACAAACTGGACAATCCCCTCAAGCTCGACAACGCGATATTCTATTTATTGGACGTCGCCAAGCTGTGGTTCGAAAACCACGAAGCCGATCTCCACACGTGGGCTAGCTTCAAAACCGGCATCGCAGAAGTTTTCGGCCGCCCTGGCGTGCGCAAACTTCGCGCTGAACAACGCTTACGAAGCCGATCCCAGCAAACTGTTGAAACGTTCACCAGCTACATCGACGACATCGTCCACCTCTGCCGGCGTGTCAACCCGACGATGGCGGAGGCGATCAAGGAACGTCACACCATGAAGGGCATTTCCGACGATGCCTTTCATATGCTGCTATCCAAAAACCCAGGCACTCTTTCTCAGGAAATTGAGCTTTGCCAGAGTTTCGACGAGCTCTGCAGACAGCGTCTGCCCACACGGCGCCCCCCAGCGTCCGACGAAAGCCTGGCGAGCATGACCGCGGCTTCTGAGATGGACTCCCTGTTTTGCCAAATAGAACAGTTCGTCCGTGCTGAAGTCGCTCGTCAGCTTTCGCTGCTGTCCTCAGCCACGCCACCACCTTCGCCTTTGACGCTCAACCTTCGCCAGGTCGTCCACGAGCAAGTGTGCGCAGCTCTCCCTTCTGCCCGCGAGACTCCACCTGTGCCGACTCCCGTTGCTTTTCCCGAGGTGACTGCACCTCTTAGCTATGCCGAGACTCTCGCGCGGCCACCACCTCCAACCTTTGCGCCATTCCTATCGGTCGTGCCACTGCGTCCAGCTCCTCACTTCGTTCAGCCGCGGTACCCTCACAGCAATCACAATGGTGCACTCCTGACAACCACCCAATACGTTTTGCCTGTGGTCTACCTGGTCACGTTGCACGCTTTTGTCGTCGCCACGCGACGTCCTACCGTCGTAGCTTCCACGCCGCAACATACGTTTCCCCATACCCGTCATCATCCTCGTCTCAGAACCCTGGCCAGATGTCTTCCTAGTCGGACCACCGCCCTCTTGTCGACCGCCGTTCGCCATCGCCACGACGCCGCTCGCTTCGCCGATGCGCCGTCGTCCTTCTTCGCCGGAACGGGAAAACTAATCGTCGCAGTTCCAGAGGCAATAACTCCGTAACCCATGAACAGACCAAGGCCCCTCCCTTCTCCAACTAATGTTATTGACGTATATGTGGATGGCGTCGCTGCACTCGCCCTAGTTAACACTGGTACCGCAGTTTCGGTTATTAGTCCCAAACATTGTCGTTCGCTCAGAAAAGTTGCCACGCCACTGTAAAACGTGTCACTTCGAACTGCCAGCGCAGACCACATCACGCCTGCAGCTGCGTGTACTGCTCGCGTTGTAATCGACGGCCTCTACACCGTCCAATTCTTGGGGCTGTGTTCTTGTTCCCACGATCTTATTTTGGGCTGGGACTTCTCTTCCGCTAATAAGACCGTCATCAACTGTTCGCGTGCTGAAGTGGAATTTCAAACGCTATGAATGCCCCACTCCTTGACGCTCGTGAACCAGAAGATAAAGTATTTGTTGCCGAAGACGTTACAATTGCACCACACTCATCTGCCCTTGCCACAGTGTCATGCAACATTGTTGCTAATGCCAGCATACTTTTTAGGCCATCTGCAATTTTCGCTCGTCGCACATGTTCCACGCTGCCTTTCGCTTTTTTGGACGTTCATGCCGGCGTCAGCAGACTGCTCGTCGCCAACCGACTGTCCTGTCATCTCACTTTGCTTCGTGGGGAGTGCGTCGGCCGCGCCAAGTGTGTCGACCCTGCTGCCATCATTGACATGCCAACTGGTTCCATCGCCACTCATGAGGTCGCCGGTGTGACCTGTAACCCCGCGCAGGAGCCGACTTCGCCCATTGTTATACATAGATACATCGCTGACACGTTGACTGTTTCACAATGCGCCCAGCTTCTACGCCATCTCTACAAGTTCGGTTCATCTTTCGACTGCCAGCATGTTCCCTTGGGCCGCACGTCAAGTGTTTGTCATCGCGGCGACACGGGTACTAGTGCACCACTGCGACAAAGACCATATCATCTATCCGCGACAGAGCGCCGGTTATCGACGACCAAGTAGCTGACCTGCTCAAGCGCCGCGTCATTCAGCCTTCGGATAGCGCCTGGGCATCTCTCGTTGTTCTTGTTAAGAAGGATGGTTCGATGCGATTCTGTGTCGATCACCGTCGTCTTAACAAAACAACTCGTAATTACTCTCTTCCGAGATTTGACGGCGCCCTTGACTGTCTCCAAGGCGCGGAGGTCTTGTGTTCTATCGACCTACGCAGCGGCTACTGGCAAGTCCCCATGGCAACCGAGGACCAACCTAAAGCGGCCTTTGTAACACCAGATGGCCTATATGAATTTCGTGTAATTCCATTCTGGCTTTGCAACGCCCCCGGACCATTTGAGCGTATGATGGACAACCTTTTCCGTGGTCTCAAGTGGAAAACGTGCCTGTGGTACTTAGATGATGTGGTTATTTTTTCGCCCGATTTTGCCACACATCTCTGTAGGCTGGAGGAAGTGTTAGAGTGCCTAACTGCCACCGGCCTTCAGCTCAACTTGAAGAAATGCCACTTTGGCGCAAGTCAGCTCACCATCCTTGGTCATATATTATCTAAACATGGTATTCTTCCTGATGCCGCCAAGCTCCGTGCAGTTGGTAATTTCCCAAACCTTCCTCCGTAACTTCGCAGCTTCCTTGGCCTGTGTTCTTACTTTCACCGCTTCATTCGGAATTTTGCATCCATCACCGGTCCCTCGAATCAGCTTCTACGGAGCGAATTGAGCGACTACGCCTAGTCGTCCGCTTGTGACGATGCTTTCAAAGAATTGCATCGTCTACTGACCTCGCCGCCAATGCTGCGTCACTTCGACCCGACAGCTCCGACCGAAGAGCACACCGACGCCAGCGGTGTTGGACTCGGCACTGTGCTCGCGTAGCGCAAATCTGGATTCGAGGAGTACGTCGTTGCATGCGCAAGCC
This sequence comes from Dermacentor variabilis, assembly GCF_050947875.1. Taxonomy (NCBI): domain Eukaryota; kingdom Metazoa; phylum Arthropoda; class Arachnida; order Ixodida; family Ixodidae; genus Dermacentor; species Dermacentor variabilis. Next base: position 132,338,682 of record NC_134575.1, on the reverse strand, counting down.
GCACCCTCACCTAAGCCGAGAAGAATTAATCCATTACAGAGAAGGAATGTTTGGGCATAATCTGGGCACATGGTAAATTTCGACCCTACCTCTATGGTCGTCCCTTCGACGTGATTACAGAGCACCACGCACTTTGTTGGCTGTCCACATTGGAGGACCCCTCAGGTCGATCTGCAAGCGCACAATTAAATCTTGCAACCGCTGGGCTTTGCGGTTGCAAGATTTCAACGTGCGTGTTGTCTACAGGTGTGGCCGCCGCCACACCGATGCCGACGCGCTTTCCCGTTCGCCCGTGTCAACCGAAAGCGATGCCTGCCTCTTTGCTGTTGACCAAGTACTTTCGTTCCCAGCAGGCTGCGACATGGCTTCGGAGAAACGCAAGGATGCCTGGATTAGTACTCTTATCCGCTTCCTTTCAAACCCGTCGACTGTTACTTCATCCTTTCGAGCTTTGCGCTGCGAAGCATCTCACTTCGAAATTCCGGATGCACTTCTCTAGCGCCGGAATTCTGTCTCTGACGTCCACAAGTGGTTGCTGGTCATACCTCGACATCGTCGCGGTGAAATATGTTCTGCCTTCCATGTTGACCCGCAGTGTGCACATGCGGGTTTCTTAAAGACGTACACCCGGCTTCGCTCCAGGTATTAGTGGCGTGGCATGTAAACCTTTTTGTGCAAGTACATTCGGTCGTGCCCTCAGTGCCAACGCCCCAAGGTTCCTGCTCAGCCTGTCTCTGGTCCACTGCAGCCAATTCCGTGTCCGGCCAGGCCTGTCGATCGCATTGACATTGACCTGTAGGCCCCCCTCCGAGCACGCTTTCCGGAAACCGCTGGATAGTCGCCGCCATCGACCATTTGACTCGATACGCAGGTACGATACGCCTGCTGCCACCGTCCGTGATACAGCATCCTTCCTCCTGAAAAACTTTATTCGACGTCACGGTGCACCTCGCGAATTTTTGAGTGATTGAGGACGTGACTTCCTCTCCGAAGTCGTAAACGTGCTCCTTGCTGAATGTCACATCACTCATCGAACAACCACCGCCTACCATCTTCAAACAAATGATCTGACGGAAAGATTTAACCGCACCCTTGGCGACATGCTCTCAAATACGTCGCATCTGATCACACTGATTGGGACCTTGTTTTGCCATTGATAACGTTCGCCTAGAACACTACACCACAGGCGACCACAAACTTCTCCCTATTCTTCCTCTTGTATGGCCCGAACCTTCGAATGCCCTGGACACCATTCTTCCGTAAAGACCCGACTCATCCGAATGTACGCCCATCTCTGAAACTGTCCGCCGCGCAGAGGAACGCCGTCAGCTCGCCCGTTCCTTTACAGTCGTCGACCAATGGTAACAGAAGTCTCGACGTGACGATGATCACCGGCATTGTCACTTTCTTCCGGACTCCCTTGTGTGGCTTTTGGTTCCCGCCGTTCCTGCTGGACTGTCATCCAAGCTTGTTACCAAATATCAAAGACCCTGCCGTGTTATCGCGCAGACATCGCCTGTGAACTATATTGTCGAGCCTGTCACGTCACCTTCGGACCAACGCTGCCATCATCGTGAAACTGTCCACGTACAGCGCCTGAAGCCGTATTACGACCCCATGATTCTGTGCTCACCATGAGTCTCCAGGATGGCTCCTTTTCCTATGGGGGGCGATTGTAGTGAAGAGGAATGCCCGGCGCTGCAGACACAACGCCAGTCGCCCGAGAGGCGGGAGCTCGAGATTGCCTTAGCTGCTCTGGTTAAGACACGTTGCCTGCTGCTCTCTTGTACCGTATTCGTATTAGACTATATCGGTACCACGTGCCGTAAATATGACAGCTTCTACGCAGCCCTCGGGCATTCCATGGGAAAATTGCACAAGATTTTGGATGACTATTCATGGTAACTGCTGGCGTTGAGGCTCCCAATGAAGTGAGTGTTAGCTCAATGAATAAATATGGTTGGACGTATAAAAGACTGTCACTAGCAGCTGAAGAGCCACCGCAGCCTCATTTTTAGGGAAATTATTAAGTGCAGGATTAGCACAAAGAAAAGCTTTGCCTGCACCATATACTATACGTAGAATCAAATTTACGATATGTATTTCAATTATTTTCGAGGGTGAAGTATGTTGAAGAATTTCCCTCATGTTCCTTGAGTTAAGTGGTAGGTTGACTAGACGTTAGATAACCGTGTTCTGGAGTTCAGTGGCAGGTTGACTAGACGTGAAGTTATATGAGAGATTCTGAAGTGACTTCGTAGGTTTCGTGATACGCCAACAGGTGAAGCATAAGAGTTTTGGCGCATTTGTTCACGTTGTGGTGCGTCAGTATAGACATGGCTCCTTGTCGGCGTTTGTCCATGTTAGGACCTGTTGTGGTCGACAGAAGTCGGGCTCGTAAATAGCAGCTCTGGATTTGGTGGTGCTCTCACCATGATGGAGCTTTCCCTTGCACTTGTTCAACTGCGTGTGAAAGTTATGCTGCCTTTTTCTTTGAGCATTCGCCATACGATAATGGATAAGGTCCAGCACACTTAACAAAGTGCAGTTGTGCCCATTAGGCACAGCCTGTGTGATTGGTCTCTAGCACATAACCTGCAGTATACTGCAACGTGGCCATGCCATTGGCAGTTGTAGCATTGCGTTGCAGATCCAATGTACTCAATCACAAGATACCGGCTGAATCCATGTAACGCACGTTTAGGCATTCGAGAATCCTTGGCGAACTACAGAATCACTAACCTTCGACGTGCTCTGCAATGAATCCTTCCTCGTTAGGAATTTGGGAAGTTGTCTACGACCTGACAGGGCACCTTGTCCCGAGAGGTATTACTTTAGATGTTTGTCAGAGTACTCGACGGCGACGCCTTGCATGCGTCCATACATGGGCGAATACTCAGAGTGGACGAGAGCTGGCACGGCCGTCCCTCCTGACGTAGTAACAGTGTGGCCGCGGTGAGCGACAACACTTTCCCCATGTGGATACCATCTCCACTAAGGCGATGGTTGAGGACATTTTCTAGTGCCGTCGACAGGATTGTGATGCTTGCATGTTCAGATTTATTTTTCACAGCGTACACTCAGTGTGCGTTGGCTGGAAGATGATCTGAATTGAGCTGTGTCTTTGGTTCTTGTACGCGACAGCAGTGCAACTAGCCTGGTCCATGTCTTCGGCAACATCGGCTGTCGTTTGGCTTATATTACCCTCATCGTGTCTTTGTCTCTTCTTGAATTTTATTCTTTTATTGACGTTGCGAAAGGCCCCGCGGTCTCCTGGATTTGCATGCCCTTGATGAAGGTGTCATACGAGCAGCGGCTGGCGGCAGCCTGATGACTGCTTGTTCCGTGTAACGCGCCTGCTTTGGTGCTTGAAGGCGATCATTCGCCTTCTGGGGATCCTGAGGTCGTCGGCGGTCCACGGTTATTATCGAATTTGTGGAGAGCAAACTGTAGTGACTAAAATGCGCAAATGTTGATAGATAGATAGATAGATAGATAGATAGATAGATAGATAGATAGATAGATAGATAGATAGATAGATAGATAGATAGATAGATAGATAGATAGATAGATAGATAGATAGATAGATAGATAGATAGATAGATAGACAGACAGACAGACAGACAGACAGACAGACAGACAGACAGACAGACAGACAGACAGACAGACAGACAGACAGACAGACAGACAGACAGACAGACAGACAGACAGACAGACAGACAGACAGACAGACAGACAGACAGACAGACAGACAGACAGACAGACAGACAGACAGACAGACAGACAGACAGACAGACAGACAGACAGACAGACAGACAGACAGACAGACAGACAGACAGACAGACAGACAGACAGACAGACAGACAGACAGACAGACAGACAGACAGACAGACAGACAGACAGACAGACAGACAGACAGACAGACAGACAGACAGACAGACAGACAGACAGACAGACAGACAGACAGACAGACAGACAGACAGACAGACAGACAGACAGACAGACAGACAGACAGACAGACAGACAGACAGACAGACAGACAGACAGACAGACAGACAGACAGATAGATAGATAGATAGATAGATAGATAGATAGATAGAAAACATCTGAAATAGGCAAAGAATGAAAGTCTGACTAATAGAGCAAGATTCATATTTTTTTTCAATGATTGTAATAGGGCAACGAACGCTGAAGTTTCATCAAACATTGTACGTAACGTGATCTGCATTTGCAGCAGAACATAAACTTGCTTATTCCAAAAGATTGAGCACTGTAGCTGCTAATGGAAGTATGACACTTGATAACGCTTGCTTAGGACTAGTCATAAGAGGCAGAATGCATTTCACACGCATCGAGCTTTGCATACATATTTGTCATAACCTACCCGCTGTTCTCACTAAATTTGATCCCGGTACCATTTGTAGTTCTGTCGGAGAAACGGGCTACATTCTGTGTGCTTGTCCAACAAACATAACACTCTCGAGCACATGCATACGGAATGTATCACAAAGGCCAATATTGAGCCACCCACATTGAACATCGTCGGCACATCACACATTACATGCCCTTTACTTTCACCGCGCATAAAGAAGCCGCATATTGTAGTTCACCAAGGACCTCTGGCGAGCCTCGTACAACGCCTAAAAATACCGTTAAGAAAACGAGGTACAAAAATGTTTTGTAAGCCAGGAATGTTACAATGCCAGGTCACAGTGCTTTTAAGATTCTCTTCGTTTTTGTAACTTTATTTGTTTTGCGAAAAATTTTCGCAGGAAATTGGGAAACACGGCTGATAATGATAGCGTGTCACATTCAAGCACTTGCATTAGAAATTGTTAGCGGTAGCTGTATATGATGCATACACATTTCTCTTTGCAATAAAATTTTACTTACAATATACTTTGCCTATATCGGATAGCCTTGATTTTGGTTAGATTTGGAGTTACACCCGAGCTTCGTGCTAAATCTTGCACCACTCGTTAAGGTCAGTCACATAGGCTCTTGAGCTCTTGAATGCTTCAATAATTACAGAATCGATTACAAACACAAACCCTTTAGGTTTCACCCACACGGAATCCATAACGCACCGCTTTTATCTTCAACTGGCCATTCAGTGCGTTGAAGCACTTACTATGGCAAACTTTTACAAAGCTTTTCCTTTTTATTCCAGGCGTACCAATATTTATAGCCGTCATTTCTTGGCTGCATTGAAAGCTATCGTGTTCCCAGTGTAAGTTAGTCTACACCGTTGAATGAGTGCATTTGCGAGGCGTTTTGTGTCCTTCCACCGAATATTGCACCCGGTCTCCTTCAACGGGTTAGTTTCGTGGGGCCCTGAAGAAAGTTCAGCAAATATGAGATATTTACTTTGCTAGCAGCTAAGAGCGCTACGTTACTATTATTATCCGGTGTTAAAACTTGCTTCAAAAAAAGAAGGTCTGCCTTTAGCGAGGTCACGACCTTAACGAGCATACAGTGAAAGTCGGAGTAAGTGAGCGAGATTTTCAGCGTGTGAAACGTCCAAGCTAAAAATTTATTGTCCGCTTTCTTAAGTGTCAGCACTGTAGTCAAAGAATTGGAATAGTCCTTGGCTGCAACTTTCGTTTTTTTTTGCCGGTATTTCGGGAGGGGGAGGGGGCGCAGAAAAAACATATACCGTAGTTATACTGAAGAAGTATTATCTGATGTTTATAAATTTGCAGTATATAGCTACATGCGCTAGATAAAATATTCTGAGTTGATAAAGATCACCGCGCCTATTACAGTAGCATACTTTATACGTTGTTTTGTTGACAGTACCTGAACGAATAGAATTCTGGGCTGAGCAGGAAAGCGCTGCTGCCAATTCTCCCTGTAACTTACCACTTTCTCTAAAGATTGCTAAAAGAAGTGACATAATATTTCTCTCTTAGGTAGGCGTAATTAATACTACGCGAAAAACAAAAAAGAACTCAATGAAATGTAACTTTCTGAATTTGTGGGTCAATTCAGTTGTTAAAGCTGTTATATTTGGTTTAAAAACACCACTTGTTTCCTTGCTCATAGAACTCTGAGGCGAGCCTGCAGTGTCAGCTTCGCAAAATCATAGCGTTAGTCAATATATGTCCGATACAAAGGAGCTTTCATGCGGCAGACACATTTCAAAAGAAGTATTGTAGTACATCCTAATAAAGCTTGTTCAGCTAGTTGGTACATGCTTTCTACAACGAAAACGACGCTACACACCGAATTGCTTAGTAGTCACTTATATTAAAAGACGTCCTTTCCTTTCACGTGTCTCCTCCTTGGTCTGTTGCATCGTTTTCGTTGTCTAAAGTATCGCGGGGTTGAGGATCGAGCATTATATGTATTTTGAAAATCTATTTTATCGCAAATTCTGTACTTAAGTATGTTAACTGAGAATGCTACTCTACAGGTTGCGCATAATTCTAATCTGGTCGTGCTAAATATAGTCATCTATTACAAGCGAAAGCTTTAACACTTGTAGGTGATTCCAAGCAGCTGTTAAGCCTCCACCTCTACACCCCATTTGCAGTACAATTTCACATTATCGGTCGGGATCATTGCCCAAAATATTTATGTCCTTTGTAAAACATTTGATTTTGCTGCAAAGGACACCTCTGTTTATAAGCGTTATAAACTTTCGCTATATAATAACGATTAATTGAAATGGTTGGTTTTATTCTTGATGTTCATTTCCTGATTCTGCATGGGATTTAGTTTCACGGTGACCCACCGTGGTTGCTTAGTGGCCATGGAGTTGGGCTGCTAAGCTCGAGGTCGCGGGATTGGATTCCGGCCGCGGCGGCCGCATTACGATGGGGTCGAAATGCGAAAACACTCGTGGACGGTTCAAATTTCCGGAGTCCCCCAGTACAGCGTGCCCCATAACCAGGAAGCGGTTTTGGCACGCTAAACCTCATAATTTAATTTTTTTTTATAATTTTCATGGTGGCATTTGCGGAACCCTCCATATAGTTGGCCTGTAAATTCTCTCGCTCCTTGTAAACGAGCCATGCCTTGAACTGACATTTAATTACTCCAAATGTGGCACGTAATAACGGCAACACATATTGCTTCATGTTCTCAACAACTCCCTACATGATATCTTAAGATGCTCCTTTCATTATACTTTCTATCGTATCTCCGCAGCTATTCTCGGTGTTAAGGATGACCACCTAATATAGAAAAAGAATTGCATAATGTTTTTGTCACATTAAGGTAAGCGCACTACGTACAGGCGTATTATGTTTTCTAGGACTTCCCTGATATTGACAGTGAAATGGTTGTAGTTATGCCTACGGCAAAATAACCCATACTTCACCTCAAAGACGGTATGCTATTGCACATCTGAAGTATGCTGCGCTATGCGCTCGTTCCGCGAAGGGCGTTCAGTAAAGTAACGGCCTCCAATATACTAAGAGAGTTGGTTGAAGTGCAGTTCGGCGGCAAGGTCGCTTATTGTAAAATGGCAAAACTTTTATTGTATGTGGCAAAACTATTATAAATGGCAAATTTGAAAGCTTGACGTTGCTTTGAAAGAGTAAGCACACGACATCTTGTTCTGTTTACACCTAGTAGTCCTTGAGAAGGAGAGCCCATTCTACTAAAAAAAAAAGTTATGTTGTCCCTGTAACCGAGACACTATAACAAAATGTTTTCCAGAGTTTCTAACGCACGGCAGTTATCACAAAACGGGCTGGTGGCCAGTGACGGGTAGTTTTTGAGGAACGTGCCGTTCACACGAAATTTATTTTACACTGTCTCAAGATGATGCGGAAGTTGGTTCAGAAGTCTTGATTTTAACACGGGGTCCAGTGAGTGGGGAAAATGATTTTGAAGCGACAGACGCCAGAGGTATTTTCTTTCCATGCACGTGCAGTTATTTGACATTATTGATGCGCAAAATTTTGTGATATGTATTCGTCTAACATTTCTTATTTGTAGGCATCTACCAGCTGCTACATCTGCTTTTGCATTTCCGCATACGCCACAGTGTCTAGAATTTCACTCGAATATTATAGTTTTGCAAGCAATAGCGGCTGTGTCATGAATTTAGCCGATGTTTTGAGTCACTCTATTTTAGTTAAGAGCCCTGTTTATAAACCACATGCTCTGTACGACCGCTTATGAGTAGGAAGGTGACCCGTCGTCCTAGTATTTGCCGAAAAATGTCAGAACAGCTTCTTTTATATTATAATTCTTATCGGGTGTGCTTTATGTTACCCGTTCAAAAGGTTAAGCGAGGCGCTTGTCGGTAGACAATGCGTACAAACCACTGGAAGAATTCTGGCGAGAGCAGAATTCGTCGGTGAGGATATGACTGGAACCCGTGCGTTCCTCGGTGATATAGCCCAGGTTGATTGAAAGATAGTGATCTTGAGGGAGTTGTAACATAAAATCTCACTCCTCTTGTGCAACAGGTGTGCACATTTGAAAGTTCAGTTGATAATTTTTCGGATGAAGGAAAATCGGCTTTCCGCTTTTAAAAATTTTCATCACGAGTCTCCTGCTTAGCCGCTACGCACCAACTGTTCATATTTTCTACGGCGAGCACCATGCGAAATCATCTTTTTTTTTAAGTGTTCAGTTACTATCACTGGGCCTCTTCGTGCTTCACTGATTGGATAGCACTGTTACTCAAAAAGAATAATTCTTTCATTAGAAGTAAGAAAGTTGAGGCATTGCTGAAATTGGGACATCAGCGTAAGGAAGCGCATGCTGCTGCGAAGTGGCTTTTTGTATACTCTGTAAGTTGGGAGTTTCGCGCCGCAGAATATTCTCGGCTAAGTCAAACAGCAATACCTGCGTGGCAGCTTTCCTTATCTCATATTCCAGCCTCACTTAACAAGCCCTTCAACAGTGTGCCGAAATTGCTGGTTGCCATGGCGACCACTGCTGCCTGGATGGCACGTTGTTGTTCTTTCCAACGACAACTTGCAACCAGAAAGAGCAATTTGGGTGGCCGGGTCTTTAAAGACAGCCGCAGAGATGAGGGCGAGAAAAAGGCAGTTAACTCCTCATCAAAGGAGGCGCATAAGTAATTACCTAATTGTATACCTACTACACAAAGCTTGTTCGAGCGGACAACTTTTTCCTTTAGGAGGAGTGCCTCAAGGCAGCATCTGTGGAAGTTCATTTGGCTTTCTTATCTTCAGTTGAAGCATGTTTGGATATTACAACATGCTTACTTCTCTTACCTAATGCAAATACATTTTACATTTGTGATTTAAGCGCTTGCGCTTTTTTTCTGTGGAACTCATATAACTAAACAGAATTTGTATTTTCTACCTAAATCTACCCTATGAAGGCACCTGTAAAAGATCAGAGAAGGTGACTTTACAATTATTTACCTTAGACTTCATGCGAAGTCCGAATATTCTTAGGCGATTCTATGACGAAGAAAGGTAAAACGAGGAATATGTTCTAGGGCAAACAAATATTCCATGTGATAATTTTCCTTTGTGCTCCTTTAGTATGAAACTTGTGTGCGATTTCTATGGTGTTTCTATTTTCTTGTGAATGTTCTCAAAACTTCAAGTGTCTCTTACTAGGTGAATTAGGTAAATAGGTAAACTTGCAGCCTCCATATTCATTGCCCTATCGAAGGCGTTTGACACAATTATTCGCGCAATTCTTTGCGCTAAACTTTCATCCATTCCAGTAACTGGTCCACCCCTACTTCTAATCTTCAGGTACTTACAAGATATAAAACAAGCCGTTAAAATTTCCGGATACTACTCTAAAGAATCTGCTACTAGCATAGGTGTACCGTAGGGGTCCATACTTGGTGTCCTGTTTTTTTCTAATTAATAATAATCATCTACCTAGTTGCCTCTCCTCATCAAAGTGCATTCTGTACGCTCACGACACTACTATAGTTAGAAGGGCGGTCCGGTGGGCATGTTGGTATTCCATGCTGTAACTACTGAGAGTGCGAAACGGCCCGAAGTACCCAATAAAGATAAATGGAGAAGCGCATGTCCGTGTATGTTTTTTGTGTACTTCGGGTCGTTTCGCGCTGTCCATAGTTGCACTATATTTAATACGAAAAATTGCGTAACAACGCTAACTAGTAAGCTAAACGAAGATGTGAAAGTTTCCACGTGGTGTCGACTTAATAAGCGGCAGATTACCCATAATAGGACCAATTTTGTCGTCTTTACCTCGAATAAGCGATCACTTGAGCTACTTCAATCGATTTCCTTCAACAATCACCTAATCACTGCAGTTTATCATTGCCCCTATTTAGGTGTGGAGTTTGATTGCCACCTTAAATTTCCCCTTCACATAGCTAACGTGAAAAAAGAAAATGACATATGGAATACGTCTTCTGCATAAAGCACGACCATATTTCTCATTCTCTACTTTCATCATCATCATCTCATCATCAATCAAAATTCCCATTTTCTTAGTAGCTACTTTATAACTTGTAAAACACGCTCTTTGGCTAGTTGGTGCATTGCATTAAGAAAAACCAGCAAAATATGCACAGAGAGAACATACAAGTAGACAGGAAAGAGGTTCGAGTACGGTTTATTCTAAAGAACGGGGCTTAGGCAAAGCTACATGTGAGTTCCCGTGGAAGTTAGGAGGTGCACGGAGCTTTTGGAATTTATTAGCTTTTCCGTGACGGTTGGTTGTGATAAGCTGATTGCGCGATGGTCATCTGACAGAGTGTCCTTTATAAATTAGAGCCCCGTTCCGTCGAATAAGATGTTGGTAATCGAGCCTCTTTGCTGTCTTCTCGTGTGTCTCGTGTTTCCGTTTTCTTTTTGGCTGTTTTTTTTAATGCTATATAACTTTTTCGGTCAAATGCAGTACATGTCACTCAAATAAGTCCAATGGTTGCCTTTAAACGTTGTCTGCGTTTTAAATATATTGCAATAGATAATCGGAGTTAACCCCAACCTAGACCTTCCTCCTATACGCGTAGTGCGCGCCGATGGACTCGCCACTGGTGGCGGCCTTCCGCAGATCACGCATGAGAGAAGCCAGGCGCGCGCCGTATTTTGTTGTGTCGTTGATAGTGTTTCTCTGTCTTATTCACGCTTTCAGAGCAAAATAGGCAGCACCCTTCGCATGTGTGGGGTGGCCAAAGCTTCAAGGAATGTAGAAGAAGAATTGCAGCGGGGTGCGGGGCTCAAATATCGGCGAAAACGTGCTGGCGATACGGTTCTAATCATTCCCCGCATAGCCACATCAGCGGGAGCAACGGTAGGAAAAAAGGATCGTCGCTTCGGCGGGAAATTTCTTGTTCTCATCCTTTACTCTGTCTCGTCGGTGTTTTCTTCCACTCGATCATAGTTAGACGCGTAAGCGACGAAGTTCGTCTGCAGCGCAGGACGTGGTTCAAAGGTATTTCGCTAAAGTTCGGAATGCCGTTTGCGCTTATATTGTTTTTCGCTACGTTACCGCATTGCGCTAGCAAGACAGCACGGCTGCACGAGCGCTTCGTGTTGCATGTTAAAGCTACTGAAGTCTGCAAGGACCGTAATTGTTGATCTTATGTGGCCAGGTAAATCCTGGCACCAGCTGTCGCGCACTTCATGTTTTTACATCTATTTTATGCGTGGCTTCGCACATGTTTAACTTTTGCTAGTTGCTCCATGCATAGCCCTTGTTGATTCTTTTGAGCTGCGAGGTTTCCACCCTGCCTCGTGCGTAAAGGGTATGAATCACGCTCTGTCTTATCAGAATGATACCAAGCAAGTGCTTCTTTAACAGCTTTATTCTTTTCGCCCGAGGGCATCTTAGATATTGCGGTTTTTTGGGAAATATGTTAAGAATATACGTAGTTTAGGGCGAGAATTGCTAATAGTTGCTGTATATTGTATATTTGTTCCAATTTTCGCTGAAAAGTTCGTGTCACGTTTGGGAAGTAATCACACCTCGATGCTGTCTGAGCAGACTTAACACACCGAGTGATTTGTTTGTTCCACAAAGTAGTCGGTTCTTGCATGTGTATTTTGTACACAATTGAATTATTTCTTATTTTGCTTACGCTGCAGAGGATTAAACCCGGCCTTGCTGTCAGCGCTCATCTACTTTGACCGGCGCTGCTCTGCCTTTAAATATATCATGTGGCACCTCTCTCTAGTAATATAAAAAAATTAGCCAGGAAAGTTAGTCAGACTTTAGCTTTGTACGTTTCCAAGCAGCTTACTTGGGGAAATTAAAATTGCAAGAACTGCAGCAGGAACGGCATTTCTTCGGGGTATGCAGAAGAATTGCATCGGCGGTACAGCACTAGCACGCGCTATTATTAACCCGTGCGTTTGGTGACTTCGTTGACTGGTATACGCGTTTTTATCAATAAATTCGCAATTACTCTTCTTGAGGCGACTTCGAGTGCACTTACTCGGCGATGTCGCATCTATTCATCGGCCGAAAAATCACAACGGCATATTCAGACATCGCACCGTGCGGATTTGTTTGATATAAGTCGGCACTAACGATGAGTGCTAATTAGTGAGGTACAGAAGCAGCATTACGGCAAGGGTAGAATTAAAGAAAACACGATCGAGAGATCGCATTACTCAACAAAATTTATCAGCCAGTTAGCATGAGCTCCACTTCATGTAAATGGGCTTCATGGCGTTTGACTGCGGGACGCACCTGTAACGCATGTGGACCATGTTGTCCCAAGCACCAGTAACACCACGTTCATACCCAATCCCACAGAGATCAGCGTCTTCTCTACAGCTGTCACCACAGAAGCAGCAGCCTGGCACCTGAACAAAAGGGAAATCGCAGCCGCGAATTTCAGCCAGCCTTGCTGTCAAGGGTTGTCGTCTGCTACTGCTCCCGCGCGCACTGTTCGAAGCTCCCGCTGGGTGGCTGTCAGTGGCGTCTCTATAGGCGCTGCACAAGGCGTATACGCCACACAAAATCCAATGATTTCTAGTATTTGAATTGAGGCTATCTGATGGTTTATCACTATATATCTTCTTCTTAAACTATGCACCAGCTTCGGTAGGGATTCTAACATGCGAATCCCTTTTGTAAATAATTTTTTTTACCATGGCAAAAGCATACTGGAATGCACTCCCTTCGGTCTATCAAAGCTACTCTAGAATAAAATACCTGGACCCACTACCACGTATAGAAGACATGCTAAACTCTCCGTTGGGCTACTCCATGTATTTTCTCCGCCTTCGCATAATTGAGGCGTTGAGAGAAGGATTGGAAAATAAGTTATCAGTTCTTGAAGTCGTGCTATCGCGGCTGCCAACTACCGCTTTCAGCACCAGCTGTTTTTTTTTTCAAACCTGTATATGAAATTTTGTTGGCTTTAGACACGATTGTGTCAACATGCAGTTTTGAAGAAAGGTCCTCGAGCATACCGGAATCTTGGAAGAACGCTAACGTAATCCTCATTCATAAGAAAGGGGACGCCAAAGACATGAATATTATAGACCGATCAGCTTATTGTCGGTTGCCTACAAACTATTTACTAAGGTAATCGCAAATAGAAGGAGGAACACCTTAGACTTCTGTCAAGCAAAGGACCAGGCAGGATTCCGTAAAGGCTACTCAACAATATACCATATTCCCACTATCAATCAGGTGATAGAGAAATGTGCGGAATACAACCAACCCTTAATTATAGCTTTCATTGATTACGAGAAAGTGTTTGATTCTCAGCAGTCATGGAGGCATTACGGAATCAGCGTCTAGACGAGCCGTAGGCATAAGCACTGAAAGATATCTATAGTGGCTCCAAAGCCACCGTAGTCCTCCATAAAGAAAGCAACGAAATTCCAATAAAGAAAGGCGTCAGGCAAGGAGATACGATCTCTCCAATGCTATTCACAGCGTGTTTACAGGAGGTATTCAGAGACCTGGATTGGGAAGAATTGGGGATAAAAGTTAATGGAGAATACCTTAGTAACTTGCGATTCGCTGATGATATAGCCTTGCTTAGTAACTGAGGGGACCAATTGCAATGCAGGCTCACCGACCTGGTGAGGCAAAGCAGAAGAATGGGTCTAAAAATGAACCTGCAGAAAACTAAAGTACCGTTTAACAGTCTCGGAAGAGAACAGAAATTTACAATAGGTAGCGAAGCACTGGAAGCGGTAAGGGAATACACCTACTTAGGGCAGGTAGTGACTGCGGATCCGAATCATGAGACGGAAATAATCAGAAGAATAAGAATGGGCTGGGGGGCGTTTGGGAGGCATTCTCAGATCGTGAACAGCAGGTAGCCATTATCCCTCAACAGAAAAGTGTATAATAGCTGTGTCTTACCACTACTCACCTACCAGGCAGAAACCTGGAGGCTTACGAAGAGGGTTCTACTTAAATTGAGGACGACGCAACGAGCTATGGAAAGAAGAATGATGGGTGTAACGTTAAGGGATAAGAAAAGAGCAGATTGGGTGAGGAAACAAACGCGAGTTAATGACATCTTAGTTGAAATCAAGAAAAATAAATGGGAATGGGTAGGATATGTAATGAGGAGGGAAGATAACCGATGGTCATTATGGGTTACGGACTGGATTCCAAGGGAATGAAAGCGTAGCAGGGGGCGGCAGAAAATTAAGTGGGCGGATGAGATTAAGAAGTTTGCAGGGGTGACATGGCCACAATTAATACATGACCGGGGTTGTTGGAGAAGCATGGGAGAGGCCTTTGCCCTGCAGTGGGCGTAACCAGGCTGATGACGATGATGATGATGACGATGACGTGAACTCCGCGGCAGTTGCAGAATTTAGTGAAATGTCTGTAAGGGACTAGTTGGTAGGACTGTGGGATGAATTATAAAAAACTCTCATTCGTATCCCTTTGGCTATGTTAAATTCCATATTCCATAATTTACACGAAGTAATGACATTATTAAGATCAGTTTGAGATTAGCAGTATCAGTTTCGAAATATTTTTTTTGATAAATAACACAGCCGTCAAAACAAAGACAAAGGGAAGAAGTTATTTCTTTAGGTAAATCATTATTATAAGTTAGAAATAACCAGGGTCCTAGAACTAACCCTGATGCACACCTCATCTTAGAGGCGCCACAGGTGAGTTAGTATTATTACCAGCGATGTACTGAGTTTTCTTAGTAAGAAAGCTTTCGATTCAGTGGAGCATAATTGTTCAATGTTCGTACGGCGTAATTTAAGCAGTAGTAGTTGATGATTAACTTTATCGAAATCATTCGAGAATTCCAAAAATATCCAATCAACTGCAAAACCAGAGTCAAGGAATGCATGCAAGTCATTAGCACATGTAACCAGTTGTGTCTCATATGAAAGATATTTTCGAAGACAACGTTGACTGCGGTGGAACAATTTATTTGAACCAAGGTAGTGTGTTATATGGGAGAAAAAACTGTGGTGGAATGTTTTACATGGGACAGATGTAAGTGATATTGGCCGATACTTGCATAGTATATGCGTGTTGCCAGACTTGTGATGCTGAATCTCAATCTCTATTTTCCAATCTTGTCAAATTTGCCCGTCTTTCAGCGATCTAATAAAAATGCAATACAGCGCAATACAGAAAACAGACAATACATTTTCAGTGCTTTGGAGAAACTTCGAATTAATTCCATCAGTGCCGCACGAGGATGATCGTTTCAGGCTGTGATTGATTTTATGTATATCACAAGCATCAAACATGACGGTATTCATTGGAAAGTACTCTGTACAATGGTAAGATGGAGGATAGGATATTATAGAATGCCTAAACGAGAGAGAAAAAGTGTCAGTACGTACCGACGCGGAAATGTGTTTAGGCACTGGTTCACCTGATTGGTTAATGAAACATATAGTTCTGCCGTGCTTGGTCTTAACAATATTGTAAAAATGTTTCGCGTTATTTTTTACGTATTACGTTTATGTTGAATGGAATAAAGTAAATTGGTGGGGGTGGGGGGTCTTTCTTAAACGCGGAAACATAAGCACCGCCGCCGATTTGTATGCGGCCCAATTATTTGCGCATGTGAGAGAGAGGTGCCCTTTTCGTTATATAATTGTTTCCGGTATCCGTTGAACGGGAGAGCGTTGGAATAATGATAAGCGGTGTTTAGTGGAATGTGTTTGTTGATAACTTGCAAAGCTTTATTCTTGAATAGATTCCACGTATCGGCAATCGAGAGGGTGGTTTGAGCTGACAAAAGCTCATCAAGAAAGGTAGTAGGTTCAGTGTTATTGCCGCCATCATTGTCTTTGCTAAATTTTCGTTCGTACCATTTTTATCCTTCCCAGCGTTGAATTAAGGCTCTCAGAAGTAATTTCAGTGCGACAAGAAATAAACAGGAGCTAAAACAAATGCGCCAAACTACAAAAATATGGTCTCCTCTGCTATCGGAAGCACCAGACACCAGAGAAGCTGGGGGAAGTTACGGCTTCAGAAAAATGCGTGCCATCTTCCTTTGTGGGGGGTTTCACTTGGGACGGTGCGCCATTTGAGGCGCCCGACTCAACAGAAGTGATTTGTTGAGATGCCATATGCGTCGCTGTCGTGTGCCAAACTCTGCACGGACGCGACGTGGTGGCAACCATCACTCATTAGCGCTAATCACAGTGGCTCTAATGCATGCTAGCTCAGACACCGTGCGCCTCGTAGCTTCTTGAAATCCGCGGAAGCAATCACGCGGGTTTTTATTGGAGAGCAATACTGTATCACACTACCTGTATCCCCGCAATGCCGCCCCTTTTCCCCGGCTAGGCTGCAGCCACCCTAGCGCGTCGCTGTGCTGCGCGATGCGATTTTTGCGCTCTGCTTGAGCCTCTCTCGTTGAAGCTACGAACGTAAAGAGAAACCGAATGAAGTTTTAACAGCTCCACTGTAAAAGCCGCTCGCATTAACGCGCTGCATCAGACAATAGGGCGCCGCCATCGAGGAGCGAGAGCGCGCGGAGATAAACGATTGCGAAGCGGGGATGGCGCTGCTTTTACTCGTTGAGGGGTTTTACGTTTGGCCCGTCGTAGGCGCCAAAGTCGCAAGTAGCGGAGCCAAGGCGGAGCCAAGGCGGAGCCTCCATGAGCACCCAAAATCAAATTTACACTGCGTCGTTGTGGGCTTGCGCCGCTCCGTTGTAGCTTTCGCAGTGCAAGGCATTGAAGGAGGAGCGGGAGAACCGCTAAATAAATCACAGGCGATCTTTGATGGCCAATAACGGCGCTTCTGCTGGACGCATTGAAGTAATTTTGGCTGTAAAGTATTTCTTGAACAGTCTACTTCAACTTCAAATGCATTTCTGGATTTTGATAAAAAGTACTCCAGGCCTCCTTTAGCCAACAGCGTAAAAGAAGGAAGCTCATGAAGTTTAAAAGGGGCCACGTTACAACGCGTGCAGGCCTAAATAAATGCAGCAATTTCAACTATAAAATTCGTTACTGGAAAGCTAACGTCTCAGATTAGCATAGAGTGGCCGTGCTCTTAACGCCGATGCTTCAGTAGCCCCGGATGCTCATGCTTCGCTCTAAGCACACGCACAATGTTGCACTTTTCAGAGATTAGCGGCAGGATTTGCCAGCGTTTCTTTATACTCTAAACAAATTATCTAGACTCTACGCATAAATTTGTTCCCTAAGTGCTAAGCCCGTGAGCGAAGGAAACATGTCAGGGCTTTTCTGCGTTGCACCGTGGGCACAATCTATGAGATACCTCTGAGCTATGGCAGAGGGTATTAAGAGAGAAAGGATCCTGCACTAATGACCATTTCCGTTAACATAGTTTATCGATTAGGAGTTGACTAGGGTCACCCCTGCCCTTCCACTGCGTCTCTTGCGGTTGCGTGCCGCAATTACATAACATGTGGCTGCTAGGAAAGAGCCGGGATGAGCTGGCTCGAGAATTGTTAGAAGCCTTTCACATATAAAAAAATAAGATATTTCCTGCTTAAGCGCTCCGTTAGCTTCACTTAACCAATCGAATTTCAGTTTTGATATTCGGTCTCCTGATTGCTTTTTTGGTCATGACAGAAGAGGTGTGCAGATACGGACACAAGAGAAGAGAATCAGACAACCCAAATGCCGACTATCAACTGACTGGGGCGCCGTTGCAGAAAAGAATGTACACATAAAACTTATCTGCGCATGCTCAGGAATGGCAGCACCACCTGTTAATAAGGCACACACGCAGGCCTATGGGAGATACAACTGCTTAGGAACTTCATTTGTTCTTTTTGCAAGTTATTCGAAGGCTGGCTCACGCGTGCGCTTTCACTACTACTGATACTCTAGGCCTCGACCATTACACGCATTTCTTCGTTCTTGTGCCTGTATAAAACAGCGCATGAATCGAAATTTGGCTGTGCATTAACAGTTGCAGCTCTGAAAAGAAAGATTAGATGGCGATCATACAGTTAAGGATGTGTTATTTTCTATTAATCTACTATTGAAACAATGGTCTGTCTTCCCTACGTAGAAGCGGTGGCAATTGAAAGGAACACTATATACGACACCAGTACGGCAGTTCTTGAATTTGTTCATGGTTTTTTAGGGTACAAATGTCTATCCGCCTTTTATGCTTTATCTGCCTTTCTCTGCGTGGCGGCATAGATCTTATACCTTTAGACAAATTTACACCTTTGGGGTGTATATCTGCCAAACAACGATAATCGTCATCTGCCTTTCCTTTCTTGAAAACGCCGTGTCCGTTATTTTCCTATCGGGAATGCTATATCATGCTGATAACGCGCATGCCTTTCGTTACTGGGAAGTACTGGGCTTGCAGCGTTAAAGAAAGGAAATGCGGACAAGAGAGATGACGTTTATTGTTGTGTGGCAAGATGCAACCCAAAGGATGTAATTTTATTTTAGAGTGTACCTAGCTTATCGGCAGCCGTAAAACCGTAAACTGGTAACACCGTATACCTATTTCCCACTTTCTCTAGGTGGTGTGATAAGAAATGGATGTAGGTAATATGTGTCTTTTCATGTTATTTCTCGCTTCTGCAACCATGTTCCTACTCTATGAAATGATGGAATTTTTAAGCTTAAATGATAATGCGCGACATAAAAACGACACGGACGTGAAAGAAGACGACACACCAAGCGCAAACTTTCAACTAAGTTTATTGTGCCACTGCGTCATTTTATACATGGCAGGGAACGTAGATCACGCATGCGCGTACAAGGAAATGAAGTGCGAAGTCATGTAACATGGTTACGTGTCATGTGACGCCGCGTCCAAGTAACGTAATTCTTTTTCTGTGAGAGCCAGAGACGGGAAGCTAACACATGCATCACCCAATTTCGCGATCATCTGCGCTTCAGATATCTCACGGATGAGCTGCGTTCTGCCACGGGAAACAATCGTGCATTGATCCTCAAGAGGCTTGCACCCATGATCGCGACAGTGGATCGCCAAGAAACCACCTGAGCCGTTTTTTTACATTGTTTCTGTGTTCGCGGAGCCGATCATTGAGGCAACGCCCAGTTTGTCCGATATATTTCTTCCCACATGAAAGCGGGAGGTTGTACACCACCCGGTGTACACACTCGACAAACTTTTTCCGGTGATGCTTTCTGCACTTATCGGAAGGGACGGCATTTGGATCAGTCAGCCTGCAAAGCTTGCCGAGCTTGTCGGGAGCAGAAAAAACAACTCTTACGTTCGCCCTTTGGGCAATCTTTTTCAAGTTGTGGGATATCCCGTGCATGTATGGTATGACACTTACTTTAGGGCGTATGCCAGGAGGGGCCTCGGCAACTGACTTCTGCGTGCTGGATCGCGTTTCTCTTAAGATGCATTCCGCGACAGACACTAGCACCACCCTAGGATATCCAGCCAGGGACAACCGTAAAGTTTGCGCTGCTAAGCTTGCGTCCACAACATGACAGCAAGACTTGCTAAGGGCATTCTTGAAGCGCAAACTGATAATGGCCCGCTTAACAAGCTTAGAATGTGCGGACGTATACGGCAGAAGTGGTTTGTTGGCTCGCGGCTCATACGACCAACACGTGTGGCTGTCGGGAAAGTTCAGGCGAAGATCAAGAAAACGAAGAGACCTATCTACCGGCATCTCATGAGTAGTTTGAAGGGGGACTAAGCACTTCTGAAACGTTTCTAACGCTTTCTTACTTTCCAGAATGAAGGCATCAGAAGAGCAGTCAATGAAAATTAAAAAGTCATCAACGTATCTAAATGTTTTAAAAACTGAAGTGCCTTGCACTTGTAAAGAAATGTCACGGTCTAAACAGGATAAAAACAAGTCACTAAGAATGGGAGCAATGCAAGAGCCAAGGCACTGCAGTTTTTAAAACATTTAGATACGTTGATGACTTTTTAATTTTCATTGACTGCTCTTCTGATGCCTTCATTCTGGAAAGTAAGAAAGCGTTAGAAACGTTTCAGAAGTGCTTAGTCCCCCTTCAAACTACTCATGAGATGCCGGTAGATAGGTCTCTTCGTTTTCTTGATCTTCGCCTGAACTTTCAGGACAGCCACACGTGTTGGTCGTATGAGCCGCGAGCCAACAAACCACTTCTGCCGTATACGTCCGCACATTCTAAGCTTGTTAAGCGGGCCATTATCAGTTTGTGCTTCAAGAATGCCCTTAGCAAATCTTGCTGTCATGTTGTGGACGCAAGCTTAGCAGCGCAAACTTTACGGTTGTCCCTGGCTGGATATCATAGGGTGGTGCTAGTGTCTGTCGCGGAACGCATCTTAAGAGAAACGCGATCCAGCACGCAAAAGTCAGTTGCCGAGGCCCTCCTGGCATACGCCCTAAAGTAAGTGTCATACCATACATGCACGGGATATCCCACAACTTGAAAAAGATTGCCCAAAGGGCGAACGTAAGAGTTGTTTTTTCTGCTCCCGACAAGCTCGGCAAGCTTTGCAGGCTGACTGATCCAAATGCCGTCCCTTCCGATAAGTGCAGAAAGCATCACCGGAAAAAGTTTGTCGAGTGTGTACACCGGGTGGTGTACAACCTCCCGCTTTCATGTGGGAAGAAATATATCGGACAAACTGGGCGTTGCCTCAATGATCGGCTCCGCGAACACAGCAACAATGTAAAAAAACGGCTCAGGTGGTTTCTTGGCGATCCACTGTCGCGATCGTGGTTGCAAGCCTCTTGAGGATCAATGCACGATTGTTTCCCGTGGCAGAACGCAGCTCATCCGTGAGATATCTGAAACGCAGATGATCGCGAAATTGGGTGATGCATGTGTTAGCTTCCCGTCTCTGGCTCTCACAGAAAAAAAATTGCGTTACTTGGACGCGGCGTCACATGACACGTAACAATGTTACATGACTTCGCACTTCATTTCCTTGTAAGCGCATGCGTGATCTACGTTCCCTGCCATGTATAAAATGACGCAGTGGCACAATAAACTTAGTTGAAAGTTTGCGCTTGGTGTATCGTCTTCTTTCACGTCCATGTCGTTTTTATGTCGCGCAATATCATTTAAGCAATGGATTACCAACTTGCCCGGAATGCTGCTCTCATTGAATTTTTAAGCGTTGAGCGACAGTGGCTACTACAATGCGAGCATAACCTACTTCTATTAGACGCGCAACCCGCCCTTTAAAGCTAGCGCCCATTTTGCGCACAACCGATTTGGTGAGACAGTACTTCAAACACGAAATCAAAATTCAATTTTTTACAGCTTTACAACTTTACAACTGTTAAATACGATGAATCCTTACCAACTAACTCAACTTTCAGTGGTTCTAAGCTTCTTTGCCTTGCAATAGCCTGACTTGCGATTTTAGACTATTTTGAGAGCATTCCTACACGTTAGGCGAGTCTGACCGTTGTCATGTAGGTTATGTGGCTAACTATTGGTTGCTTACTCGAATAAAATTAGGAGCGAGCTTGGCGCTCTTTCTGTCTCCTTATGTTTCTTCTGTTGGTACTTCACCTTCAACTGCACTTCTTCTTAAGCTCTGGCTTGGTATATGAGCAAAATACAGAGCGTACCATTGAAGGAGTCTGCGTTTGAGACCGCTACGATCACTGACACTGGAAGCGTTGTCCTGCGTGCTTTTTTGAACACTACGTGTTTTTGTTTTTTTTAGGACATAAACAAGAATTAGGCAATATCTAAGCTGCTTTAAAGTATGCTGACCAATCATTGACTTGGGCTGTCATGCTGGGCACGTTAATACCGCGAAAATAACGAGCACACGTAGGAAACGACAACACACAGCGCTATAGCACCGTGCGTTGGCATTTATATGTCTGTCTCGGTCAGTTTAGTGCTACTCAGGTTCCCAATGAAGAATGGTATTTGACATTTCCTGACAATCATCTTGACTAGTACATTGGATAGTATCAATTAGGTAAGTGAAAGATTTACCAATCAGCGTAAGTAATTACTTGTGGAAAACCAAAATTTCTAGACAACAGCCCAAACAACGTGCGTCAATTTACACCTGGGGCTCTTCGTGTAAAGACCATCACATTTATAATTTTTTTGTCCTTAACGACATTCAATTGCGAAAGTTGGTATGTCAGGCAGGTGAAAAGGAAATGTGAACGTCCGCACATTCCCGCCATTCATTTAGACACGTGTACATTTTTATCTTTACCGGGTGACCACGTTTCACCGTCTAACAAATATTATCACTCAGCGCAGGACGTGCCTCCATGTATCGGAAGTTTCTCGAAAGTTATCGATGGTTCTATCCGTTATCAGCTGTCACCTGAACTTGTGTAATTGATTGCATGTATGCGCGACGCGAATTACGTAGCACTTTCGGGAAGAGACGCTGGCACCAGCGATTACTCTGCAACCTTCGATAAACTATGCATAAAAGCCGACAGGCTTGACGCGCTTATCAGATTTTCGACGATCGCCGACTGTATTCGCCGCTATCGTTGGTACTTGAGTGTAGCCTGCTTCTGAGGGCACAGGTTCGCCCAATAAAACGCAAGTTCCATCATTCGCAGTTATGTTGTTTTCTTCGCTGTCACAACTACGTGACCTCTGGTGGAGTTGCTGGCTACGTCCATGCACCGACCGCCCACGACAAGCCGTGATCCAAGCCTGAACACAGAAGATAGCACCAACGTCGCCCTCGACCATCTTTCGAGTCGGATACTACAAAACGTTCCCCGGAGCACGGTCTTCTACCCAGGCAGAGCAGACGGATGAACAACAAGTTAACAAATGGGCTCGGCAACGCAACTGAGTTGGGCTTCGCTCTAAGCCATCGCCTTTTTGCCGTGCAGGTAGTCAACCTTGCCCTGGCCTGTTTTTCGTCTACCAACGCCTTGACCCGACCCGAAGTACCAAAAATTCCCCGCTCATTTCTCTTGGACTTACCCCCTCTCCCGTCTGACCCGTCACCAGCAGAACGATCGCCCGCGCCCTTGCACAGCAGTCCTGTAGTGTGTTCTACAGAGCATCCATTCTGCGCACCGGACGCGCCTCTTCGATCACAAGCCAACAGATCGCCAACAACATCAAGCGAAGATGATAAAAGGCGCGGCATGCTCGAACAGCTCTTCAGTGGGCTCGGCAACGCAACTGAGTTGGGCTTCGCTCTAAGCCATCGCCTTTTTGCCGTGCAGGTAGTCAACCTTGCCCTGGCCTGTTTTTCGTCTACCAACGCCTTGACCCGACCCGAAGTACCAAAAATTCACCTTTCGTTTCCCTTGGACTTACCACCTCTCCCGTCTGATCCGTCACTAGCAGAACGATTGCCCGCGACCTTGCACAGCAGTCCTGTAGTGTGTTCTACAGAGCATCCAGTCTGCGCACCGGACGGACCTCTTCAATCACAAGCCAACAGATCGCCAACAACATCAAGCGAAGATGATAAAAGGCGCGGCATGCTCGAACAGCTCTTCAGTGGGCTCGGCAACGCAACTGAGTTGGGCTTCGCTCTAAGCCATCGCCTTTTTGCCGTGCAGGTAGTCAACCTTGCCCTGGCCTGTTTTTTGTCTACCTACGCCTTGACCAGACCCGAAGTACCAAAAATTCCCCGCTCATTTCTCTTGGACTTACCCCCTCTCCCGTCTGACCCGTCACCAGCAGAACGATCGCCCGCGCCCTTGCACAGCAGTCCGGTAGTGTGTTCTACAGAGCATCCAGTCTGCGCACCGGACGGACCTCTTCAATCACAAGCCAACAGATCGCCAACAACATCAAGCGAAGATGATAAAAGGCGCGGCACGCTCGAACAGCTCTTCAGTGGGCTCGGCAACGCAACTGAGTTGGGCTTCGCTCTAAGCCATCGCCTTTTTGCCGTGCAGGTAGTCAACCTTGCCCTGGCCTGTTTTTCGTCTACCAACGCCTTGACCCGACCCGAAGTACCAAAAATTCACCGTTCGTTTCCCTTGGACTTACCACCTCTCCCGTCTGATCCGTCACTAGCAGAACGATTGCCCGCGACCTTGCACAGCAGTCCTGTAGTGTGTTCTACAGAGCATCCATTCTGCGCACCGGACGGACCTCTTCAATCACAAGCCAACGGATCGCCAACAACATCAAGCGAAGATGATAAAAGGCGCGGCATGCTCGAACAGCTCTTCAGTGGGCTCGGCAACGCAACTGAGTTGGGCTTCGCTCTAAGCCATCGCCTTTTTGCCGTGCAGGTAGTCAACCTTGCCCTGGCCTGTTTTTCGTCTACCAACGCCTTGACCCGACCCGAAGTACCAAGAATTCACCATTCGTTTCCCTTGGACTTACCACCTCTCCCGTCTGATCCGTCACTAGCAGAACGATTGCCCGCGACCTTGCACAGCAGTCCTGTAGTGTGTTCTACAGAGCATCCAGTCTGCGCACCGGACGGACCTCTTCAATCACAAGCCAACAGATCGCCAACAACATCAAGCGAAGATGATAAAAGGCGCGGCACGCTCGAACAGCTCTTCAGTGGGCTCGGCAACGCAACTGAGTTGGGCTTCGCTCTAAGCCATCGCCTTTTTGCCGTGCAGGTAGTCAACCTTGCCCTGGCCTGTTTTTCGTCTACCTACGCCTTGACCAGACCCGAAGTACCAAAATTTCCCCGCTCATTTCTCTTGGACTTACCCCCTCTCCCGTCTGACCCGTCACTAGCAGAACGATTGCCCGCGGCCTTGCACAGCAGTCCTGTAGTGTGTTCTACAGAGCATCCAGTCTGCGCACCGGACGGAACTCTTCAATCACAAGCCAACAGATCGCCAACAACATCAAGCGAAGATGATAAAAGGCGCGGCATGCTCGAACAGCTCTTCAGTGGGCTCGGCAACGCAACTGAGTTGGGCTTCGCTCTAAGCCATCGCCTTTTTGCCGTGCAGGTAGTCAACCTTGCCCTGGCCTGTTTTTCGTCTACCAACGCCTTGACCCGACCCGAAGTACCAAAAATTCACCGTTCGTTTCCCTTGGACTTACCACCTCTCCCGTCTGATCCGTCACTAGCAGAACGATTGCCCGCGACCTTGCACAGCAGTCCTGTAGTGTGTTCTACAGAGCATCCAGTCTGCGCATCGGACGGACCTCTTCAATCACAAGCCAACAGATCGCCAACAACATCAACCGAAGATGATAAAAGGCGCGGCATGCTCGAACAGCTCTTCAGTGGGCTCGGCAACGCAACTGAGTTGGGCTTCGCTCTAAGCCATCGTCTTTTTGCCGTGCAGGTAGTCAACCTTGCCCTGGCCTGTTTTTCGTCTATCTACGCCTTGACCAGACCCGAAGTACCAAAAATTCCCCGTTCATTTCTCTTGGACTTACCCCCTCTCCCGTCTGACCCGTCACCAGCAGAACGATCGCCCGCGCCCTTGCACAGCAGTCCTGTAGTGTGTTCTACAGAGCATCCAGTCTCCGCACCGGACGGACCTCTTCAATCACAAGCCAACAGATCGCCAACAACATCAAGCGAAGATGATAAAAGGCGCGGCATGCTCGAACAGCTCTTCAGTGGGCTCGGCAACGCAACTGAGTTGGGCTTCGCTCTAAGCCATCACCTTTTTGCCGTGCAGGTAGTCAACCTTGCCCTGGCCTGTTTTTCGTCTACCAACGCCTTGACCCGACCCGAAGTACCAAAAATTCACCGTTCGTTTCCCTTGGACTTACCACCTCTCCCGTCTGATCCGTCACTAGCAGAACGATTGCCCGCGACCTTGCACAGCAGTCCTGTAGTGTGTTCTTCAGAGCATCCAGTCCGCGCACCGGACGGGCCTCTTGGATCACAAGCGATCAGATCATTGAGGCATGTAACAGAGTGTCCTTTAAATGGCCGAAATTATTTAAACGAAAGTCATTAGCGTACAAGTTTTCAAAAATAGCGATAAACCCAGAGTAAGCGTCATGTGCGTTTTTCTTTCTTTCGTGAGGAACAACGACCAATCGTATGTAGTGATATCGCATTGGAAAGACTCGAGAGTGCTGTCTGATATATAGTGGGTGGTAAAAGATGATTGAGGTGCGCATTTGTAGCAGTGATGAGGACACTTCATAACGGACACCTCGTAAGTCCGAGTGGAATTTGCAACCCAAGAATTAGAGAGAGTTCATGACCCGACCTCCTGTGCGACGTTCGTTGTCTTCCAATAGTGCTCGCGCGACGTAATACGAGCTGCAAAGCATCGCATAATAACCGAAGAATGCGTTCCACCACTCCGCCAGGGCCATTATCGAGTTTCGCCGCAAAAGCGTAAATCTATAAAGCAACAAGTAGACGAAATGCGGTGCGACGACATCATCCAGCTGTCGAAAAGCCCATCAGCCCCTCCTGTAATCTTGGTGAAGAAAAAGGACGGGACCCTACGTTTCTGGCGTCAATTATGGTCGACGGAACACGATTACGAAGAAGGACGCATACCCCATCCCACGGGAAGACAACGCATGGGGTCGGCTCTGCAATGCTAAATACTTCTAATTGATGCATCTTAAGCGTGGCTGCTGCCAACGAGAATTCGACGAGAGATCGCGAAAAGACCACTTTCATCACGGCAGACCGCTTTAATTAGTTTAAGTTCACGCCATTAACACTGCGCTCGGTGCTTGCAACGTCCAGTGCTTGATGGTCACGGTGTTAGCAGCACTGAAGTGGCAGACCTGTCTTGTTTACTTGGATGACGTCGTGTTCTTCGAGGGAAATTTCGACGATCACCTTAGGTTGTTTGCGACAGAGCTAGAGGCCATCCAGTCATCAGGACCTACTCTGAAGCCGGAAAAGTGCCGCTTCCATTACGATGAGCTTCTGTTCCTGGGCCACGTTATCGGCAAATCTGGAGTCCGCCCCGACCTGCAGAAGACAGCTGCCATCGCAGTTCCAGCAGCACATCAACGGGAAGGCAGAGCGTAGATTCCTTGGTATGTGTGCCTACTACATGCGCTTTGTCAAGGATTTTCGCGCCTCGCTTACCCGCATACACATGCAACTAAATGTGATGTCAAGTTCAAGTGAGAGAAAAACCCGCAGGCCGACGCCTTTCAAGAACTCAAACGACGCATTCAGTCGTCACCTGTCCTTGCGCACTTCAACAACGTAGCCAATAGGGAAATCCACACACGCTAGATAGCTTACGCTAGCCGGTCACCGTCAAAAGCGAAAGCCAATTATTCCACGACTGAAAAGCAATTCTCCGCCTCATTTAAGCTACAGCAAAATTCGGCCCTTGCGGGCTGTATAAAGTGGTCCCCAACCATCACGCACTGTATTGGCTAGCGAACTCAAATGACCTTTCAGGACGCCCGGCGCGGAGGAGCCTCAGACGGCAAGAATATGACACTCTGTATTCGACAAGTCCGGAAGAAAGCATCATGATTCCGACTGCCTCCCTCGCGCTCCCTTGGAGCAGCCGCCCCTAGATATCCTAGAGGAGGACGCCCTTCTGGGCACAATACTTGCAGACGACTTTGACGAACAGCAGCAAGAGGACCTGGAGCTCAGAAGCTTTGCTGAGTGCTTGCAAGGCAAAACCGACTCGATGCCTATGGTATTTAGGCATAGGTTGTCTTCGTTTTCTTAACAAAACGACATCTTGGCGAATAACTTTTCACCAGCACGCGCAAAGTACTTTCTAGTTGTGCCAGCAGCACTCATTTCACAAGTCTTGCAGACCCGACACGGCGATCAGACATTCGGGAACCTTGGGTTTCCCTGCACGCTCGCAATAACGCAAGAGATGTGCTAATGGTTGCGGCTGACCTCCGACGTCGCCCGTTACGTCAAGACATGCCAAGACTGTCCGTGACGCGACACACCGGCAACAAAGCCAGCGGGAATATTAGAACCAATCGAGCCTCCTTGCCGAGCATTTCAACAGATTCAGATGGATTTGTTGGGACCCTTTTCGACCTCAACAACTGGAAGCAAGTCGATCACCGTGGCCACCTACGTTACCAGCTATGATGAAACAAAAGTTCTGCGTAAACGTAGTACGGCCGAAGTCGCTAAATTATTCGGCGAGAACATTCTGCTGCGACATCGATGAATGAATGAATGGATAGAATCGTCATCATAATCAGCCTGGCTACACCCACTGCAGGGCAAAGGTGTCTCCCATAGCTCACCAACTAGCCCGGTCTTGTACTAATTGTGGCCATGTTGTCCCTGCAAACTTCTTAATCTCATCCGCCCACCTAACTTTATGCCGCCCCATGCTACGCTTCCCTTGGAATCCAGTCCGTAACCTTTAATAACCATCGGTTATCTTCCCTCCTCATTACATGTCCTGCCCATGCCCAATTCTTTTTCTTGATTTCAACTATGATGTCATTCACCCAATCTGCTCACACAATCTGCTCTTTTCTTATCCCTTAACGTTACACCCATAATTCTTCTTTCCATAGCTCGTTGCGTCGTCCTCAATCTAAGTAGCACCCTTTTCGTAAGCTTCCAGGTTTCTGCCCCGTACATGAGTACTGGTAAGACACAGCTGTTATACAATTTTCTCTTGAGGGATAATGCCAACCTGCGGTTCATGATCTGAGAATGCCTGCCAAACGCACCCCAGCCCATTCTTATTCTTCTGATTATTTCAGTCTCATGATCCGGATCCGCGGTCACTACCTGCCCTAAGTAGGTGTATTCCCTTACCACTTCCAGTGCCTTCCTACCTATCGTAAACTTCTGTTCTCTTCGAGAGTGTTAAACATTATTTCAATTTTCTGCAGACAAATTTTTCAGACCCACCCTTCTTCTTTGCCTCTCCACGTCAGTGAGCATGCCTTACAATTGGTCCCCTGAGTTACTAAGCAAGGCAAGATCATCAGCGAATCGCAAGTTACTAAGGTATTCACTATTAACTTTTATCCCCATATATAAGATGAATGGAATAATTTTACTGACAGGTCTTGCCAGCTAGCGGGCGCAAGGCACCATAGAGCGGGCTACTCCCACGTTGGGACCGGGAGTTTTAACCCCCTGGACGCATCCTCTGCACCAACAGAGGAATGGCCTTCACTGCAGTGCTCACCTAGGCCATTCTGCATTACAGCCTGAAAAGCCACAGGAGGGCAACTGCCTGCCACCCACAGATCTATGATCTTATGGAGCGACTGAACAAGACCCTCGGAGACATGTTTACAACGTACGACGACGTCGAACACAAGCTTGGGATACCGTCCTATCATACGTAACGTTCGCTTGCAACAAGGCGGTACAAGAAAGAACGCAGATGATGCCGTTCAAGCTGGCTTACGACAGGAACCCTAGGACGACTCTCAAAACCATGCTGTCCCACGCCACAGAAACTTTATTTCAGAGGAAGAGATTTTAAGGGGGGGGGGGGGGTTGGAGCCAGCCAGTCCAGGGCCCCACGGGCTTCTGCCGCCTGATTGACCAGGCTAATTAAGGACTTTTGTCCTGCCCAGTGGGAATGGGCGAGCTGTGCCTTCCACTGCTCCATTGTGTCATTGCTACTTGGCCTATGAGGGCACTTAGTCCACTCCCAGGTTAGATGTATTAGCGTGGGTATGCCACTGCACGAATTGCAGTTGGCCCTATAGCGAGTGGGATACATGGCGTTTATCAACTTTAAATGACGAGAATGCCTCAGTCAATATTTTACGCCAATCGGCCGCCTCTTCCCTGCTAAGTTGTGAGTGACGCGGCGGGTATTTTGTGCGGACTTCACGCTGATGAGCAAGGATGTCTTTGATATTTAAATAGATGAGATCTTGAGAGGGATAGTGCCAGTGGTGGGGCTTAAAAGGGGACGCTGTCGGCTCGGCTGGTACACTCTTGAGCTAACGCGTTAGCATGTTCCTTGCCTTGTAAACACGCTTGTCTCGGGCACCAGAGTAGGCGACGACGGTGGTTGAAAGATTGGGGAAGTATCGCGAAGCTAGCCGCAGTCACATGCCCCTCGAGAAATATGTTACATGTCTCCCGTGAGTCAATGGCCGCAACCGAGTGCCTTTGCGAACGCTATACGTGAGTGCGGCCGATTGCCACGGCTAACATTTAGGCCAAGGTGAGGGATCGCGCCGTGGCTGAAACCCATAGTTGCTGCTTGCAGGTCGCGTTCACGATTGTCAGGGCGTGCCTCCTTAGGTAGCCCCGCCCGATGGCCTCTGCATACGCAGCTGCGTCGTCCGTGTAGGACGTATAGGGTTATCGGTACATAGAGTTATCAGCGTACATCGACTGAATATATTGTGCGCGTGCTTTGCGCCTTTCCTTGTATTCGGGGTGCATGTTTTCGGAAATTGGAGATTTCTTAATCATGGATGTCACCAAAGGAGTGAGAGGTAAGCCCTTTTTCGTGAGATAATTGAGGTATTCTGGGATTTTTAGTCAAACCAATATTGTCCTACCAGTTTTTGCTGAGGCGTTCCCTCTGTCGCATCAGAGTGGCCTCCTTGAGTTCCTGGCAAGTATTAAGTTCTCCCAGTGCTAGCATGTGCTCCGTGTAGGTACATTTAGGCAGGACCAAAGCCGCCTTGAATGCGGTTCGAAATATCGTGTTGCCTTCGCCTTACCTCTTCCCTGTTCAGGATTTCGTTAGGAAAGCCATACGTGGTTTGAATAATTACTAATGCATCATTTGGGCTATGTTGTTGATTTGAGAGATTTGAGCGTCTGTGCTGCTCTCCCGTCGCTCTGAAGCCACAAACCCAGGACTCGCAACCTGGGTACCTCTCGTACCGTGTTGATCTTAACCACAATGTAAATCGACCCTCTGGATTTGTAGCCTTTCGCGTGTATCCGGATGACCTGCAATTTTTCGGGCGCGTACTTGAGCTCATTTCCTAGGGAAAATTTCTCCACCAGTAATACTGCGCTTCGAAGCCTATATTCTTTATCCCCTAGGAAACGTCTGTTTGCCCACAGCGTGATGTCATCGAACACGTCAAAGAGTGCTAACTACGCCTCTGCTCTTCAACATGACGATGTGTCGCCTCGCACGTGATCTGGATCGGATACCCGACCTAGGTTACACGCTCCACGTCACAGAAGACAACCTCGACGTCGCCGCCTATCTCCAGCGCGAAGAAGAAACCCCACAGCTCCCCCGCCTGCGCATCAAGAACCAGCATAAGGCCGACAGACAACGCTACATTCTTCGACGGCGCTACGTCGAGTACCAACCAGCCCGGCAACCGTGTTTCGGTTTCGAGTCCGATACACCGACGAGGACTTAGCGAGAAACTGTTACGCCACGATTTCAGGCCCTAGAAGATCATCCGACGCATTGCCGCACTAGTCTATGAGGTCTTGCAACACGGCATTTCGCAATCCCAGCGGCGCCCCGAACGACCTGAAGTCATCAGCATCGTGCGTCTTAAGAGGAAGCTTTAGCTCGGGCCCAACTCTGACGCGGCCTATTCTAATACATGTAAAACGCAAAAACTTTTATCTGAAAGAATCCCTTGACCGATTTTAATAAAATTTGTTGTATTTGCGAGAGAAAGTTGAATTCTAGTGTCTGTTGGAAGCGGGATATTCATTTAGGGCCTGAATTTCGTTACAAGCATTTTAAAAAATTCTAAAGCTTGAAAAAATATAGAAGCACGAAGTTGAAAAATGCTTAGCTCTGCATCAAGAACAGATGTCGCGGTTCTGTCAACGGCATTCATTAAATCGTTGAAACCGCACAAATTCGATGTGTCATGTTACATCTTGCGTGAATTTCTTATGTTATTTACAAGGATTCTGCAAAAGCTGTATTTCCATGTTATTAAATTTTTGAGACTCATGTGCAACATATGAAATTTGTCCGCTTTCGATGTACTATTATATAATTGTATTATCATTTTTAGTTGATGAGTTACAGAGTTCTAAACTTTATAGTTTCGTTATTTGGATATTTTAGATTTTCGCCAATTTTTAATAGAACCTTCACAATCGAAACCAAGAATTCGAAACCAACAGTCTATAGACTTTACTTTTGCTTTTAAATGCAACAAATCTCGTAAAACTTGGTGAAGCGGTTGCCGACAAAAACAAATTATCTTTCTACATGTATTTAGATAGGAGCAACCGAGCTAAAGCTTCCTCTTAAGCCTTTCTACGCTCGCTGAATAACTTGGGGAATTAGTTTCTTTGTTATTGTTATTTTTTGTTTTTTATTTATTATATGTTGTTTTGTTTTCGCTTTCGTGTTTTTGTAGCATCGGGATGATGTTTCTTTTTAAAGGGGGAGTATTCAAACATGTACTTGTTTATCGGGTGACCGCGTTTCACCGTCTAACAAATATTATCGCTAAGCGCAGGACGCCCGTGCATGTGTCGGAAGTTTCTTCAATGTTATCAATGATTCTATCCCCTGTGTCACCAAAGAATGTGTAACTTGATTGTATGTATGCGCGACGCCAGTTGTGCAGTACTTTCTGGAAGACCCGCGGGTGCGAGCAATTACTCTGGAACCTTCGATGACTGATTTATAAAAGCAGACACGCTTGACCTGCAGAGCACATTTGGACGATCGCTGACTGTGTTCGCCACTATCGTTGTTCCTTGAGTATAGCCTGTTTTTGAAGGAACAGGTTCGCCCAATAAAATACCAATTTCGTCATTAAAAATTTTTCTGCTTTCTTCGCCGTCCATACTACGTGACAATATATTATTGTCTCTCTTTGCTAGCTGAATGAAGTAATTGTGCAAGAAACGCTCTGAACGATAAACAAGCTGTGTAACCTTTAGACATACATATAATTGTCCGTTTGTTTAAATACAGTGCCCTCAGAACAAAAGACAAACAGAAAATTGTCCTGTTTTGTTTGAAGGGTGCTGTAATATATTTTATTTTTAACTGAATTATAAAACAACCTATACAGCATACTACGCTGCTTACGCTCACCCACCATTTGCTGGATATTGTTGCCTTTGACACACTGTTGTATTCTTTATTGTATATCATGAACTGACGCCTTCTATGGTTGTTTTTGGTGTGCTAACCTATTCAAAACTTACCTTATGCAGTTTTTAAGGGCAAGAACGTTTGTAAATAAATATAGGAATACAAAAAGAGAGATGTAGAAATAATATTTCGAATATCTATCATGTATGCAACAAGCGGCAGCTCTTTTTATCATCATATAAAATAACACCCTTGAGTTTACCTATGGTTTTAGGTGATTGAAATGAACTACACTTATGCTAATTATTCATTCTTGAAATCGTGTTAGGAAGACATTAACTGACGCGTTCCATATTTTAGGAATGCCAAAATGCGTAATTCACATATGGAAAGGTATGGTCGGCGTACTACGATAACAAAATTTTAAATCGGCGACACAGGGCTTGTGCCCAAGGTAAAAGCATTGCCAAGTTTATGAAAAGCAAATACCTTTTTAATATATTTCTTTTATTACCACCATGAGTACATGCGAACCGATTATCATTGTGTCTCAGCAGTCAATTAAAGGAACGAGCGTTCTTTGCCACTCACACCATGGCATTTCAACAGGTGAAGTGCTACTTAACATTGAGGAATACGTTACGGGTGACACAGAACATATATATAAGAGCCACACCCCGCAGCCCCTAGTCAACCACTGCGCTAAGAAACTTCATACACTGCTTAGGAAACCCCAGTAATTCAATTGAACGAATATGTAAACAACCGATGGTAGTAATTGGGCTTCACTTGAACGCAACTGTGCGTAGCTTCGAAAATACTGTCACTTTGCGCCCTTCAAGCGGGCGAAATACACCGAGGTGTTGGTTCAGATTGTGAGTAACATAGTCGACTTTGTAAGTTCCCATCGACGTCATGAATGATTGAAGAACAAGTGAAACGATGTACGCCTCAACAGTAGAGCATACAGAGGGGATTGTGACGGTAGCGAATTTATGTTCGAGGACTTCCTCTTGACTGGAAGCATGCGGTGTTTGTATGCGTCAGGTATGAGGGAGCTCGGAGCACCAACATCATCAACGTCGTGGTGTCCTATATTCCAAAAGCCACCGGGCTCGCTATTGCTCCTCTTCAGTCGCCACTTCATAGCTTTGCACTCTGGCCGACTTTGTTAGTTTCCATCTTCTATTTCATCCACAAATTAGGTTATTATGTTTGATGCTACCCGAGATGTGGTCAGCTGAAGTGTATTGTGATCTAGATAGCAAACTGAAAGCGCTATTTGTCCTATAACACAGTGAAAGTTAAGCCAGAAGGGACGATCGATTTCGAGCGTTGCATACCTAAATTTGTAGACACAAAGTAATTACGAGCACCAGCATCTATTTGGGAATCGGGCAATTTTATGTGAGGTGTACATGTTTCCTACGCTGCTAAATATCTGTCAGTAAAAGCAATCTTGTGGCAGGTATGACGAAGTGCGATAAGACGATGAGACACGCAGTTCCTTATTTACTCTGAGCTTTACTCTAATTTTTTATATACACTAATAAAGAAGCTAATGCACAATTGTTAGGTTTTTCTTTAGGGTGACCCATTAAATGAATTTACTAGGGCACAGTAAGAACACAAATCATTCTTATTTATTTTTGAGACAGAAGATTGTGAGGATTAGTGTTGCTTGCTCGTTTGCTTGTTGGGTACAATTAGGTTTTATTTCAAGCATAAAAGGAGGGAATTGATATGTTGGGATTCTGGCTGTAATGTGAGCCGTGCGAACTATTTGGCGACCTTGTATCGTAAGTTGACAACGTAATTTCCTTTCACCACAAATGCTGTGCAGTTGTGCATTAACCATTTAAAAACCTCGGGACTTATGAATGAATCGAAAAATGCGTTTCACACATGAGCCGCATTCACATTGTTGTAAAGATCCATTGTATAGAATTACTCGGTTATCTGATATATGCACCGGGTTCACTTATGAGAACGCTGAAAAGCCAGCGTTTGTATTCATGAAAGGGAATATTTGCACTGTGTGCCACGTAGACGCCTTTACACAAATTTGTTATGTTTGCATTTCCCATCGCCGCGTTACCGCTTAATATACTTAGCTATGCCAGGACAGGTTCTACAAACTTGTCCTCGTTAAACACCATCTTCGTCTTTAAAAACCCAATTAATAAACGGTATTCTGAAAACTTCTCCACTGGGACATCGTTACCTTAACTCGACATTTATGTATTACCATTTAAGTTGCGTATCTGCGGTACACCTGGAACCACTGAACATAGTTTTATAAGCGACATAGTTGCACCTTTTTCTTTAGATATACTTCAACGAACACTTCAAAAGAGGCTTGCACTGAAACTCTCGTTCATTGACACACCTGGCTCTACTCGCTGTGACGACATGCCATTTGACCTCACTGCGTCTTTATGTGCGCCGAGCCACACTGGCAAAGACAAAAACAACGACCAACTCGACAGTACAATCATGAGCAAGACTTGTGTTTTAATGCGAAAGCATTATATGGCCCATGAAGCGCGAAACCCGGTTGCGTGGCCGTAGATCGTACTAAACGTCGGGTGGTCACAGAGATGTGCTCGTGCCATTTCTCGCGCGTTAATTGTCTTCTTCCATAGCTGCCTCCGATGCCGCTCATTATGCTAGTGTTCCCATACTGCCCCTCCCTCTGCAAAGGCGCAGGATGGCGCTTGCCCACTGCCAGTCGGTGCGGTGATTTCGTTCAGTTCTTTTGTACGCTCAGAGAGACGAACCTTGGGCTGTGACTTTCTAGTCAGTAGCTGCGCCCGGCCCCTTTCGACGTCGACACAAGTACGTGAACGAGGCCGTGGAACGTGATGCGAGAAATGACATAAGGCAAGGTGAAAACAACATCATTACGTTTATTAAAAGGAGTCGTCGTCCGCAAGACATCGCAATGCCTTCGGATTCATGTACGTAGAAATACCTAAGTGCACTCTCGACCTTTTTCGTTTGTCTTATTAACACCTGTTCAGACCTGTGCCCCACAGTGTGTTGTTATGCATGAAATCATCGTTATCATCATGGAAACATGAAGAAGGCTGTTTTGCTTCCGTCTATTTTAATGTGTTATCATTCTCAGGGTATTCCGCGCACTTTTCGGGGGCGACCAATGGAATTGTCTCCTACAGTATTACCAACAAGGTCAGTCACTGGGTAGTCGATGATGAATAGGTAGCAAACCGCGCTGCAGTGCTGAGGCAACAGGGTTGGAAATAGACCGTCTAGGCAATATTGGTTGCTTACTATCGGGCAGTGTGAAAATATTTGCCGTTAATCAGCGAACCTCTTTCACGCCGCGTGGATCACTGAAAATTCGGCACTGGGTAGGCCCGGCAGTGAAATGAAACTCTTTGACGCCGACTTGCAGTTCAGCGAACCTATTTCATGCCAACTTCGGTTAGAGCAAGTGTGCCAGTAGGTTTTTACCGCTTATCAATCAACGCGTTTGACACTAACCTAGGAAGCTAGGTATGTGCCGTTGGCAATGTGCCGCCCTTACAATGACGAAAAAGATCCCTTAAATTCCTATCATTCTCTACGAAGTTTCACCCGGGTCACAAGGTCTCCAGCAGGATTTCAACCCGACAATTTATCATGCTGCGCCACATATGCACTGGCCATGTGCCGCTCTTCAATGGCCCTTTCACCAAATTGGGTCACTGAGTACGTACTAATAGGTTTACGGCAATCGAGGGAACAATTTACAGCGTTCACAAGCTCAGGCGCGCCGTGCTTCTTGCCTCGGAGGCCACTCACGGACTCATCGGCAGCAACACTGGATGGTACACCGTGTCCAGAAAGAAGCGCGGGAGAGAAACCGGTTGCAGCATGACGCGTTTCTCAGAGCTCGCACGCACCGGCACGCCATGCATTTCGGAGGCCACACGCTTGGTTCGTGTCGGCACCGGTAGATGGCGCGACGTGTTCTTAGGGAAGCGCGAAAGAAGGATCCATCTGCAGTACACGCGTCATACAAAACGCGCTTCGATGGTGGTAATGAGTTGGGTGGCTATATTGATTGAATGCTGAACGAATTACCGTTGACAGTCATCGGGCACTGTATTCTGCCGAATCTATTCTGAATACGACAATAATTGTTGAAATTAAAGTTGTTTTGTTCAGTGAACCAAGTGAAAACGTTTTTCTATAGGAATGTCTGCGGAGAACGCACGTACTTGACTGAAAAGCAGCACCTGTAATTATAAGCAAAATAAACTTCAGTGAATAGATCGTGCAGCTGAAGACTCTATGTGAGCAAACAAAGCTTTGTACATGAACGTAAGACGTAGGCGAAGTGCAAGAAACACTCGTGTACTTACATAATTAGGAGCACGTAAAGAACCACACGCAGTCAAATCTCTTCCGCAATCCTCCAGATGACAAGCATCATGATCATATTGTAGTTTTTGAAAGTATAGCACAAGGATTTAAATTTAATTTACCTGTGCTCACGATGTCACTTTGTATTCGTAAGGTGTTTATCCTTATAAATTTTACAGTATACCTTAGAAATCCTGCTCGTTGACATAGAAGCATGTCCCAAGAACGAATATAAATTTTATAACGATTGGCGATACATGGTTAAGGGACTCATATGTCAATTTTTTCGTTTGCGTTACAGCAAAGATTCATTGCAGCACTGGATTTATTACCATGAAAGAAATAATAAAGTTGAGCTCTAGTGTTAAAGAGCCAGCTTCAAAGCGTCGCGGTTCATTATACAAGCCCATGAGAATGCGAACTTTTTTATGGCTTGAGTTTGGTTTCATAGACCTTTAGCGTGATTTTACAACCAATCGGTACCTTATACGTAGCCGGGAAGAACCCCTACAGCGTTATCATAACTGCTTAGCGCTGTAGATTATAGGAAGTGAAAACTAAAATATCACACTTAAGAATCTTTGATTTCTGAAACAATTTTCCTGACCGCCGCAAGTTAGGCTGGTGAGGGTTAAGGGAACAACAAAAGTAATCACAGAGAGGTTTGCAAGCAGTACGTGGTTGACGAGAAATGCTAAAGTTTGCGTCTACAGCGGTCATAAAATGTCTTGTTTGTTTAGAAGACTCTTAGCCTTGGCATCTTCGAAAAACGACAATTTTCATGAAATATACATTGTCTGGGCCCCGGAACTCGAGTCCCAGGCGGGTAATGTAGCAACTCACGCCGCTGCCCGACATCACATTCTCCGGGCTATCTCAAAGGGTTCACCATCCACGGTAGACCCACACGATGGCGTCCCGAAATGATACGTCGATACACTGAGCCACTACAGACTGGGTAGGATGACCTACCCAACCCCACATCCCAGCCTGACCAGAGAAGAGGCGGGGGTGTTCCGGAAACTACAGACCAGCACATTCTCTTACGGCGCCCTTCTGCACGGCATGTATCCTACGAGCTATAGCTAGAAGTATGCCTTCTGTTCTGCGCCCAATACCCTCTACTACATGGTATGGGAATGTGGGCAAAGCCCATCGGCAACACGCGTCACCGAACCAGCCATCGAGCAGTAGAAAGCGCAGCTGATAAGCCCGAGCCCTGAAGACCAGCATCGTCTGGCGAGCAGGGCCGCGAAGCTATCGGCTCAGGCCCACAGAATCCTGGGCTAGGGACGCCGCCCCTATCGTAGGATTTCACCATCAACTCGTTTCTATAAATAAAGTTTATTCCTTCTCCTCGAAGGCCTGACTATTCTGCTCGCGGGGCATTACATGTTATTCTACTCGTGGAGCAGTACATCGTTGAAGCAGTGTTTTTTCACTTCGTACCAATGCAGAAGTTGGAAAACGCTGCTAAAACAAATTAATCCTGCTACATAAAACTAAAAAAGAATGAAAAGAAACATAATATTTATATGTTTCTACAGGCTCCTGCAGAGAAGGGTCAGTTTCCAATGCGCGTTTAGGAGTAGAGAAATATTTATTGAAGAGCTCTGACGGCCTTTGGAATGTCAAACGGAATGATGCTCTACACATTCTTTACCCTTTGTCTTATTTCGGCAGCGAACTTCGAGTGCAATCTCGGTTATTTTCTCAAAGTTTCCAATGGACATTGAGGTACCAAGGCCTACTCTGTAGTAACACACAGGCGGCTCGCCCTATCGCTGGGTTTGATTGGCGTTACTTACGACAGCATACGCCTTCCTTTATTCATAGTAGCTGCTTCGATGAAACCATTATGCATACAAACGCACGAAGATACGAGTTATAGCAAGCAAATTACCGCAATATGTGGCGCAATTGTTCATGCAATCGATGCCTGCGCCTTTCAGAGCTTTGCGATTGTACAAAGAATAGTTGGTAAATATTTATAGCAAAACAGGGGGGATAGATTTATTAACTTTTATTTATTTATTTATTTATTTATTTATTTATTTATTTATTTATTTATTCACATTACCTTACAGACCCATTGAAGGGCATTTAATAAGGGGGGTAACAGTTATTACATGACAAAAATAGCAAAGTACAACATCGTTATACAATCTAAATACGCAACGAGTTCAGGTTATCACGGATTGTTTCACGATTGGAGATGGATGCAATGTGGTCCGGGAGACTGTTCCAATGTGCAAGAGCTCTTTGTAGTGGGGATGAGTAATATGACTTTGTTTGACCATGAATGCGCATGAAACTAAGTGCGTTGTGAATGCGAGGAGATATACGCACAGGAGCATGAAGCGGCCAACAGTGAAAGTAATTACTATAGATATACCTGTGAAACAGACAAAAAACAGAGGAATGACGCAGCGATCAAGTACATAGGAACGAGTACATAGGAGACAAAGTGGTACTCCTAGTGCACATGCTGCCAATTTTGAAGTGTTCACGTAGACCAAGGGAACTGTCGCAATATCCTAGTACATATTAGTTACATAAACCAATATAACTGTGTGAGCGTGTTCGTGCACTTGCATGCGCAATTCTTTTCACCCCTAAGCTACCACGAACGAAACATGCCAACCCGAGCCAGTGAAATCGTCAGCCACCTGCGTGTAACCAGCAGTTTGACTTCCAGACCTCAATACCAGTAGGCAATCTCACGAAGGTCGCCGTGATAAGGCCCAAACTTCGCTTCCGGGGTCACATAAACATTGGTGAATCTCGGCAATACGATTCGAAACCCATAGAAGAGACAAACGGGTTAGAAATGGCTAACAGCAATTAATTTTGTTGTTCGTCTTTGGTAGACATAGGGTGATCATTACAGGGGTTTCGTATTGTTTTACATTTGGCAAAGTGTCTTTTTTTTTAAATAGACTGCCTTCTGTGCTTCAAACAGTTAATATTTTTATGGGGAAACAAAAGTGTGAGTCTTGTTCTCGCGTGTTTGTTTAAAAGAAGATAAGCCAGCATTACCTAGAGTTGCCAACATATCATCAATATCAGCAAATATCAGAATTCACACGCTGTAAATATAGGCTGGCTTTTGGGAAGTGTAGGGCTTTCACATGTGAATGACGACTCAATATGGATCAAAGGTTATTTCAGCAAACATGCGACTTTTCTTATAGCACCACAACCATAAAATGCATGCATGTGAGTGAAAGCTTTTGACTGGAATAACAATTTATCAAGGAATTCTACCGAGTGTCCGGCCTGTTGTGGCAACGGCAGATCCTGAATACCTACTGTCGAAATGTTCTAACTGCATGCAAGTGGCTCGAAGATACTTAAAAAGGGCGCATTAAAGGCTTGTTCTCAGAGCCTACAGCACCTCATACACAATGCATGGCTGCATACGCCTATTGCTTTCTTTTTTATTTCTTTTATTTTAGTCACTCATTATTTCTCGCTGTGAATGACCCGAAATAAAATAATAACGAGAGGAAGCATTCAGCTTAAAATAGGGCTGTACAGATGCAGAAATTGCTCTATT
This sequence comes from Dermacentor variabilis, assembly GCF_050947875.1. Lineage (NCBI taxonomy): Eukaryota > Metazoa > Arthropoda > Arachnida > Ixodida > Ixodidae > Dermacentor > Dermacentor variabilis. The sequence goes on along the minus strand of NC_134575.1, from coordinate 132,297,607 downwards.
TATTTGAAAAATAGCCTGCTGCATACGCCTATTGCTTTCTTTTTTATTTCTTTTATTTTAGTCACTCATTATTTCTCGCTGTGAATGACCCGAAATAAAATAATAACGAGAGGAAGCATTCAGCTTAAAATAGGGCTGTACAGATGCAGAAATTGCTCTATTTATTTGAAAAATAGCCTTCAGGTTCTACGGGTCTTCAAGAAGGTGATTACAGGATGTTTAATTTGTATTACCGACCTCGCCCGCACTCTAACACACAGGAAGTCCTCCGTTATGAATAGAACAACAAAAGTGTGCCCAGGAGCGACTGTCACAAATACAACAGATATCTTCACACTTGCCTCTGATTCTTCTCTGTTCCGGGCATTTCAGCAGCGCTCGGTCCAGCGGCCAGTATTGCCCTATAACGTTTTCTGAAGTGGTCTTTGTAGTTTGCAAAAACATGCACTAGTTTGAGGTGACAATGGGGAATCATGCAATGGTGCACGCATGTGTTTGACTCTATTGCCGCAACTGTTGTTAAGCATTCGCTAATAGAACACAATACTATGCAAGTATAGGCGTTGGCGACTAAAGAAATCTCCTCTTGGCCCTTGCTGAGGTGGTGTACATTGTTTACGAAGAGGAACGAGGTGTATAACTAAAATAAAGAGCTACCATTCTCTCCCATAAAGGACATGGATGGTTCATGCTCATTCTTGGATCACTCAAGCTCTCTAGGTTCCCGTGCATGGCGTTTTTTGTTAGACTTTGTTAATGGTATGGTATGATGAACTTTATTTAATGTCCTGAAGATCAACCTTTAGGTTAACGCAGGCGGCTCCCACGTCGGGACAGTAAGGTTTAACCTTACCGCCGTATCGTGGGCCTTCTGGATGGCCTGTACTTGATCGGAAAGAGCTCCACTGTGGAGGACTCGCCGCCACCAGTCTCTCTCTTTGTCACAGTCTGTGAAAGTCACAGGACAATGCCAAAGCATGTGATCCAGAGTAATGATGCCATTACACTTCTCGCAATTGATTTGTACCTCTCTTTCAGGATATAGCTTATTAACAAAGTTTGGACTTGGATAAATTCTTGTCTGGAACAATCTTAGAGTCACTGCTTGAGCTCTATTGAGCTTAGCGTGTGGCACTGGGAATTCCCTTCTGTTCATGTAGTAATGCCTCGTGATTTCATTATATGTAAGTAACTGGTCCCTGTTCTCCTCCTGTATATTATTAAGGTCCTGGTCGCGTAGTGCACGGATAGTAAGTCATCGTGCAGCTGCGTTAGCCATCTCGTTTAAATTCTTCCGAGATGGATCGACAGACCCCATGTGCGCAGGAAACTTTGTTAATGATGTAAATTTCATATTACAATAGTGGAAGTTATTATATCGCGAAAGTAACGAGAGCGAAGCACCTGCACTAACAAAAAATAAATGGGATTATTTCAGAGCTTTCTAATGGAAAGTTTTCAATCAAAATTAAAACGCGGAAGTCCGTGTTTCCTTTGTTCCAAGAAACTGGATTCATAAAAGCACCAATCTCTGCAGCAGACTCATTGTATTTTATGAATGGTTAGGCAATGTAACGCTCAGGTTTCAAAGTTTTGTTTTGAGGAAAGAGGAGGAGGAGGAGGAAAACATTTATTTGAAGAAAGAAAGGGCAAGCAGCTAAGCCACAGACAATAGAACAGCCTAAAGTACACTCGACAATGAGTGGCCACTATGCGATGTCCGATGTTGCAGTGTACATTAAATAGCGAGAGCCGTATATATTAAGCTCCTTTATCTCAGGTATAGTATGCAAGCGAAGAAAATACGCCCAAAATTATTTTCTACTTACATTTTACCTGCTGTCTCCATTAGTTTGTCAGAGGGCAATGTGGTAGTTGTTTTTATTAAGGAACAGTATCATCCGCAACGGTGATGCCAGAAACGTATGTATATAGAGGCACATAAAAGCCTGATTTTAAGATTTAACAACTGAAGAACACAGAAAGATATTCGCATTACTGTTGTAATGACTTTTCAATGGCGCCATTACTATTAGATGACGTAGTAGCTGCGGTACACAAAAGTACCACGTCTAATACCAGCTCTTGCTCATAAGGTTAAGATATTGCTCATGACGAAACTATTTTCTAGTAGTTAAAATAAAATCTTAAACTGCTCACACAAGCTTAAGTACCTGCCGCGGTCATTTAGCGTCCATGCCATTGCTCTGCTAAGCCCGTCATGTTTTCGATTGCTGGCCATGGCGGCTGTTTCGTTCACGTGTGCAAGGAACAGACTGAACAGCTGGATTGTCAAGAAGAAAGTCACCAACGCCTTCATTCGGCGTCGTTATTTATAGTCGAAGGTGGAAAGGGTAAGTAACAGTGAGGGGCAGGTATATGCACGTGACAATCGTGGATATAGACAGCGCATGCGCTTTCATCAGATATGATACGTCCTCTTTTCAAACAGTAATTACATGACGAAATTAATACCGCTGGCTCGTCTGCTGGAACCGCTGGTCATAACCCAGACGCTCTGGCCACCGCGTCTGTCGTTGGCTGCGTCACAATGGTTGAGGCGACGGCTGTTGAGCTACCACTTGCGAGGCTGCTGTAGTAGGTGACGCCACACCTTGAAAAGAGGTCTGGTTGTCGGTCATATCTTCGTCGTCTGATGACCCAACCTCATACGATTCCTTCGTCGCTAGAAGATGCCGATGGTTGCGCCTCAGCACAGTATTGTTCTCTGTGTGCGCACAGAAGGATCATGGGCCGGCCGATCCGACCACCTTGGCTTTCCTGGCCCATGATGTTCCATTCAAGCGTACAGCGTCATTGTTGCTGAGGCCTGGTAAGGTGAGCCTATGACTTCTCTGCCGGTGTTCCTTGGCGAGAGTCGCCGACATTGGATTAAAGACCGGCAATGGTGTGCGCAGCCACCTTTCTTGCAGCAGTTTCCCAGAAGACCGGGCATCTTGAACAGGACTCGGCCTGTAATTTAACAAGCCCAGCCAAAAACACTTTCCTGCAGCCTTTGTTTCCTTAAAATACGTTTTACCACCTGTACACCCTTCTCTGCGAGCCCATTTGATTTTAAATACTGCGGGCTTGATGTCACATGTTTGAAGTCGTGACGCTTTGCAAAAATAATCAACATTTGGTTGCTAAACTGTGGGCCATTGTCTGTACAAACCTCGGCTGGGATGCCGTACCTTGAAAATATTTCACTCAGTCTATCGAAAACAGCACTGGCTGTTTTCTCGGGCAGTAGCACGACTTCAGGGAAATTGGACATCGAGTCGTATGCGCACAAATAATTTCTTCCCGAGTACTGACAAAAATCGACACCGATACGGAACCGTGGCTGCGTAGGCGTCGGTTTCATGATTAAAGGCTCCGATGGCTGCTTATAAGCATATGTCTTGCAGGTTGGACATCTTTGAATCAAGGACTGAATGTCAGAGTTTATGTTCGGTGAATAGACCATTTGCCTTGGTCTAGCTTTGCACTTTACCAGGCCCAGATGGCCTGCGCAGATTCATTTCAACATGTCGCCGCGCATGCTTGTCGGTATGACTACTTTCGCCTCCTTTCAAAAATAGGCTGTTTACCACGGACAGCTTCGCGGCCACTGCTTTCAGGGGGCTGTCGACAGGTTCTCCCTTCGCAAGCTTTCTTAACACACAGGGCCAAGATGTGGATCGAGAGCTGTTTGCTGTGCAAATTTCTAGCTGTCGTTTCACTTACGAGTGCTGATACGAGCGTGACGGCTTGGATCTCGATTTCACTCGTGTCTGAAGCTACCTTGAGTCCTGGAACAGGTGATCGGGGCAGCATATCAGCAAGGGCCATTTGTTTACCAGGAATGTTAGCGTATAGTCACATTTCATCAATCTCAAGAAAAATCGTTGCACTCTGGGTGGCATATCACTTATGCCTTTCTTCGATATGTTTATCAGTGGACTGTGGTCACTCTCGAAGAAGAGGGGGCGGTCATAGACAAAATGATTGAACTTTTTGCAACCGAACGCCAAAGCCAACGCCTCTTTTCCAATCTGCCTATATCTTTGCTCCGATTCTGTCAAAGCTCTTGACGCGTAGAAGACCAGATTCCAGCAGTACCCATGATGCTGCAGGAGCGACGCACCAACACCACTCTGAAAGGCATCAGAAGATGCTTTTGTCTCCAGACTTGGATCAAATATAGCAAGCAATGGTGCATTAGTTAAATCCCGAAATATAGCCTGCCATTTCTTTTCATGGGTTGGTGTCCAATCAAAGATGACGCCTTGTTTGACGAGGGAACGTAAAGTAGACTTACGCTGCTAGAGTGACGGCAGGTACTTGCTGAAGTAGTTGACGACTCCCACTAGCCTTTTTGTTACCTTCGGCTTTAGTGATCTTAGGCTCCTAAATTCGCCTCACTGGTGTGCTCTCGATCACTTGGTTGTCATGGTGGTTGCTCTGCAAATGTTTATCAAGCATAGTTCCTCTAAAATATTCGACACAATTATTTGTAACATATTCAACGAAAATTTAAAAATGTTAGTTGAGAGCATTATATGTTTGGTTTTCCTGTTGTTTTCTTTATACTAAGCATCACTAAGCTGACTTTTATTTTTTTCCTAATCTCTGACCAACACAGTGGCTGGTAACAACCCCCTCTGTCAGAACTATTCGGCATCTCTACTACAAATAAGCCCTACCTACACCTTCTGACATCATCTTAGCCATCTCCACTAAGCAAGCACATAATCCTGCTGGTATTTTTATTACAGAGGTTTTCACTAAAGATCTTCCAAGCAGGAACACTAGCATTTCATCATTTAGATGCTTTTAAGTGGAACAACACAGTGAATCCGAACTTAACAGAACTTTAGCTATTTTAATTAAAGCACAGTTAAAGCCTTTCATGTATGAAGTTTGTCATCTGCTTTCACTTGATCTTGCTGGTTATCTGGTTGTGAGTTACACTGAGATCAAACATTCTAATGGCCAACATCTTTCATCTGTGAAGCGCAGAAAACATTAGTGCACTTGTCAGTGTTGTTACGGCATTCTTAAATGTGATGATTAGGCTGCTGGCTGTTTAGCACTGTAGTAGCATTGTACAGGGTGATCATTTTTAAGTTTTATGGAATTTTACAAAATGTCCTGTGGCAGATGGCATAATTTTTGTCCTTGTGCTAGATTATTTGAAGAAGTGGGCATTACTAGCATGAGAAATCGAAAGACATGTTCAACTAAACAAAAAAATCACTAACTTCATAACTAGTTATTTTACTGCACATATTGCAATTTATGAATTGTAGCAAGTGAGCTTGGAAGACATATGCATTTGAACTCCCAGGATGACACCAGTTGAGGAATATTTTCCTGATAAAGATCAATACACAAAGGTGTTCCAGTTACTTTTGTGCATCAGTGCATAAAAGCATATTTTGTTAAAAAAGTAAGCGGAACAACAGTGCATTTTTACGGCAAGTTTGATGGTGCATATCTCCAAACTGGCGTCATTCTGGAAATCAATTCCAAGTGGATACACCTTGTAATCTCACTGGCTATGATTCGTAAATTACAATATGTGCCTCATATATGTGGTGGCACTGGCAAGCACTCCCAGGGTTCTACTAGGAAACATAAACACCCAAGAAAGTGGATGGGGAAACGGCGCCCGCGGTAGCTCAATTGGTAAAGCATTGCACGCGTAATGCGAGGACGTGGGTTCGTTCCCCACATGTGGCAAGTTGTTTTTTCATCCACTTTCCATCAATTTATCATTTCTTTAGTTAATTTATTAATCACAAGCAATTTACCCTAACTTGTCCTTGGTGTCAGTGTTTGCTGGCTTCTTAGGATATGACTAATAACCATCGGGTTCCTCAGTTAAGCTCCTTTATTTTCATTTATTTGAGCCATAAAGTAATTCATTCGAAAGATAATTAATAAATTTTTGTTAATTAGTTTAATATGTTTCGATTTCTCATTGTTGGAATATTCCTGCTCAAGGACTAGAATTATGCTATATGCAACAGGGCTATATTTAACAATGCCACAAAACTGAAAATCACCCCATATAAAGACAGTGTGAATTTAAAAACAAGCTTCAGTGAACCTTATTGAATCAGCAAATGGCCAGTGTAACTAGCCTGATCATCCTGGAAATCTTTTGTAGCGTATAAGCGTAGTGCATTTCAATTCCACATATAGGAGTGAAAATTTTTCTTGAAATCAGCTTTTTCTTTTTAACAGCTAGCATCTCTGCCAGTTTGCTCAAACATAATGTTGCATGACTTCAACAGTACCGCACAATCATACTTTTTTCTGCTCACAGTCTAGTGATGTGTCTTTAGCAGCTGAGATAATTAATGTTCATGCAGATAAACATCAGAAAACAGTGCGATAACTGCCAAGAAAATGCAATCATGCATTTTGTTTACAAAAAAGCACGTGCTCTACCTTCTGCCAGGTTCGCTCTCCATGTCAGGCTAGCACGGAACTTGCACAAGAGGCACCTTTTTCATCCATGAAGATATTTTATATGGTTATGGTGGTGTCGAAACATGACATCAACCATAAGACTTTAAGCTATTTTATGAAACAGTTATTTGTACAAAGATAGAAAAGGCGCCAATTTTGAATTGATCACATTTGGTTTAGAGTACCATAGTATAAATGGCTCAACTAGTACAGGTACGCAAACGGGCTAGTTGGTATTGGTCGATGACGTTAGACAATGTGAACTCGACAAAGGATGGAGAAAGAGGCGATAGCATTTGCTCCATTTCTCGCCACTTTTGACGTCCTTTGTACAAGTCTGCGCTGTCGAACATCATGGATCAACTAGTACAGCCTGAAAAAAATATGTCATGAAAGAAAACTTGGCTTTCAACCTCGACAATTCTGCCTGTTAGGTATTATGATTTCTTCACAACTTATTTCTTTGTACAAAGTCAACCCATCAAGTAAAGCTTACTCAGAAAGAAATGAACAACATCAACACCTCTCAAGGCACACGCATCAAAGGAGTCAGAGCATCATACACATTACCTTTAAGTGCAAGAGTATTCTCTTTCTTAGGCAAAGTGCATTTCTAGTTCCTTAAAGCCTATATATTTATTTGCCACAGCTATGGGAAAATCACAAGATGGAAAAAGATGTGTTGATGCAATTTCAACTATTATGTACAACAACAAAAGGTAAAGCAAGGAAGTCTCACTGCTCCTCTGTCTAAATGACATTCAGTTTCATTTGTCATGTCCACTCCTACCCTGATGGCAGCAGAAACAGGAAGACAGCAGCGTGGTTCAGAAAGTAGACGAAGGAGCTGATATCCTAGCTGACATAAAGAGTAAAAAAGGGAGCTGGTCAGGCCATGTAGTGCAGACTTGAGACATCATTAACTAGCGCGAAAAAGACAACGGACGACGGCTAGAAGCACACAGGACAGAACTCTAGGCTTTAACTGAAATTTTGGCTACACAGAAACATAGGATTCAGTGGATGCGACTACGACGCATGGAAGCAACATTCATCCTCCCTTTTCCCTGCCTGACACAGGAGGTATCGGACCAAATCGATGGACAGGTTCATTTCGAGATACGAACACTCTTTTTTGGCGAGAGCCAGGGAAGGGGTGCTTACACACCTATCACCCGCTTTTTGATGCAAAGTGCTTCGAATATTTTCATGTCGACCTGCCTCTAGAGCCGCCTGGGCAGATGATGCTTTGAAACTGCTCAGTGCATGAGCACCTACAGCAATGATGGCCGGATGGCCACCAGCCACTGACAACTGCCCAATCTTTGTTCCCCCAAGCGATCGTTTAAACACCGACCTGTTTGGCTTGAGGAAACATAGGGCAGCTTTCAGTACCTTAGTGGCTGGTGACCACATGGCCAATCATCGCCATACGTGCTCATGCACCGAGCAGTTTCAAAGCAATCGTGTGCTCAGGCAGCTCCAGAATCAGGTACATAGGGAAATATACGAACCACTTTGCATCAAAAAATCGGGGAATAGGTCTGTAAGCACCCGTCTCTGGCTCTTGCCAAGAATGTTCGTAAGTGAAATTAACCTGTTCATCAATTTGTTCCGATAGCTCCTATGTTGTTTCTGTCTGTCAACATTCTGTGCATTCCATGTTTATGTGTAGCAAAAATTTCAGTTGAAGTCTAGAGTTCTGCCTTATGTGCTTCTTGATGTTGTCTTTGTCATGCTAGTTATTGATGTCTCAAGTCTGCAATGAGCACCAACTAGCCCAAGTACCTTCTTCAACCATGTAATGCATAGGGCAGATAACCGGTGGCACATTCAAGTTACAGAATGGATGCCAAGGGAAGAGAAGGGTAGTCAAGGACGGTAGAGACGTAGACTATGATGAAGTCAGAAAATTTCCAGGCTTCACTTCGAATCAGCTAGCGCAAGACAGAGGTAGTTGGAGCTCACTGGGAGAGGTCTTCATCCTCTGGTGGAAAAAATATGTAGGCCAATTGTGATAAAAAAAGTATACCTGTCGGCTCAGACGTCTTCACAGTCTTTTCAACAATGTGTAGGCCCAAGACAGCCAGTCGGTTCCCATGCAATTGCTTCATGCTGACTGTAACTGCATGGGCACAAGAAAACAATCCACCATTAATGCCACCCGAGATTGACCACTCAATAAAAGAACCTCTCAAAACTGCAAATACAATTAAGCATTTACCAGCTTAATGCATACATATATAAAGGTCAAGAATAGTTACAATAACCATACGCTTTATAACGAGACATTAAAATAAGGTAGTGAAACGTACAATAACCGTAGGACGTTCCAGTGCAATTCATTTCAGAAATACTGTTGACCACTGACAGGACGCCTTAGGCAGGGTTCAGTCACACAAGAAGAAAACATAAATAGTAGTAGTAATAAGCATGCCTGCGTGAAACCAAGACACGAGTTCAAGGACGAGAAAAAAATTGATTAGGCTCGGTGTACTTATTTATACAAAAAGATAAATTTATAAACAAATAGCGCAACCACGCGTTCATCCGCAACAGCACCAGAGCTTCTAGAACAAACGAGCACAACTTAAAACGAAGGATAAGTACATAGCCGGGATGGTCGTGGTTTTCTTTTCTTTTGCATTAGTTCGTCATGAAAGCACAAGCATTGCAAGCTACCTGCGCCATTACCTATCACGTGACTTCCGACAAAAAACAAAAAATACAATTGAGTGCAAATACATCAGCGACATTTAATACGGTTGTCACACTGCACACTTTTGGCCGCGATCGATCCTGACTGGAATCGAATTTCTGGGCGCGTTTGGCTTCGTTGCACAATCTGCGGACGGGAGCCAATCGCGGTCGAAAAGTTCCATCCAGAACGGGCTTGATCGTGATCGAAAGTGGCCCTGTGACACCGGCATAAGTCTGCGCCCATCTTTGGTAACAGAATGAACCAATTAGTCAAACCATAGTATTATTTACCTGCCTGCGCCGAATACTGACGCGTAGCAGTACTTAATTCTCTACAACTCTAGTTGAGGACACGTGAACAATGAAACATTCGAGTTTTTTTTCTTTTTCACATTCGGTGCCCGTAGGCTACGCCTGGAGTACAGATACTACACTCGCATCCAACACACCCTGTGCTGTCCTTTAAAGAAATTACGCGAAAATTACTACCACAATGACGCACCATAAAAACGCGATGCCGAACCTGACTACGTACGTACCTTTTATATGAGCAGTCCATGTGCCTTGCAAAAGGCCCTCGGTTTGAAGGCGGAGCGCTGACACGATGTGTACTCTGGGCACGCCGTTTCGTGTACGTAGTGGATGGACGATGTTGACGATGCATTCCGCCGAAAAACAAAACGTCCACTTCTACCACTGTTCAGGCCGAATAGAAGATGTTTTCTCCTTCGCCACGAATGACGGCCGTCGTAGGCATAGTAAACACACTGTCACAAAGAAACACCGATGTCGTAGGCCGCGACTGCCTTTCTTTCTCACGCATACTCGCGTCGCCTTCACTCCGGAAGCTCACTTCGTGTCGATGAGCGCAAATTACACGAAAACAACGAGGTGGTACAACCTAAACGCAGCGAAAAACAATCTAATTACTCACAACTTCAAGAATGTCACGGAGAACACACCATAACACACATGCAGCCGGCGGCCCGCCGCGAGACGCAGGAAATGACGTGGAGGCGACAGCGGCGACACCCGTCGGGGGAAGTTATTTCAATTTCGGTTTCGTTTTCAAGGCATCAATACAAATATTCTTTTAAACTACGTGTGTATATTACTTTCCAAGCTATTTATTTTACGCTACCTCTAAGCTATTTTCTGTGTTTACGGGTAGTTTCAGTGGAAATTTATTCGCAGGAACATTGGCTGATATCAAATCAAATGGAATGGCAAAGGTGGGCTGGTAACTGCGTGTAAGTGAATTCATTTTCTCTCTCTCTCTCTCTCTCTCTCTATATATATATATATATATATATATATATATATATATATATATATATATATATATATATATATATATATATATTTTGCTTGGACGTTCATTTGTAAAGAGACGTGGCACTTCCTGATTGTATAAGATGCAGGGGTACTTGCGAGTCTGTCTTTTCTTTTATGCACAGAGAAAGAGAGAGAGAGAGGAAAAGAAAGCTTTCATTGGCATTTTTAAGAAGTTCACGATGCTCATATTTCTTAACTGGTGTGCTCACGCAAATTTTAAATAGCTTGGACGAACGACAGATGTAGATGTACTTGCATAATAGCTTTCTAAACGTATGGGCGATACCACAAATTTCACATGTGCAGAATTACACGAAAACCTTACGTTTCCAAGTACGAAAAGTTTTTCTTTGCGTGGTGTCGTGAATGTGCAACCAAAGCGAATCCAGTTCTCGTTTTTTTTTTTTTGAAGAGTGGATGAGCGAGTGGGGCCGATGACCGCTCAAACGAAAGAACAAATATAACAACGACTCCCCTTTGGTGAACAGCACCGTGAGTTGTCGTTGTTATAATCTGGTGTCGGTCTTTGTCTTACTGCAGTTGCTTAGAATAGCAGTTTGACGGCTAATGACGAAGATATATTCACAATCGAGGTATTTTGTGCATGCGGTAGACAAGTCATTTTCAACCCAACTACTCTCGCCCTCAAACTACCGCTAGCGGAGCAATTTAGTATTGTTCCCATTCAATAGCTGCGCCTATACAATCGCCAAACCCCCTTGCTCGGCGAGGGTGCAGCTATGGTAAAGGCTATTGAACGACAACCACAATTTCTAGGCAAAGTGTGGGAACTGTGATGACATTTCGTCTGGGTGTTGGCTTTAAGCATTCCCTTGTCTACCCTTAGTACCATACTATCTCTCCTCTGCGCTGTTGCATGTGAGTACAAAAGTAAGTGCTGCACCTTTTGCACTACTTTCGCGGAGGGGGGGGGGAGGAGGTGGCTAACGCGTAGTTAGTCTTCCAGAGGGCACTGTGTCGATGGCCAGGCTGTTTCAGTGAGCACTGTGACGGCCAAAGAGGTCCAAAGAGTATTGTAGCGATGCCCGCGAAGTTCTCGCTAAAAGGACTCGCACACGCCTTCCCCGCGTCCCTCCCATGTTCATTATGCACGCTCTCAAACCACCAACCGACGCGGCTGGCAAGGCAGTGACAGCAGCAGCAGAATTGGAAAGGGTGAGGGAGGAGGCACAGAAAGCTTCGCTCTAAAATCTGGCAGAACGCCCCTGTGCACACTGTAACCTGCAATCCAGAGCTCTGGTGTTTGGACAAAATTCAGTTTCATTCTACAAGGTATTTCTTTCCCGTATTCAGCATGTGCACCTGTCTCACCCATCTCGCGATGGGAGACGGGCAAGTCTCGCGCAGGTCTGCATATGCCAAGACATCCCGAACGTACTTGGCAGGTGGGCAATTGCGCGCACACTTGAAAAATGCCTCGCCACTGTTCCGTGAACAAAGATGGGTCTGCAAATGCCCCGCCAATTTCTGGAATCTATTTATATCTACAATGATTGGCTTAATGTCCTATTCATGCATGCAATAATACTGTCTCCAATTTGGGAGGGGAAACATTTGAGTAAATAACGCTGTTAGTCGGTGTTGTAAATACTGTATGCATCGCAAGTTGTACGTTGGTTCTCTATACTTTCTCATATTATTCTCCCTTTCTTTTTGTGCACTCCGTTCTGGCAGCTGTTTGTGCGCCAGTATAGAACTTTCCTTTACTAAACAACTACAAACTTAATAGTTTCTTTTTGTACAGCCAGCTTCATAAATTGACGCAGACGCGAAGCCATGAGCGCTTTGCACGGCTCTTTCTGCAGATGCTGCTTGAGCAAAGCATTGTGGTGGGTTAGAAGGCTCAAGTTTGCCAACGAACCTACCTTGTTTATAAACTTGAGAGAAGCAGAACGAATTGGGGTTATTGATTCGGCGAAAGAAGGTCAGGTGGGGTCAAATCTTCCCGAGACGGAGTATCTTTCTTCTGCGTATGGTTCGTCGCGCCCTTTTCTGCCTGTTTTGTCGTGCTTGAAAGAAACCTAGACGACCGCATTGCTTTGGAGCAAGTGTGGCGCGCCCAGCTGCATGCTGCCACGTGGCCTATTCATTTTGCTGGATTTCTGGCGTCCCAAAAGCAAGAGCTGCACTAATTCTGCCTTGCTGAAAACATGTTGAACATTTTAGAGCGCAGCTCTTTGGCGTCCGTTCCTGGGTTTCGCGTCGTCGTCGGCGTTGTCGTCGGCCTCGTAACCAGCTCCGCCCCCCTTTCATCCCCCCAGCGCTAGTAGCGACCGACTGATACCGCTGGATGCCGCTGACGCCGCTAGAGAGTCAAGATAACGTGACTGCATAGAACACCGTCGCCGCCATGCAGAAAGAGGAGGAAAGGGTCCCCCCCCCCCTGTTCTTGTGTGGCGGATAGGGTGCTCTTCAGTTGCCGACGCGCCGGTTATTTCACGTAGGCCCCGGCACGTCGACGAATACGTGACCACCTTCCCACGGCTAGACCTGGTTCTTAGCGCTGCGGAAGCGAGGGTATCATATTGTTTGTGTCGGCATCGGCGGCGTTGTCCCTGAAACCAACTCCGCAGCTGGGGTTGACTCACTATCGGCGTCAGCGGCATCAGTCAGTCGCTGCTATCTCTTCCCTCCTCCCTTTATCGTGTTGTCCGCTTGCTGCGCGCGCTTCTGCCCCCATCGTTTGCCGCTGGGTGTACACGCCGCCCCCCTCCCCCCTCTTCCTGCGAGTCTCCGGTTGTCAAAGCGCCGGCTCGAACTTAATTCCTTTCTTCGCTCCTCCTCCAATGCAACCCCTGTGCGGTGGCAATCAGAGAGCCAGATCGGTGGCGGCGGATCTGTATATGTGCACCGCCCGAGCCGAAATTGCCGCTGCCGTTCGCCCTGTGCGGTGGCAATCAGAGAGCCAGATCGGTGGCGGCGGATCTGTATATGTGCACCGCCCGAGCCGAAATTGCCGCTGCCGTTCTCCACTGCGAAATTATCTGCCAGTTCTTTCTGAGCCATGAGCGAGACGACCGATGGAAGTCCTCCGTCCGCTGCTGCTGCTGCTAAACGAGCTGCCAGAGCAGAGGCCCAGCGCCGTCGCCGTCAGAATCCAGAGGTGCGTGCCGCCGAAGCAGAAGCTTACCGTCGCCGCCGTCGAGATGATCCAGGAGTACGGGAAATATAAAAAAAAATTCTGTGATAGCGCATACATGTGTTGCTCGATTTCTTTGCCTCAATCTATCGAAAAGGTGAAACAGCTTATTTGCTGCGCTCAAGTTTCGCATTAGGAAGTAACGTAATCGTCGGTACTTTTTCTTTTGGTTAAACATTCAATACTAGAAAAAGTAGGTGCGCGCTTTTGGATTCCGCGGAATTTGTGCTTGAACACATTTGAGAACTGTGTGCCACCTAGAACACTATGACGCAATAGATAGTAGTACTTAAGCAACAGGTTTTTCGCAGGACATATATAAAATGGCTCATCAAAACAGACAGTGAAACGGAGGGGGACTCTCTTCAGGAGTTTAGTTGGCATTTAAAGCCCGACATGTCTCGGGGGGAAGGGGTTGGGGTAGGGGAGGGCCCACTTCTAGATCCGCCACTGGTTTGTAGTGCCGTGGGACACGCTGTCTCTTCGTGCAACTGTATGTTTGTGAATGTAATAAAAATAAACAAAAACACCCTTGCACCCACCCCCAATATTCTTAGTCACTGCACCGTTTCGGTGGGTAAAAGGGTGTTATGGCATCGAGAACTGCCCTATGCTTCGCAAAAAGTCATGATGAAGGGATGTTTCTTGAATGAAAACACCCTTCAAGGGTGTTATGATTCGCAATTATCACCATCAAGGGTGTAAATTATTTTACTGTGTAGGATATATATGAGAAGCGTAAATTACATCCAAGTGCAGCCAATGCAAGGACGTGTAAAATATTTTTTCAATCCTGACAACAGGAATAGCGTTACAGGTAATTGACAATTAACTCGTCTGCTTGTCATGCCTTTCAAGAGTGCGCTGCAGAGTTGGGTGAACATTTTTTGAACCTGATAAGTTAAATGAAACGGAGGTGAAGTCGTTGTTGCATGCGCTGTGGAAGTTAATCTTTAAGCCAGCTCATTTATTTTAATAGTGACGTGGCCCAGTGACTATTTAATACATATCCCTTGATTGGTCCAGAGAACAAATTGGTGATAATAATTTAATGTTGCGAAAGAGCTACAAAGAGTTATAAACTACTTGAGATCTGGCAGCCACAAAAGCTATTGTAGGGAAAATTCAAAAGTTGCCACATGGTTTCACTAACAAAATACGAAGAGCCAGAAAGAAAATAAAAGCTCAGGATCGTTACAAGTGTTTAGCACAAATTTTGAAGAGTAATTAGACTTTAAATGACGCAGTTTCACCCGAAAGGCGGAGCATCGATTGAAATAACAAAATAGCGGACAGCCATACGAAGTAAGAATAATAATTGCATCGGCCGTATCGAACTGTAAACATTCGATTGCTAACTAAATTAAATAACCATAGTGTCAGCGCGCACAGGAAACATGAACACATCACGCTCGATGAATGCGGACACTCGCGGTCAAAACGCTGGCGTGAGGAAACGCGGCAGCAGCAGCGATCGAAGTGACATTCGTGCGGTATGTGTGAACACAAAACTAACGCCGACGAAACACAGTGCGTACAAAGATACGAGCTGCCGACATACCTACAATCTGCCCCCAACGCAGATCGCTCTCGAGATATGGCCACGTGACCACGCGGAGCCGCTACAAAAATACTTGCAGCCGGAGAGAGCGCTGGCTCCCTCCATATTCTCCATCTGGCGCCTCGCCATGATGGGTGTCTCGCACGCGAGAAAAGCCGGTGCCCTTCCTCTTCGCATTCGTCACTTGCGTGTGGGTGAGATTGAGTCGCCATCGTGGGCTCCTCATAGAATGAAGAAACAACTTTAGGCTCCTCTCGCAAGCTTTCACTCGCACATTGACAAGAACGGCACCTAGAGCGGCGCTGCTGCGCCGGCGTTGAGAGCGCCGTATGCGGGGCAAAATTCAACTAGCGGGTGGTACGCCTCTCATCTCTCATTCGCACCGCCTTGATTGCCTCTTGCACTGCGCGTGCTTGGGCACGTTTCGTACCGCGCGCGGTTTGTGCCTACTTGTGTGTGCGTGGACGTTTTGTTCGAAGGACGATGTACAGTCTGTTTCACACTTAGGCGAAAACTCGGAGCGCATTGCATCGCGATGCTGCGAGCGCTTGAGTCAGGCGGCGGCAGCAGCTCGCGCAGGTGCTCGGGGGTGCGGGTTCTTGAACGGCGTCGTGCGCTATGGCGGCGTGCGCTGGCCACATTGTCGGGAAGCGTTCTGCTTTCAGTTGCAGTGCGCCGATCTCATCGTAATTGCGTGAAATGAGCCGGTATTCTTTACTAAGCGTTGTGTGACACCCACTGATACGCCTCGAAGGTGAGTTCATCGCTGAAAGGTGCAGGGCAGTCACAGACGACGTACTGATTCCATACATTCTTGACGGCCCGTTTCTGGAAGGCGACTGTATATTCTAACGCTATAGATCGCCGATCCACATTGCTCGTGTTGTGCAATAGCTGCTGGAAGAGCGCGCCGTCACTCTCTTGGAGTGGCCGCCTCAATCCCCGGGCGCCAACATCATTTAATATGTCTGGGGCTCGTTGAAAGTATCGCTGCCGCACGATCCCCTCTGTCAGTCGCCCGAGGATATGTTTGGATCCACCATCGTCAGCGAATGCGATGTACTGCGAATGAACACATCCCTGATCAAGTCACTCTACACTCCACTGCCTTCCAGGATGAACTGTCACCGCTGCCGCTGGGGACGTGACGAGATACTAACTGAAGTTCGGAGCCTGGCGTGTCCAATTCCCCGCCGGCGGGCAGGGTCTGTCTGGTGTAGTGATTGATTGCCGAGAAAATCACTTCCAGCTCATTGTCTTAACCTAAAACATTCCTTTAACCGTATCGGTTTGTTTCATCGTGTTCGACCCAAACAGTTATCATTCTTTAGTGTTTTGTTTTCCTTTCGAGTGAAATAAAGACTGAGCACGTTGCGCGCACATCTTGGTGCGTCTTGTCGCTGCTTATTACGGTAGCACACACAGCGAAGAAATATACGTGCTCGCGCTCAGTACCCCGGCCTTCCGAAAGAACAAACGAAGCCTGCTGTCAAAAGAAGTTTGTGGAACTCATCATCATCATCATCAGCCTGGTTACGCCCACTGCATGGCGAAGGCCTCTCCCATACTTTTCCAACTACCCCGGTCATGTACAAATTGTGCCCATGTCGTCCCTGCAAACATGTTAATCTCATCCGCCCTCAGAACTTTCTGCCGCCCCCTGCTGCACCGGTGAATCCAGCCCGTAACCCTAAATGAGCAACGGTTATCTTGCCTCCTCATTACATGTCCTGCCCATGCCCATTTCTTTTTCTTGATTTCAACTAAGATGTCATTAACTCGCGTTTGTTCCCTCACCCAATCTGCTCTTTTCTTATCCCTTAACGTTACACCCATCATTCTTCTTTCCATTCTTGTGTAACTACATTATCGCCAATGAAGGCTGAGTTTGGCGTCGCACAACATTTAGTAAAGTATATCAGCTGAGTTCCTGCTGTACCGGTGAAATCGGTCCACTCCCCCTGACAGTAGCACGCTTCCCAACAATGCGGCCAGCGCGCGCCGCCGTAGCAGACGATGATGACAACGACTCCGCCCCTCGAGCGTCTGCGCCTGCTCGAGCTGCTGCCGCCGCACGACTCCATTGCTTGCCGGATCGCGATGCAGTACTTTCCGAGTTTTACCCTAAGTTTGAAACAGACGGTACACGCTTCTATTTGCCTTTATGAAGATCGGTACGCTTGACGATTATTTTTATGGCTGCAATGCTGCGAAAGGGCAGGGTCTGCTTAGCCATGTAAGTGACACTGAGCAGGTAATTGGAAACGACATCGTATGTGCAGCCGGAAAAATCGTCGGCATATACAATGCGGCAAGTACATACGGCACATACGACCTAAAGTCATTTTTGCAGTTTCTCATGAAATGTTTGCTACAAATCCGGCTTGTCCCTGATGGCGACAACGGACTTCCATCGACACTGTGCGGAAATAAACAAAATATATCGCTGCATAGCTAAAGTACGACATGCGCCCACAACTTTAACTAGCACGTCCCCTAGAATATATAATAAAGGCAGCAATGTAAATAGCTTGGCCATTTTTTAACAGTGCTCAAGAAACGGAAGTTGAAAGTATTAGTAACCATTTCTGCTTCAGCAATGCCAGCGCGACCCAGCCGCGGGCGTCTATCGTCCAGTCTCTCGATCGATCGGTGCAGTGGTGATGCAGGAAGGAACTCCAGTCATGTTCAATGCATCGTGCACATAATCAATTTCTCGGCATGCGTGAACTTTGGCCACTGCTAGCGCATACAACAGACGTGGTTTCCATTCTTGGGCAGCATACACACAAACGAAACACGAGAAAGAAGACAGGCCAAGCGCTGGTCGAACAATTGAAAGTTTTTATATGAATACAAGGATTATACACCGAGTAATCATTAAATTCAAGTGGGCTACATATAGAAATCGTCGTACACTCAGGAGTGATCAATGAACAAGCTCGCTTCGTTTGCCAGTTCGTTACTTCGTTCGGCGCACCGCAGTAATCCTTGTCTGTCGTCTGATTTTTTCGTACCATTTTCTTGTGAATCAGCAGAATTTCACTGGTGGCATCAACCCTTTCGTGTTTACGTTGCTATCGCGACAGTTAACAACACAATCATGATTTCCGGCCATCCGAAGAGGCGTCGTCGTAAACAAGAGACGTTCCGCGCGCAGCGCGAACTGAACGCGGGCGCGACCGTGAAGGGAAGCGGTGGCGGAAACCTACACCCGTTGGAGGTGAAATCGTTCCGCCAGGGGAGAAACGAGCGCTCGCGTCTAGGATGAAACTTGGCATGTGGTGTTATCGCCTTTGGACTTTATACGGAACCTCACAGCGACGAAGACGCCCCCGTCGACGCCGACGGCAGAAATACGCTCGCAGTGCCCATATAAATGCAATGCAATAATAATTTGTTTTGTACGCTGTAATCAAGGAGCGCAGTAGCAATAAGTAATTAACTTGAGAAAAATGTACAAACAGTCCATAATAAAAGTGGAAAATTTTATTTATTTATTTATTTCGGATACTTTCCCGGCCCGTAGACATTACAGAAAGGAGTGGTAAGTGAGAGAAAAAATTACATAATTATACAATAGTAGGTATTACAAAACGGCAGAAAATACAGCAGTCTTGAAATTGCCAACGTCAGAAATGGCAGCGATGGAGGAAGGAAGGTCGTTTCAGTCGGCGCTGGTTTTAGGAATACAAGAACCGTGACACATCTTTGTTCTAAAATATGGAACACCAACTTTAAACATGTGATCGAAACGGGATGAAATGTATGAAGGGCGAGTAATAAGATGATCCTTTAATAGTGGGTTGTGGTGATACAGCCTGTGGAAAAGACACATTCTAAAACATTTACGGCGCAATGAAAGCTCCGGTAATGTAAGTGTGTTTTTCATGGAAGTAATGCTGGCGTAACGGGAATAGATAGATAAGATGAAAGGTGCTGCGCGATTCTGGGTGCATTCTAGTGTGTTTATCAGTGTGATTTCATGGGGATCCCATACGGTGGATGCATATTCTAGCTTTGGTCGCACTAATGTTTTGTAGAGGGTAAGCTTTATCGGCATAGACGCTGCTGAGAAATTTCGACGCAAGTATCCAAGAACCCGGTTAGCGTTATTAGTGACGTGTTTGATGTGCGTATGCCATGATAAGTTACGTGAAATATGGACACCTAGGTATTTGTACGAGTTGACGGTTTCAAGAGAAGTATCGTGAAATAAGTAAACACGCGTGTTGTCAGTGTTAGTGCGGCTTGATACATGCATTGTTTTACATTTATTAACGTTTAGTCGCATGAGCCATTTATCGCACCAGTTGGATATGCTTCTAAGATTGTCTTGAAGCTTATCAGAATCAGTGGGGTTAGTTATTTTGCGATAAATGTCGCAGTCATGTGCGAAAAGCCTGATAGATGAATGGGAAATGCATTTAGGAAGGTCGTTTATGTAAATCAGGAAAATCAGGGGCCCCAGTACCGATCCCTGTGGTACACCCGATGTTACGGAAGTGCGAGAGGATGAACATTCATTAGCTGAAACGTACTGAGTTCGATTAGACAGAAAGCTTTTAATCCAGTTCAGTACATTAGGGTCAATGTTAAGCATGCTAAGTATATGAATGAGGAGATCATGCGAAACAGTGTCGAAAGCTTTTTCAAACTCCAAAAACACGCAGTCTACATCGAAGCCCATATCAGTATGGGTAAATAGGTCATTAGTAAAACATATGAGTTGCGTTTCACATGAAAATGTTTTTCTGAAACTGTGTTGTTCAGTCGAAAAGAAGAAATTAAACTCAAGTTAATCAATCAGATGAGAATGTATACTATGGTCCAATATTTTGCATGGTATACTTGTCAGTGATATAGGACGATAGTTATCGGGGGAATGAGTGTTACCTGATTTAGGTACCGGAACAACCTTGCCAACCTTCCTATCGCTTGGAAGAACTGAGGAACCTAGAGATTGGAAAAGGAGCATCGAAAGCATAATGGAAGAATATGGTTCAGTAACTAGTAAAATTAGTATTCAGTAAAATACTTGTTAAAAACGGGTCCGCACACGAAACACAAATTATCCAATAGTATTACCTGCTTAGATGAAGTATTGAAGTTATTGAATCGGCAAGGACTTAGAATGACGATCAGCAACGACCTTCTCAATAACTGTCGGTTCGTAGATGACATTGACCTCTTCAGCATCACTGCGAATCAATTGTATAAATAATTGAGGACCTTAACCGAGAAAGTATAGGGTTGCGAATTAATACGCAGACGAGACAGATAATATTTAATAGCTTGTCAAGAGAGCAAGAATTCATAATCAGTAACCACCCTTTACAGACTGTGCAAGAGCACGTTTATATAGGTAACTTACTTACAGGCGACCGTGATCACTAGAAGGAAATTTACAGAAGAATAAAAATCGAATGGAGTGCATACGGCTAGCATAACCACATCCTGACTGGTAGCTTACCACTGCAGTTGAAAAAAACTGCAAAATCAATACATTCTAACGATACTAACATCTGGGGCAGTAACTTCCCAGTCATCAAAGAAGCTCGCGAACAAGTTACAGATCGGACAGAGAGCGAATAAATGAGGTTAATGAAAAGCGGCACTCACAAATGCATTTGTGACTGCAGCCAACTCAAGCTTCATGTTCTTGATTGCGAGGAGCTCTTGTGATTTGGGTTCGGTCCTCTCAGCATTGCATACATTTAGCGAATCTTTTTGTCAATATAGAGCATCACACTACCAGTGTCACATACCTAGTTACACAAGTTGGCGTTGAAAACATCATTGAAGAGTGGCATACACCTACTGGCACATGCCCATGTTGGCATCAAAGTGGTTCATTGATGACCAGCACAGACCGAGGACAACATAGCTAGTGATCCAAGTCGGTTTTGAAGATTTTCATAGGACAGCCGTACCTACTCAGTACCGCATCTACTGTGACTTATGCTGGTGTGAAGAGGTTCCTTGAATAGCGGCACATATATACACATCTCAACACATTCAGGGATGCAAGTTGGTCCCATAGGATGGTCTTGAACTTTGTTCCCTTGAAAGAGCGGCCCGAGGTGTTACACATTCGGCCACGAACTACCCAGTGACAAGGTAGTCTAGAAAACGCATAGACACACACATACACAGATAAAAACATGCATAGATAGATACTTAGCCCCCTGAAAGTGGGTGAAGTGCCTTAAGTTTGCTAACGCATCAAAACAAGCCTAGCCACTTCACTTATGCGCGGAGGGCAACATTGCATGGTGATATCGTAGGGAACCGTGACGGCGCTCTCCGGACTGTAATTGTGCGCACTGTTATTTTTTAAACATTGGTTGCATTTCTTTTGCAGCTTTTTTATGATACGCAGAGGTTAAAGCTCTCCCGAGTGCCTCATGATCGAGCACAACATTCTTGCATCCGCAGAAGCTGACGCTAATTTAGTTCGCGAAACATCTCGAGCCATCCTACATGACGAAGCTTTACACGATGCGGCGGTAAGCGAATGCAGCCGCGTATATTTAAAAAGTTACTTGGAGGCACTTGAGTACACGCGCGCCAGCGCACATATATTTCATATCTCACGCATTCCTCTGCCTTTTCTTTCTTGAAAAAAAAAAACCAGCCACACTTCAGCACAAAAGAAATGTTTGATTTGGAAGTTATTTAACGTGCCCTACAACTTTGTAATTGAGATATTTGCCATTCAATAAATAATTACCAGCATATCTTGATTTACTACTTCGTGATGAAAAAAAAAATACTCTCTGTAAGTTCACAGGACTGCCGCTACTTTACAGTCGGTACGATTTCTCTAAAGCTCTTCAATTTTCTTAAAATCCTCGTGCATGTTTACTAGGACTAACGGTATACAGGTTGTCTCACAAAAACTTGAGCCAAAGATACAAAAATGGGATGCACTCCGGACGCGAGTTGAACCGTATGCCTAATGTTGGCACTGGACTATCGTTACTCAGGCTATATATATTATTTTGCCCTTAACTAATAGAATAATTATGTTTATTCAACTTGTTAAGCATTGGCTGCACACGCCAAGTGTGATACGCAAAGTTGTAGAGCACCTTGAGAAACCGGTCAATAATTGTTTCCAACACGAGTTATCTAACGTGGTCCTTTTCCCGCGTTCCAAAGAAAGCCCGCGAAACATGAAAAAATACCAAGTGACGGGGCGATTGCGCACTGTTAATTTGCTGCTCTCAAGCCTGCGATTGATGAACAAGGTCGGCTGCAGCGAGACTGGCCCGCGAGAGGGCGTTATGCCTGGTGTAGGTATCCGGGCATGCGGCTTTTATTGCATGAGGACGCAAGTGTGTGGTGCTGGCGGTGTGGGGCCGAAGCGATCAAGCGTCTAAGGAGACGAAAGAGACCAAGAACGTGGCTTTATTTTTTTATGCTTGAAATGGGCGGCAGCTGGCAGCCAGCCGACGGAGTGTAATGGGGTTTGGTGGGGAGGGGGCCTTAGGGGGCCGGAATGATTTTCCAGTGAACTTCAAACCAAAAAGAGCGCTTTGATTATAATGCGTGTTCGAAGATATCACCATCTGCTGCAATGCAGATTTCGCATCTCCTAGGCGCATTTTCCGTGGCGTGCTTGGTCATGGTATCAGGGATAAAGTTGTAGATTTGTCTTATTTTCTTCTTTTAGGTTCTCTGATGTTGTGGTTGGCGTCCTGTATAATTGATCCTTGACGTAGCCCCTGCGAAAGAAATCGAGGGGAGTTAAATCTGGCGACCGCGACGGCTTAGCTATTCGCCCATGCCGTCTAATCCACTGCTACAGGAGTACTTCATGCAGCCATTTGCATGCTTTGCGGCTGCCGTGCGCGGGAGCACCATCATGCTGATGCCAAATATCCTTGATCCTAACTAATATAACTTCGCTACGAAAATCCTCAAGCTCCCCATCAAGGATGTCGTTGACGTAATTTTTGCCTGTAAGTGTGTTATCAAAAAACACGGGGTCACAGTAAATTTTACACCACACATTAATCGACCACTCATATTGGTGATGTGTCTTCAAAATACAGGAATGGTTTTCGTCGCTCCGATAGTGAGCGTTGTGGATGTTCACTTGGGCATTACATGGAAAAGTAGCTTCATTGGTGCATGCATTTTGTTACAAAGCCTTGGTCCTCTCCGTCTTGATTGTAATTCAGTTTGCAAAGTCCTTTCGATTTTGGAAACTGCGGGGCTCCAACATCTGGTGCAGCTGCACGTGGTAGGAATGAAGTTGCCCCTTCTTAAGTTCTCTCCACAAGGAATACTTCGACACTCCAGCTTCAGCACCCACACTACGAACACTTCGAACACACTACGAACACACTAGGAACACTTGCATGTGGGTCTGAACAAAACTTTGACAGAATATCTGTCTCCACGTCCTCGCTCAGGATTGAAGATTTATGTTCTTTCTTTTTAGAAGTCCCAGTCTGTCTCAGCGTTTCATATGCACGCACAATCGTCAGGGAGCTCGCACGCGTACTTGGATGCCAGCGTTGGAATAGCTCAACTGCGCGCCTTCTATGTCCACTCGACGCACCTAGAGCCAAAACCATATCTGCTCTTTCTTCATTGGAGTAAGCGATAACTGCTGCTCAACGTCGGTCACAGCCAAATGGAGTTGGCCTGGAAAACATGCAGGTATACGGGCGCCTGAGGAGCACTGGATATATCGCTGTTCGCTTGGATTGGTTCAAACGAGGTACATAAAGTATGATCTAAATCCGGTAGACTGCAACAGCCTGCGGGCTCACTCTCTCAGGAACTGACTCGCCGCTTACGCTGTACAAGTGGGAAGCCAGACGCGGCCAGCCTATACTGCGATCACGAAGCCATGCGCACTTGTGGGGTGCGAAATCAAAAAGGAACGTATGGCAGACAGTAAGTGTGAGAAGGAGAGCAGAAGGGGCCAGTTCGAAAAGAGTCATCGTCTGAAGACGATATACGTAATCGTCCTCGAATATAACAAAGGTTTCTTTTACAATTACTTTTGTCCAGTGTGATTTATCCGCTGTTATTCGAGCCCTAAGGTTTAACGTTGCAGAACCATCGTTCAATTCGAAAACTACTGCAAGTCGTTTGTGTACTAAGGCAAAATTCTAGCAGCCGTCATCGCCTTCCATCGTTCCCATGCGCTTCGCCCTTTCCCTCTTTCAAGGAGCATCAAAATGCCGCTTTCTTCTTTTCTATTTCGTGGCCTTAGACGCGTTATCACTTACGCAACGCTCGGCCAGCAACATGCATTTGTAACGTCATGCAATAAAAGCCACATGCTCTGATATCTACACCAGGCATAATTCCTTGTCGTGGGCCAGTATAGCTGCAACGACCTTGTTCATCCATCGCATGCTTGAGAGGAGCCCAATAAGAGGGTGCAAGCGCCCCGTCACGTGGTATTTTTTTTTCATATTTCGCAGGCCTACTTAGGAATGCGGAAAGAAGGAGCACGTGAGATATACCGTGTGCGAAACAATTTGAGAGCTTTCTGAAGAGACTCTAGAACTTTGCTTATCACACTTCGGGTCAGCGGCCAATACCTTAAAATTTGAATAATTAAACATAGCTAATCCGTTAGTTGGGCGGCAAATAAGAAAACTGCTTGATTAACTCAATACCAGTGCCAACATTATGCATTCGGTTCAACTCGCGTCCTTTAATTTTCCCTTTAATCCTTTTAATCCCTTTAATTTCCAAAACTTTGGCTCGAATTATATGGGACAACTTGCATATATAAGTATGGAAAGGCTCTTTTGTTGGAAGGAGATGAAAGGTATCTTGGAAAGTCATTCAGCAATAAATGCGAGATAAGGGTGATAGTCGCACCTATTTGATGTCTCAGATCCATGATTGAAACCGCATTAAGCACATTGCAAAGTGTTGTTCAGGAACTCGCTCGACACATGTCCTGTCTCTTCGTTGTTCAAGTGTATCAAGCTCAGCACAGCCGCTATCATCCTCCTGCGAAAGGGCTAACCAAAAACGAGGAGCGTTGGCTCCTTCGCTTATACACTTACTCCGTACTGTGCCTGGCAGTGCTGCAATATTTCAATGAGGCTTTTATAGGGATTGTGCGCATTGTTGGTGCGCGTTCTCGGACGTGTACCACATGGTGTGGCAATGCCCCTGTAACCCCGCTGACTCCCTTTCCTCTTAGCCGCCCGAGAGAGCTGGGAGGCTGCTCTACCTTAGAGAGGCAGAGAGCTCTCGTGGCTAGGGCTGGAGATGCCACGGAAGTCACAGGGCTCCCGGACTAGGTACCCCTCCAGAATTTGTAAGGTACTGGCCCATAAAGCCAGTCTCCACTCGTTACTGTGAATAGCCTTGAATATATGTTGCCCCCACCACCACCACCGCCTCTTCAAAGCGTGAAGTGAAACATACCGTGGTCTAGAGCTCGACCACCCTCAAATACAATATATATATATATATATATATATATATATATATACACACTAGTACTGCGGGACCGGTTTCCGAAACTTCCCATATATGCGTATTTTTGCCACCTTCACGCTCCTAACGCTAACGCATTAAACGAACATGGCAAATGTACTGCAGAACTTTAAATCAAGGTACACTGATATAATGAAGAAACATCGAAAATGTAAAAAATATAAAAAAGTGGATCAAACACAGGATTCGAACCGAGGTCTGCTGTCTCCTGAATACGTGCGCGCTTAGAGTTTTCTAGTATTTAGATTCTGAAAATGCTTGGCCACACCAATGGTTGATAAACCCAATGCTTTCTTGTGCCAACGCGAATGTAGAACAGTGACTATGCTTATTGAGGGTCTTTATTCGTTGTCGCGTCAATCAGCTCAACTACGAACAGCCGCAGTAACAACTTTATACATCATTTTTAAAAGGAAAGTGGCAGCGGGTATAAGAGGGAAGTAATTAATAATGGGAAATTGAAACATCTACCCAGTCCGGACCAGGACAAATTTTTCTTCAACTGCGAGGCGTTTCTTTCGAGGAACCCGTATGATTTTTCTTTGCAGCGATTGCTACAACTGCATGGATATCTCATTTCCCCATTATTAATTACTTCTCTCCACCTTGTGGGTTCGCGCAGAACTGTTACGCCAAGGGGGAAGGAACAAGAAACATATGGAGCGAAGCGCCGGCTTCCTTCATATTACTCTAGTTCCTAGGGAAAGGTCGATTTCAAGAAGCGAAAGTCCCCAGATGTCGCTCGCGTGATGTCCGCACGGGCACAATGGTCAGGCAAAAGCGGGATAGATAGATTGCGGTCTCGTCTTTCGTGATTCTTGTGGCCCTGAACTCTGATATTGGAACAGGAGGTTTCACAAAGGAGACCGAAATTTCGTGTTCTAGTCTGCTCCAGCAATAACATTATACGTTCATAAGAGCAACCTCTTTGCGGTGCCCACAAAGACTGTGTTTGACTCCTGCAGCATTAATTGGTGTGCCTGCCGAAATGAACGTACCAAAATCGCTATCCGCAGTCGGCAGGCCGCATAACACCCCAACCTAAAGAACTAGCTCGAATGTAGCGAACTAGATGAGCAGTTTAGTGTGGTTGGGTTTAGTAGTAGAGTTGTGTTGGGGAATGCCACTTCAGTGAATTTATGAAAATATGTATAAGCTCGCTGTATCTTCGTAATGCCCCCTCTCCTAAGGAGACGCCCTTTCTTTAGGACCATTCCGTTAATGCGTCTATAGAAGTTCTGCATTACGAGGAACCCGAGATTACAGGAGTTTCTCGCAGCTATAATACCGGTATAGAGGACAGGTTGCTTCCAAAACAATGAGGGGAACCCTTTGAGCAATCTGCGTAAAAAACAGAACGAAAATGCCGGCGCACCGGTGAAGGCGTGAACCCCTTTGATGTTTCTAAAATTATGCTAGTTGCTAAGACAACCGCGGCCAAATATATTTACGAGGGAGACCGCCACCGAACTGATGAAGCGGAGAGAACAGAGGGCCGGGTCGATGCAGGAAGAATATGTTTTTCGCGCGCCGTAATCGCGACTTCGTGATTTATATGGAAGAATTCGCGAAGAATTATTAGGAGGAAGGTTTACGCGGGGGCAGAATAAGACTTCTAAATCAGGGTACTTGTTTAACGAAGCTACAGTTTAATAAAACATCAGCTAAATAGATCTTGCGAATACTTGTTGCGTTTGATAAAAAGAAATTCTAGCGGCACGTGCAACCAACTTTTTGTTAAAGGCCTAGTAGTATTTACCATATTCAAAATCGATATATTTGGTCATTCTTAAAGAATGACGTAGATAGCTAAATAATTGAACAAGATATTTTATTAAAATAATGTTAACTGTTCCTCTGACGAAGTTTGCTCCAAGTGTACCAGACCCTTTGTGTGGGCTACATGCGCTGCAGCATGCCTGTGCTATCTAACAGGGGATCATCTTGAATACGCACGCTGGAGAGCCTTCATGCACAAGCACTGCGGATATGCCTTGGCTTGCCACACTGCACGTCAACTAAGGGCACAATAGCGGAAGCACGGGCTTGTCCAATCGACTATACAGGTCTTGTGAACATGTGCGAACCTATCTTCGCCTGCTGACTGGACACTCACATATTCCTCTGTCAACACTTCCAAGAACCAAGCTTGACTGTGCTTTTTCTAAAGCAATTGCATGTCACGCAATCATTATACCTTCAAGGTTCCAGGCCACCAACATCCCCGTGACACCTCCATGGACATTGCCAAGACCACTAATGAGGCGTCAGATATCCGGCATTGTGAAGAAATCCCACGCTTCGTCCATTGGCTTAAAACAACTCACCCTGTCCCATATATACATTATATAGTGGGACTGCACAAGTATATACCAATGGTTCGGTCACACCATCTGCCACAACGGCCGCATTTGTCATCTCACAACTTGGAATTACTCGGCGATTTCAATTAGACCACAAATCAACATTTACGGGAATCAACATCTAGGGGTGCGCAATTTTTGCGAATACGGGAGGCTGTCAGTTTCATGAGAGCGCAGACACCTCAAACATGGACGGTCTTCTGTTGTGCCGAATCAGGGCTACAGGCGCTAAAAGGCTTTTCAAAGAAATGATTATATTACCTGCTCGTGATGGAAATCGCCGAACTTCTTCACAGTGCCGAGCTAAGTGACTACGTGATCACCTTTCAATGGGTGCCTAGTCATTGCGATGTGATTGGCAATGAACTCGCTGACAGTGAGGCAAGATCCGCCTTCTCTTCATCTGATGAAGTATGGATTGCCTACTCGCGACGGAACACGAACTCCATGATCAAGGTACTCAAGCAGGACCTTACAAAGGCATAGAGAGCCTACGATGACAACATCCACAGACGCCTACACATGATAGACCGAGACGGTAAATCCTGTTTGCCCCCGAAGGTTACGCGGAGTAAAACGTCACTGCTATACAGGATTCGGCTGGGCGTTGCTTTCACCCGTCGCTACGCGCACATCATCGGTCAGTCGAAGAGCCCTGATTGTGAACACTGCCAGATGCCTGAAACACTGGAACACATATGGTGCGATTGCCGAGCATATATGCTGTGTAGCGAAGGACGTTAGAACGTTTCCTAGCCAGCGTTACCAGGCAACCACTGTCGCAGGGAGCTATCCTCGGCCCATGGCCTGACACTGCAAGTTCCGTGCGTGCAACTAAAGTGTTGTTGAAGTTTCTGCAGAACACCAAGCTCGACGAGCGACTCTAGCAAGGCTGCTGTCTAATATACATAAGCACTCACGACTTCTCTTGTCATCATCACCCATCCCAGTACTTTAACTCCCCTTCCCTCTTCCTCTAGCAGACTAGAGCGCAGTAACTCTGGTCGACCTCTCTGTCCTTCCTGTCAATAAATTATAGTCTATTCTATTCGTCCGTTAGAACTTCTCAAGTGCAATGAACGGTTGGCGTTCACGGCAGACTGGGATTTTATCTTAGCACGTGTGCAAAGTACATTTGATTACTCTTGCTTGTATTGAAGAGTGGTGTGGTATATATATTTCGCCTATTAAATGCCCACAAAATGATGCTTAGAAATTCAGGTATGCGATACTCTTGAGGAGTTATACATGCACCTATCAACTCGTCCCCCTCCCCTAATTCCTTCATTTCATCCAAGAAGAGTTCCAGAACTATAAAAAACATTTATCGCAACAGTCACTAAGGCATCGATTCTTGAAAATGCGATAAATACTGTCGCGTTATTTACACTTAACGCCGCACTCTATTAATTACTATATTGTTAAATTACTAATAGGAGGTCCCTCTGACAGTTTTTGTAACTCCGGCACCTCCTCCTGTACTATTGATGAGTGATGAAACAAGGGGTCTTTTGACAAACACATTCCGTGTGGAGACCGTGTTATATACCCTAGGCAATCAGGGTTTAATCCAGAAAGGCCTAGAAATGAAGTAGAAACAAGAAATGTTCTTGCAACTACCTGAAGGTGCAGACGAAGTTGCAGGAAGCTTACTTGCTACTACTGTTTTGATAACAGTTTAGAAAGTTGTTACGAATATACAAATACAGTGCCTGCAAACTGATCTAATTTACCCACAGAAAGAGTAGTTCATGTTAACACAGTATTTCTCATACAATGCGTTATTTTTTCTACAAATGTAAGCTCACAGAAATAGTGGTATGTAAAAAAAATTACATGTTTTTTCAGCGACAATGCCTTCGGGGAAACGTAAGGTTAGCCTGCAAATTTGAATGCGAAAGAAAAAGCATTTGAAATATTATTTTATTTATTCTTTTATCGAATTCCCCTTTCGCAGTAATGAAGAATGACACAGGCAGTCTTGCGTTTTGTCGCAGTTATTTCCTGTTGCCTAATGTTGAATCAAAATTACCGTCTAGGGCTGAATATCGCAACCTTTCTTTGCCACATTTTTAGTGGAGGCATTACTGTGCGCTGAAAGATTATTGTCCAAATGAGTAAGCGATTAACACGAATAAAAGCCGTATTAAGTCAGTAAGCTCATCTTTAGCCAGTTGAAGTTCGCAATATGGACCTATTCTGCTTGATGGATTCCTTCCCCACAGAGTCATTGATGGAGAGCTTCATTTTCTAGGAGTAGCTCGAACAACTTCATACCTCAGAAAAACCAGCGCTTGAAACTGGCTATGTGAGGACATGAGGAAAAATACTCCTCTTAATTATGACTATGATTTTAAAAGCTTGGAATTATGTTTTTGCTACATAATGTCTGATAATCCGGAAAAACCCTAACTTGTTTTCGATATAGGGCATAAGGACGCTTTTCCAAACAAATAAATTATGCTTGTTCCTATGGGTGGGCAGCGCAACCCGGACGAAGGGCAAGAGGAAGTACACAACACGAGCGCATTTTGACATCTTGTGATTAAAGCTGTAACATTTTTACTCCCTAAGAACCACGACGGGGTAATCGATCAAATGGCTTACTGAACTTTCTCGACGATGTCTGGCTTCCCGCCATCCAGGCTGAGTAAGAATCCATGAAAATCAATGGAGAGTACAGGATACCCTTGGCTAAATAGGTGGCGCCAACTGCAAAGTCATGCTTTATTCATTCAGAGGAAATAAAAATTCCAGTTCCTATAAAAATAGGAGGCGAGAACGCAAAAAACTTGGGTTTTTGGGTGTGAGCTACCATCTTGATCCGACATAAGCGCCTACGCTTCTGCTATAGCCGGTCCCTTGACACTGACATAACGTGTGATCAATATCGCCTGTGACAGTTTACAGAAGAACACGGCCCCGCCCTCCCGATGTGTAGCAGACGAAGGCGACAGGGCAGCCGCGCCTGTCCTCTCGTGAAAGTTTTAGTCCTGTCTGTATATATATATATATATATATATATATATATATATATATATATATATATATATATATATATATATATATATATATATATACATGGTGTTTCAGAGAACACTTTCAAATATCTTTCAATGTTGCCTGTGGCAGATATCCCTAGTCTAGTCCTTGAGCTGGCCTACTCGAAGCGGCGGACAATACTTGCACAGTAAAGTGAGATGCGAAATCGACTACTTATTACAAAAAATTCACTAATGAACTTTTATCTAATGACATTATGGCTCATATTCCAATTTACCCATCATAGCCGTGGAGTTCTAAGGCGATCGTCTTCGAACGAATTTTCAATATGACACCAGTTTCGAGATATAAATTCCCGAACTTTGCGGAGAAACGCATTGGCGTTTCAGTTACTTGGTTAACAAGGTGTCGTTTCATGCACTAAAGCACACAATTAACTTGATCGCGAATGCATTTCTCCGCAAAGTTCGGGAACTTATATATCGAAACTGGTGTAGTCCTGAGAATTTCTTCCAAGTGCATCCGCCGTGCGAAGTCCACTGCTAGAATTTGTAAATTGCAACATGGGTCACAAGATAATTAGCTAAATAGTTAATTGGCGAATGCTTGTTCATTAGCAGATATTGCATTTCAATTTTTTTAAGTATATATATAAGTATATAAGTATATAAGTATATATATATATATATATATATATATATATATATATATATGCACTTGGTGCGGCCTTCTTTTTCGCTTCCATTGTAGGGCAGTTACTGCAGTCAGCGTATAACCAGGTGCAGGTTTTGCTACAGGAAAATGACTGACGTTTTCATTCATTAAAATAAACAATATCCAAGTCATTTGATCGATAGCCAGATCCTTAACGACGGTCTAAAAGGAGGATACATACCACAACCTTAAGCAAGCGTAAAATCTGCACGATTTCTTCAAGATATTACCTTATTACTATGAATATACATTACATGAGCATCTGAAAAACATAGTGATATAAATTAAAAATATTCACTTTTTATGTGGTATATGAAAAAAAAGCAATCGCTATAAAGGGTGTCGCCGCTAATTTTAGCCAGAGTGAAAAATATGCAAATGCCGCGTAACTGGACAGAACAAAGGTAATGTTGCTTGCCATCGCTTAAGGGTATTCGATTCTTCTTAAATAGCCTAATTACATAATTCAACCTAATTTAATTTTCAACTTCTGAAATATTATAATTAGACGAAAAGTGTCAACGTCAAAATTGTAGAACAACATGAAAAACTTCCGATGCAGCTTTGTGTTATACGCGCTACAGAAAAGTGTTTTTAGGAGCGTGAAAAAAGACCTGAATACTCTCAAAGTGCCTCGAGCGGCCAGTCGCGCGGAAATTTTGGGCTCAATTGCGGGCTGCTTTCCCACTCGGAAAAACACTTTTATGTAGGATGCATTGAGCAAAAGAAAACTGTATAGGGAGCTTTTAATGCTGCTTTACAATTTTCTCATGGACACTCTTCATCTAGGTATAATATTATAATATATACATACATACATATATACATATACGCCATTATCGCTAAGCCACCACGGTGGTTCAGTATACAAGGAAGTGAAAGACCTACCAGAAGAAAGAAGAACTCCTGAAGACTAAAGCAAGAAATAAACAAGGCATAAACAGGAAGAAATACGCAAAGCGATGTAAAGTATCATTACGGCCGCATACTCTACGTGCACCTCCCTACAAACGCAGACTCTCTGACTGATAGCCAGTTGGATGGCTTGCTAAAGCATGCGCCCTGTTCTCACGCCATTTGTGCAGCTTCAGTTATGATGCGAGTCGAATCATCGTGGTGCTCGTAAATAACTCGCGTTCTTTCGAACCAATCAGTGCCCCTACACGCACTAGTACGCTGTGCCAAACAACCTTCTTTTCCTTTACACAGATTGCACTCGTGCTCATGCAAATGCCCATTAAAGTGCCTACTAGTGTGCCCCATGTAACAGGCGCCATACCGGCCCGCGAAGTGCGCCATCGTATTCATTACAGCTGATATCCATGTTGAAAGAGTATCCCAATCCTCGTATTCTTACACACGAAATGCCAATACGGAACTCTATTCTATTTACGTTGTCTGCTGACCAGATGTGCTGGATGCATGAGAGACGCGCGATGAATCCGTTTCTGCCATTTAACTCGGCCCACAGTAAATGACCAGAAAAACATTGTGAGCTTCTGCTCTCTGGCGTTCTTGACCAACCCTGCCATCATTCTAAGGGCACCAGCTTCGAATCTGAAGTGGTTCACCATAAAGTCACAGGCTAGTTCGTTAGGTCCACCTTTAGTATCTAGCCGCAGGAAAAGGAAGGCCATGGACAGTAACAACATTTATGCGAATGGAAGCAGCACACGAAAGCTCAACAAAGGGGCAGTGATCAAACACATGCATCAGGCCTCTCCCGTCGCTTGCGTGAGGTCAGCGAATGCATGCGTGTGCTGGTAGTCTATTCGGTCACACACAAGCTAAGTTAGCTTTCTAGGAAGGCGTGCTCTAAAAAAAGGCCTAAAGGCATCGGCAGGGTCATACACAGGAACGAGTATGATCATTGCCCACACAGTGCTAATCGAATTTCTCTTTCGCGTGGCGCCTGTTACATAACGCACAATTGCAGATGCCCTAATGAGCGCTAGCGTGAACTAAATGAGTGTCGTGCTTGGGCTGGGTGCCACGCACATGCGCCGAGAAACGTATAGTCAGCACACGAAACCCCAAGGACGATAATTGGTGGGCTCGGTGACTGCACCACAGCGCAGCCACCTAATCCGCTTACCTTTGCGATGCAGACGACCGTCCTCGCATTTGCCAGCCTGCTGCTGCCGTCCCTGGCAGGCCTGTCTACGGGGGCGTCATCGGTGTGCGCACTGCCGTACACTGGAGATGACCCTGGCTCCTGCCATCCACCGCCCGGCGGGTGCTCGTCCCTACTGGATGTGCCGCCAGAGGAGCTGCACACACCGGAAATCACAGTACCATGGATGGCCACATCGACATCAGCAACAATGCCAACATGTATAAAAGAGCTTCACCCGCTGACACCGCTTCGTGGGCTCGGTGACTGCACCACAGCGCAGCCACCTAATCGGCTTACATTTGCGATGCAGGTCAGTACATCGTATGCCCTCTTCACTAAATAATCCAGTAAATATATTTTGGTGCAGTTTCCTAGCCCGCACTGCTGTGTTGCCATTGCCGTTGAGTGTGCTCACGTAATTTCATTCCTTGCTCATGCTATCAGGTGACGTTGAGACTAACCCTGGTCCTGAGGGCAACGCTACTGTACTCGCTGAACTACAGAAGCTAAACGCGGGACAGACCCTGTTAATTACGGAAATACAGGGCCTCAAAACACAGCTGAACACAACAGGCCAAACCATAGCAAGCCTAGACAAACGAATGGCCGACCTCGAAACGCATTACCAAACACTTCTTCACCTCAGAAACGATATTGAAATAATGCAGTCAACCACAATCGACCAAGCTAAAAAGATTAAAGAACTAGAAACACGCCTGGATGACGCGGAAAACCAATCACGTCGGAATAACCTTATTTTCTATGGCATCCCTGACCCTGCTTGCGCTGAAACGTGGGCTGAGTCAGAAAAACTAGTCATTGATGTTTGCCGCAAAAATCTTGATATAACCTTGGAACCTAACGACATTGAAAGAGCGCATCACCTCGGAAATCATTCAGCCGACCGAATTCGTCCCGTAATCGTAAAATTCCTATCTCATAAAACCAAAGACTCACTGTTATGAAATGGCCGTAAATTGAAAGACACAAACTACAGTATTGGAGAGGACTTCTCCCGCACCGTTCGACACGCGCGTAAAAAGTTACTAGTGTTTGCCAAAGCCAATTCTAACAAGCACTCCTTGCGCTTCAAAACCCTGCACATCGGCTGAAAACGCTATGTACTTGACGCATCATCCCAAGCCGTTAAGGAAATAGCATAGCAATTGCCCCGTCACAAAACTTTAACAAAACGTCGACCCGCCCCACCGCACAATGTTCTCTCGTTTTCGATAATATTCACTAACATCCGTGGTCTTCTTCCAAAGCGCGAACTCATATCAAACATCATGTCGTCATCCGGGAGCAACATACTAATACTAACAGAAACTTGGCTAAATAGTGACGTAACGAATACGGAAATTTTGGCCGATGTACCCAACTTCGAAGTGTATCGAAACGATCGAAAAGGCAAACGGGGGGGCGGTGTTCTCGTTGCCATTCATCGAGGCATATCATGCTCTGTTGTTGACGTCGCATCCGACATTGAAGCCACATGGCTCATCTGTCGCGCTCCCCCCGTAACAGTTCTGCTTGGCGTTTGCTGCAGGCCCCCCCCCCCCCCCCCAGACTTATCCAGACTTCCCACGTCATCTGAACAACATCCTTCATAAACTTGTTTTCACATATCCAAATGCCCGTATTCTTCTTATTGGTGATTTTAATTACCCGGATATTGATTGGCAGAACATAGCTAGTTCCACAATAACGTGTCATGCAGAGGCGAAGAATTTCATCGATGTCTGTTTAAATTTTAACCTCACTCAATTAATTTCCCAACCAACCCATGTCTCACGAGAATCAGCAAAGACGCTCGACCTGATACTAACAAGCAGCCCCGAGAATGTATCATCCATCAGTTACCTTCCTGAAATCAGCGATCACAAAGTCATGCATGCTTTATTCTCATTTACCTCGACTCAAAAACACACATCCGATAAAACGATACAACTCTACGATAAGGGTAACTATAATGCAATAACTGAAGAACTTAACACCTTTTTTCCTGAACACGTATCCGCATTTCACACTCGTTCAATTCATGAAAACTGGCTGATATTCAAGAACAAATTAAATCATCTCACTAATATGTTCGTACCAAGGATTACCTTCCATAATAATCGCAATAAACCATGGTTTACCCAGCACTTAAAACGACTCGAAAACAAAAAGAAACGATTGTTTCGTACCGCCAAACGAAACGACACGCCTGCCGCATGGGGTAAATACTTCGAGGCCGAAAAATCATACCTACTTTCTATTCGTAACGCCAAGTACTCATTTTATCACAATGACTTACCAAACTTACTTACAAGAAACCCAAGCAATTCTGGCAAGTTTTAAACCCAACACATCCTCCCGATATTAAACTGACGAATTATTCAAATGAAGCGATGACTGACCATGACTGCGCAGAAATATTTAACCATGCATTCACATCTGTGTTCACTATCGAACTCGACGCACCTTCACAATTACCACCCTTTAACTTAGAAACCCCCATGCCGGCAGTCACGTTCATCGAAGAAGGCATTTCATCCATAATTCATAATATGAAACTTTCATCATCAGCTGGTATGGACCTGATTAATTCAAAACTATTGAAAAATGTGGAATCAATTTGTGCATCATATTTATGCCTCATTTTCTCACAGTCACTCTCCTCAGGAATTTCGCCTCTTGATTGGAAAACGGGGAAGGTCGTTCCAGTCTACAAATCGTGTAACAGAGACTCGCCCTTGAATTACCGCCCCATTTCATTGACTAGTGTGCCTTGTAAAATCATGGAACATGTCATCTACTCACAAATCGTAAACTTCTTGGACCGAAACCATTTTTTTCACCCTTCACAACATGGGTTTCATAAGGGCCTCTCTTGCGAAACCCAACTAGCGCTTTTCCTTCACGACTTGCACACTAATCTAGACCGTAATATGCAGACCGACACCATCTTTCTTGATTTCGCTAAAGCTTTTGACAAAATTCCCCACCGCCGGCTATTACTAAAACTCTCAAAGCTGAACCTACCCCCTAATATTCTAAAATGGATTGAAGAATTGCTAACTAACCGTTCTCAGTCAGTCTATCTTAACGGCCATCTGTCTACATCTCTCCCGGTTACTTCAGGCGTCCCACAAGGTTCTGTCCTCGGTCCCCTCCTATTCTTAATATATATTAACGACTTGCCCCTGCATGTTTCCTGTAGTATTCAAATTTTCGCAGATGATTGTGTTATTTACCGCACCATTAATAACTGTCACGATCAATACACTCTTCAGACAGAGCTTAACAACGTACTAAATTGGGGTAATAACTGGCTAATGTCAATCAATCCTAGTAAATGTAAACTCATGTCCTTCACTCGGCGTCACAATTCATATTTCTTTCATTATTTAATTTCTAACACACAGATTGAGCAAGTACAATCATATAAATATCTAGGAGTCACTCTCTCCTAATCTATCATGGCAGGTTCATATTGGTAACATCATT
This sequence comes from Dermacentor variabilis, assembly GCF_050947875.1. Taxonomy (NCBI): domain Eukaryota; kingdom Metazoa; phylum Arthropoda; class Arachnida; order Ixodida; family Ixodidae; genus Dermacentor; species Dermacentor variabilis. The sequence goes on along the minus strand of NC_134575.1, from coordinate 132,260,216 downwards.
TCAGCATCAAACAAAACACTCGGTTTTCTAAAACGTCACCTTCGTCTTGCCCCACCACATGTTAAATTGCTGGCGTATAAATCACTTATAAGACCCAAATTAGAATATGCATCCCCCATCTGGAGCCCACATCAAGCATATCTAATCACCGCATTGGAAGCTGTGCAGAATCGTGCTGCCCGATTCATTCATTCCTCATACTCATATGACGTCAGTGTTTCATCCTTGAAAGCTACATCCGGACTGCCACCCCTCTCTTTTCGTCTTCGCTTTGCTAGCCTCACCCTTTATCACAAATTATTTTCTCCTCTCACTCAAGCACCGTATATCGCCGCCGCATCACGCCTATCTCACCGCACCAGTCGTCCCCTCCAAGTTGCCCGCCCACTATCACGTACTACTACGTTTTCAGCTTCGTTATTTCTTCGAGCAGCCACGGACTGGAACGGCCTACCCCATGACATCGTCGCCATCGCTTCAACACCTGCTTTTCAAGAACGCGTAACAGATCACCTTCAATGTTCAATCACCATCGCTGTTTGTTTTCCTCACTACAAATGTAATCCCACCCCTTATGTAACACCCCCTGAAATGGGGGCCTTTAAGGAATAAAACTGAAACTGAACTGAAAAGTCCCTCCACTTTATTCCCCAGTTGGGCCATGTACTGGACTCGAAGCACATCACATGACGACAGCGTTGTCGACAGTCGCAGCAGTCGGCCCGCTATCAAACATGACGTCACACATCTGGGAAGAGGGCTATCACCACAATGTGGCGCAACGGCAAAGAAGGTTCTTTTTTTTTCAGACTACTAGTGCGTGTGACTGTACTGCTTCGTTCAAAAGAACCTGTTTTTTTTTTTTTGCATGCACCAGGACCCTCATCATAACTCAAGCGGGTCCTGTGCGCCAACAAGCCATCCATTGCCAAATCACACAAAGAACTATTGTATTTTAAAGGATTAATAAAGCATTTGAATTTGAATTCAACTTGAACTCGAGTTTTTAGGAAGGCGCACGTACTGTAGGTAGTTTTGATGCTACTTTAGCTCGCTATGTGTACCTCTTGTTTTTCTTTGTTAATTTGTTGAAACTCGCTTCTTTTTTCTGTATTCGCCTTCACTAGAACTTGTTTTTACAACGGAGTGGTTATACGCTTCTTTCCAGCGGATCGCTGTGTCCGTAGACCGAGCGCGTAGACCAGAAACACCGTAACCTCGATACAAAGCGGACGCGCATCGCCGGTGTCACCTTTCCGCTCACCACCTGCGCGTCGTCGGCGCTCGCCTCACAGCGCCGGCGCATCCTGTCCACTCACCACCCGTGGGTCGTCCGCAGACGGCGCTATAATGAAGGCTACCTACAAAACAAATAATAATAAATAACATAAAACTACAACGGCAAATTAACAATAGCCAATGGGTGTGTCTCAGTGGCTGGTGACATCGCGCATTGCATAGGCACGGTATCTGTGTTGCGTTCTCGCGTATTGTGCGGACCCAGGAAGAACAGCATGCCTACGCAGAACGACGGCATGAGCAGAAGTGGGAATGGGCGCGTAGGGGGCGGGAGGCTGCTAACGCCGTCTACCATAGCGACTATAAAGCTGTAGTCACTTTAGTGACAAAATAATAAAGACAGTAGAAAAAGACAGCTAATGTGGCATGTCTTTTTTATTTACCTCAATATAGTTTATCACCATATATACAGCTCAGCTGACCATCGGCCTTCTCAGAGGTAAGTGGCAATGAGGTCTTTTCTGATCGCACTTTCCCTTTCTTGTATAAATTCGAAACAATGACGAAAAAAAAAAACTTAAGTTGGTTGGCTGAGCCTGTCACTCGTCTCGTACACGTTTAACGTTCGCGTTTACGCTTATGATTGTGAATCTTAAACTTGCCCAAACAGCGATTTCCTCTTTAGGCGTTGTGCTTAAGCTTCGCAGTCGATCAATTAGGAGAAACGCTAGAAAGTGTTATTTTGCGAGCGCAACGGAGCAGAAATCTTATAAACCTTTATTACTCGCAGTGTCTGTATGGAAGGTTGCCGGATAAAAAAAAATACTGCCGATCAAACACTCATCTTGGAAATTTCGTGAAGCGAAAATATCACGAAGTGTTTATTCAAGTGCTATAAGTTTGCTCACTGCACTCCTGCGTCTTTGACCTGAAGAAAACTGACGCACGTGCGTTTGCATGCGTACATTTGACACATGCGGTGATCACCTGAAGGAGGAGTTGGCGTCGGTGCGATAACGGCATACGTGCGATTGTGTCTTAATAGAGAATCGCACCATTCTGTGGCGGGGGGGAGGTTCGATCCCACCTTCGAGCACGTAATTCAGTTTTTAGAGCGAACGAGAACGCGGAGCGCAGGGGGGGATGAAAGACGCGAGGACGAAACCGGAGGAGGAGGGTATGACGAAAGCGTGAGAAGGAAAGCGATGTCTGGGGACGATGGGAAGGAGATGGCGCCAGATTAGCGCGCGTCGTCTGGGAGGTATGCCTGCTAATCACGCCATTGCATCTCCCACGCGCTGCCTCTCGCAGTCTCCAGATTAGGGGAGCAGTCGTGCCACACTTGGCCCCATTTGCGACGTTCCGCACGAGACAGAGAGTCCACGCCAGCCAATCTATACCGAAATGAAAACACTTGTGGAGCTGCGCTGAGATTTCGCATTAGCGAGTATCGTAATCGTCGGCGAATTTTTTGTAAGTATGATGTATTCACTCTTGAGCAGCAATACCCAGTAGCAAGGGAAGGAAAGCTCGGCTGTGTTCACAAAGAACGCGTCACTTCAAAAGAAAAGAAAAAGTGACACGCTGGGCGCCTTTTAGTGTCAGGAAACTTTTTGCACGTTTCTATAGCCGTGTGGTACACAGCGCATCTGCGAAACGAGGCACTGAACTATCGGGGTAATTCTTTTATCTTTGCTAGTTATCAACACCATCCCTATCTTCAGAGTCTATTATAGAAGCAATAACAACCGAGATTGCCTTGCAACATTCATAATTATACCATACAATGTGAATGATCAGAGCACCAGAATCGCATATTTGCGCAGCAGCTTCTCCTCGGGCAGAAGCCAAAATAAGCGGTCTCTGTCGCCTAATTGTGTGTACATAATTAAGTGCAGCGGGATTCTTGCAGGAACCCAATGTTCTCCACGCAGCCCGAGCGCAGACATGTGCGAACGCATTGCAAGGCGTGGCGTCGAACGAAATGCTTGTTCCGATGAAAAAAAAATGGGAGACACTAATCGAAGGACTTCCGTACGCAAATAGGATGGTTCCCAAATCTACTCGGTCATCGTCTACCATCTGACCAAGAAGGCTGGCGCAAGTAGTTTGAGCCCACCATCCCGAGAGCGCATTAACTTCCGGCGACGCTGCCGTCCTCGCTGCCAAGCTTCGAAGCGGAAAGCGACGCAGCTATGATGCAGTCTGCTGACCTTGCTTTCCTAGACGCGGCAGGCGTGGCGCGATTCCTGTTCCGACCGAAGGCGTGGTCATGCTACCCAAGAAGTTTGAGTGCGAGAAAGTCCCTGCTGGCTGTCGAATGTAAAAAAAAAATAAATGTTTCGAAACTGGACTTATCCGTTCATTGCCTGTAGAGAGGCACCAACCACTCGTGAAGTTGGCGTTCTAAACACTTTAGGCAGCGTCATTTAGCCGGTCTCCGACATTTGGCGTTTCAACGAGAGAATATTATTGGTGTCGCTTATATTTAGTCCGCTTCGACGACACAGGTTAAAATATTTAAAAAAAAGACTACTGAAGGCATTTATCTGAATTTGTACTCTATGTGAATGTGCAAATTGTAGTCCGATGTTCGCTGATGTTGTTTCAGAGTTGATCAATCACACGGCGCCAATGATGGAAATGAAGTGTGGTTATGAATTCTGATGAATCCTGCGCGAATGCATATTATTACGACATTATCGGTAGACACCCGAGAGACGAGCCGCCGCGAGAACGACGACGAAGTGGGTCTGTGCCCTTGGCGCGAGAAAATGTCGGCCTGGTGCTCTGGCTCCAGTCCAGTGTAAATAGCTTGTAAATAGCCTCTTCCGTCTGTATCTTTCTTCACGTAACATTCTGGTGGAGGTGAAGGATCCCCGTCCTCGCCACGGAACTCCGGAGTTGTCGGTACATCGAGCTTGTCACCATGCCTCCCGGTGACGAGACCACCTCTGCAACGGCTGCGCCTTATCCAACCGCTCCTGTCGTCACGGTTGCCCAACATCGCAACCCTGGTGTGTTTTCTGGCCTGGAGGGCCAGGACGTTGACGAATGGATCAAGCTATATGAACATGCCAGCGCTAATAACAGGTGGGACCCAATAATTATGCTCGCCAACGTAATCTTTCATCTCGGCGGCACCCCACGCGTGTGGTACCAGACGCGTGACGACGAGATAACCAGTTGGGACAATTTCAAAGAAAAGCTCGGGGAACTGTTCGGCGACCCCATTGGCCGCAAGGTTGCCGCGAGAAAGGCTCTTGCGTCTCGTGTTCAGAAATCTACAGAGCCGTACTTTTCATACATCCTCGACGTCTTGGCTCTATGCCGAAAAGCTGACGACGCTATGTCTGAAGCTGATAAATTGTCACATGTCCTAAAAGGCATCGCCAACGACGCTTTAAATTTGCTTGTTTTCGGCAACATCTCGACAATCGACGCTATCATTAAAGAATGCCGTCGCCTTGAACAGGCTAAGAGCCACCGTATCACACACCACATCACGCGGCTACCCAAGGCTGCTGCTACGTCGACATGTGAGGGTCGACCACGTCAGGCTACCACCTGTGACGACGTCACCCGTATTGTTCGCCGCGAGCTCGAGGCCGCCTGTCCACCAGCTTTCGCCGCGGCGCCTCCCGATCCGCTAGCAACCACGATTGCGATGATGCAGGCCGTAGTTAGACAGGAATTTGAGAACATAGGTTTGAACTCCGTGTGTACAACGTCTCAACCCAACGTTCCCCAGTTCTTTACCGGCCCTCCTCGTCCCCGACAGTCCTTTTCTGCCATATCTCGCCGCAACCCGTCCGAATGGCGTACCCCTGATAACAGGCCGATCTGCTTCCACTGCTGTCGCATTGGCCACGTCGCTCGTCACTGCCGCAACCGATGGCCACCACCTCCTCGGACATACGCCGCCTTTTATTCCCGCACTTTTGGACTTTCTGTTCCCTATGCCACCCACCATGAACCCACTGTTGCTGATGCCCCTGCTCCGAACCTTCGCTACAGCCGCTCGCCCTCACCTCGACGCCATCAGTCTTGCTCGCCGCAACCCCGCCGCTTCTCTTCGCCGTCTATCGCCTCCCGGACCCAGCCGGAAAACTAGGCACTGCAGCTTCTGGAGGTGAAGCTGTGTTGTCAACCCTGCCCTCAAATCCTCTGCTCACGTTACTAACGAACCAAAACCTTTTAGACGCTGACGGCTATCATGTCACTGCACTCATCGATACAGGCGCACATCTTTCTGTTATGAGTGCTGCCCTCCAACGACGACTCAGAAAGCTCCTCACCCCAGCGTCGGCACGCGTCGTCCGCGTTGCGGATGGCGATACTGTGCCTATCATCGGCATGTGTACGGCACGAGTCAGCATTGCCGGCCGCCACACCCCTGTCCTCTTCACCGTGATTGCTCATTGCCCCCACGACCTAATTCTCAGCCTCGACTTTCTCTCCGCGCATTCTGCCCTTATTGACTGCTCTTCAAGTACCCTTCGTCTTGAGTTGCCGATTCTCGCAGAACCTTATGACGCACCCCAGTGCCGCCTACGCCCCACCAGCTTTATTCGCCTTACGCCAAAATCAATAGCCTATATTGAACTCTTGTCTTCCCCGCCAGTCCCTGATGGCAAGTACCTCGTCAGTCCTCTGCGCGATATTCCACTACAGTATGATGTTACCGTGCCTCACAGTATACTTACTATTACTGCGAACCGCACTCGCATACCTATCTTTAACTTTGGATTGGCAAAGCAAATTCTGCCGCAAGGTATTTGCCTTGCCAACGTTGATTGTCTAGGCGACTATCACGTGGCAGCGTTATCAACCGATGCTTCTTGCGAGCTTAGCAGGCCCATCGTGCCAGCCTCGGCCGCCGATACCAAGACACAGAAAATGGTTGCGACGGACCTGTCTTCTGCGCAGGCTGAAAACCTTTACCAAGTATTATCGACCTACAGAGATATTTTCGACTTCGACGATCGCCCGTTAGGCCAGACGCTCGGGGTCAAGCATCGGATTCTTACTGGCGATGCTACTCCTATTCACCGACGACTGTATCGAGTTTCTGCGTCGGAACGCCGAGTAATTCAAAGCGAAGTCAACCAAAATGCTAGACAAAAACATCATTGAGCCTTCTTCGAGTCCCTGGGCGTCCCCTGTAGTGTTGGTTAAGAAGGATGGCACGTAGCGCTTCTGTGTAGACTACCCCCATCTGAACAACATTACTAAGAAGGACGTCTACCCGCTCCCACGTATAGACGACGCCATTGACTGCCTCCACGGTTCCAGCTATTTCTCTTCTATTGATCTTCGTTCTGGATACTAGCAGATTGCTTTTGACAATATGGACAGAGAAAGCACCGCGTTCATCACACCTGATGGCCTGTACCAATTTAAAGTAATGCCGTTTAGATTATGCAATGCCCCTGCCACCTTTCAGCGTATGATGGACTCCTTGCTCCGTGGTTTCAAATGGTCCACATGTCTCTGCTACCTCGACGATGTCATCGTCTTCTCGCCCGCGTTCGACACTCACCTTGAGCGTCTAACAGCTATACTTCATGTATTTCGAAAGGCGAAGCTGCAACTTAACTCGTAAAAATGTCGTTTCGGCCACCGCCAAATTACTGTTTTGGGCCACCTCGTTGATGCTTCCGGAGTACAGCCTGATCCCGACAAAACTCGCGCTGTCCGAGACTTTCCGGTTCCGAAGACAGCCGCAGTCGTTCGAAGTTTTGTCGGGATATGCTCGTACTTTCGTTGTTTTGTTCAAGATTTTGCGGCAATTGCTAGACCCCTCACTAATCTTTTGAAGAAAGGCGTACAATTCTTGTGGGGTACTGCAGAAGCCGCCGCCTTCTCTCGTCTCGTCGCTCTTCTCTCCTCACCACCCATTCTAGCCCACTGATGCCCCTACAGCCCTGATACCCCATTCTAGCCCTGATGCCCCTACAGAATTGCGTACTGGTGCCAGCGGTCATGGCGTAGGTGCCGTCTTAGCCCAGCGTCAGCGTGGCCGGGATCGCCTTATTGCGTATGCAAGCCGCCTCCTCACACCATCGGAGCGCAACTATTTCATTACGGAACGATAATGCCTTGCTGTAGTCTGGGCGGTTGCGAAGTTCCGTCCTTACCTCTACGCTCGCCCTTTTTCCGTAGTCCCTGACCATCATATTCTCTGCTGGCTCTCATCGCTAAAAGATCCTACAGGCCGGCTTGGTCGATGGGCTTTGAGACTACAAGAATTTTCGTATTCTGTGGTCTACAAGTCTAGCCGCCTGCACCAAGACGCTGACAGCCTGTCACGTTAACCTGTTGACGACCCTGACTCTCCAATATTACCAGTGCTGCTTGTGTATTCTCTGTATCCCAGCTGCTTCATTTTGCCGACGAGCAGCGTCGTGACGCCGACATCAGAGGACTCATCGTCCGTTTTGAACACTCTCCGGCCGACGGCACTCTACGCCTCTTTCTCCTCCGCGACGGTACTCTGTACCCTCGTAACCTTCATCCGGACGGCTCTGAGTTCCTACTTGTCATACCTAAACACCTCCGCTCAACCATTCTAGAAGAGCTCCACGACGCACCAATGGCAGGACACCTTGGCGTATCTCGAACCTATGACTGTGTACGTCGTCGTTTTTTTCTGGCCGGGCCTTGCCCGTTCCGTACGACGTTACGTCTCCGCTTGTGAAATTTGCCAACGACGCACGAAGCCTTCCCAGCCCCCCGCTGGTTACCTACAGCCGCTCGACATCCCTGCCGAGCCCTTCCATCGTGTTGGCTTAGACCTTCTCAGCCCATTTCCGGAATCTACATCAGGAAACGAAGTGGGTTACAGTCGCGGCTGACTACGCGACACGCTTGCGCAACTGACGTTGCGGACTTCCTTCTACATGATATCATTTTGATGCAATGTGCCCCGCGTCAATTGCTAACAGACCGTGGCGGTACGTTTTTGGCGAAAGTCATTGACGACATCATGCGGGCCTGCTCCCTTCAGCATAAATTTACTACATCCTACTACCCCCAAACGAACGGCCTCACTGAGCGTTTGAACCGCACCCTTACAGACATGCTATCCAAATACGTTTCAGACGACCACCGTGACTGGGACCTGGCTCTACCCTATATTAACTTTGCATACAACTCCTCCCGTCTCGAAACTGCCGGCTTTTCCCCGTTTTACCTATTGTATGGCCGCGAACCGACGCTACTACTAGACACTGTGCTTCCGTCCGCCTCTGCTTCAACTAGCGCTTATGCCCGTGATGCAATCGCCCGTGCTGACCATGCTCGTCAACTTGCGTGCGTTTGTCTACAAGTCTCTCAAGACCAACAGAAGCGACGCTGCGACCTCCGTCACCGTGATGTCCATTTTACGCCCGGCACCCTCGTGTAGCTTGGGTCACCGTCGCCTAAAGTTGGCCTTTGTGAGAAACTGCTTTCCTGTTATACTGGCCCATATCGCGTGCTCCGCCATTTGACCGATGTCACCAATGAAATTGTTCTAGCCACGCCCCCTACGTCCTCCGGTGTGACAACCAGTGCCATTGTCCGCGTCACCCGACTCAAGCCCTACAACTCTCCACGTGCCTTGGATATTTAAAAGCACTTTGACGGTGCTTTTGCCGCCGGGGGGTAGTATTACGATACTATCGGTAGATACCCGAGAAACGAGCCGCCGCGAGAATGACGACGAAGTGGGTCTGTGCACTTGGCGCCAGAAAATGTCGGCCTGGCACTCTGGCTCCAGTCCAGTGTAAATAGCTTCTAAACAGCCTCTTCTGCCTGTATCTCTCTACACGTAACAATGGGAACGACGTGCTCATTCGCGTACTCTGCTACATTCCTTTAATGTTTACGTGGGTTTTCCTATGAAGATTTCTCTAATTGGGGTGTCACATTGCTACAAGACGTTTCTCAAATACAGAAGGCAAATAAGACTTGCAGACATTCTCATAAGCTCTTTTGAAATTCCAGGCAACAAATTCAACCCTTGCAAATCTTGTATTACTGGTGAGCACTGAAGAATACTTTACTTCTGTTTTTATTAAGTAAGGCTAATTGCATACAAAAAGCCCGAGGCCTATACTACGGTGATCAGTGTGTCATCTGATGTGAAAATAAAGGGCAGGACATTCCCCGCAATTGTAATAGTTCAGTTAGGAACCCATTTTGGGAGGGGGGCGGGCAAAGAATTATATTCTAATGCACTGAGCGTAATATAAGAACCTAGACGGATTTTCGCGCAGTGCTAATGCCTAACAGAACTCGAAATACTAAAATATTCAAGAGCTTGTTCTTTATTTACTCTCCAAACTTGCTGTAGCCTCCGTAGCAGTCTTTTGAAACTACTGAACTTTCAACTTCACACTTGTTTCCTGGAACGACCTTAACTATATAAAAAAAGTTGAACTTATATTGGGCCCTGTTTCGCAGACATCATCAGTTATGTACAATGTCCTGGTGCATCAAAACATGTCCTGGCAACTAGGATGAAGAAATCCATGATTATCCGAGTCTGACGCTTTGTAGATTACATTTTAATACTAGTTGAGCGTGGTGGGGACCGTTCTTGAAAAGTAGCATCCCTTACTGTAGCTATCCTTGACGAATGCTTACAGAAGTTACTGCTGACACACAAGTCGACAGTAACTAATACTTTGACTTTATTTACGTGAAACTTCCATGCCCATTTACTGAGTTATGTTGTAAATATAAGCCATAGCGTGCAAAGCCACTTTTCCATTGCTGGTCGGTGCATTTCAAGCTACTTAAGAGGAGCGCCATAATGCTCTGCTTTGTCAAACACATAAAGAAGTCCTGCCGTCGTGCCTTGCAGCGCAGTTGTATACATTACTGTATCCTGTGGCCGAAAGGCTGCTTAAAGGGACACTAAAGCGAAACAATAAATCAGTTTAGACTGATGAAGCATTGTTTGAGAACCCTGCAGGTCATTTCAAAAAAACAGTTTGATTATTAGATGAGAAAATTAAGGTCCAAGTATCAGTATTTGAATTTCGCTCCGAAACCCCGGCGCCAGTACGTCAGCGTGACGTCAGGGATTCCAAAGGATGTTTTCATATTTGGGCCGCGTTGGCTGATTAAAGGTTCCCGAAACTTGTCATGTTTAATATTTGCTTTCTTTAAAACACAACGTAGTCCATCTGTACGGCTATATATAACTAGTAGGCCCTAGAAGATGCCATCAAAATCCAAGACGTCACAGCCCCCAGGTGCGAGAACTTAAGTAGGCGTCGCCACCGGCATTTCGTTCTTGCGCTTTTTCTGGCTTACCAAACGTCTTATCGTTGCAAGAGTGGTGTTTTTGGTGTTGTAGAACGGTAATTTACGTATGCAGAAGAAATCATTTTTCACTTTAATGTCCATTTAACTTGATTCGATGGAGGGGCAATTATGAGAAACGTGAACCTCACAGAAGAACCGGACTGTTGTGGCGCTGTAAAAGTATAATGTTTCTCACAGGCTAAAAAAAAGAGACTGCGCACTTCAGTAAGATGCAGTTGTTTTTGCCAGGCTGTTACAAACTTGGGCACATGAGTAAGTTAGTGAGCTGATACCCCTTGCACGCGCATCAGCCTGTTCGGTCGAGCACAAGTAATATTCTGGGTGTGGTGCATTCAATCCCACTCACATGTGGGAAAATATATCCAGGACCGACTGGCAGATGCCTCGGTGACAAAAACGAAACCTCTCAACAACCTTGTCGATAATTTGTAGGGTCGTCTGGGCACTCAGGGCTGCGACTGTGGTTGCGCCGCTCTGTAAAGCCTACCAAATTAAAGGCAAAAATAATCACCAGCAAATTGGGGAAATAATGATCCTGAATTCATAAAAAAGCTGCGTGATATTCGGGTCAGTGCAACTCTGCTCGTTGCATTGTTAAAAGTTATTTTGAATATCGTAAAGGGTAAGTTGAAAATTGTTGGTATATGCTAGCAACGGGACAGTAAATAAATGTATATCAACGGGTTTCTGTTCCTTACACCGCGGTATATATTCGGTTCTACACAAAAAATTGTCTTAAAGTCAATACTGTTACATGCTGCTTTTCCATTTTTTCTTTCATTGTTATGCATGCTCTGTGAACACTATAAAAGCCTTGCGCCACGTTACAGGAACGCCAACTTGTTATTCTCACAAGAGTACTTGTCTTTCTCCATACGCTCAAGCAATTGTAGATGCAATGTTGCGTGGAAAATAGGCTGTGGGTACACGTGATAATGATTGAAAACGCTCCCTTAAAGAAACGTTAGCTCAGGGGCGAATTTTCGCTTGCTGAATACCGTTAAATCTTAAATGCAGACCTTGGGCAGTGGGTGGACGCTCACAAAGACCAACTCCAACAACGGGCTACGTATACACGAACAATGACGCAAGCACGCTGTCGTTAGCATTGGGGAATGAAGAATGACACTTACAGAGTGTATTTCATCCGGTGTTTGACACCTATCACTTCACTTCGTATTATCATCCTGGTTGGGATAAAGCACCTCGTTGCAGTACGGATTAACGCGAACTGTCTGTACGGTCACAGTAAATAGGGCTCTCGATTTTAGTAAAAACTGGTGAGATTTGCTACCTTAGAAGCATAAATAGAAAAAAAAATATTCAAAATACATTGCCTTTTTTATATACATATATGAAATATTCCGCTCCAATAACGCTGCTTTGTTTACTTCATGTAACGCAATAATCATGCCTTCCATATTTCATAAATTAGGGGCTAGGTTCTTTGAATAAGGGAACTCACGAATCACATACAGTATACTGTCTTCCAAAAGAAACGTGTGTGTCGGTTAATAAAATACGTGCCGCAGCATGCTCTCTGCATAAAACTAATTAGGTATGCCGGAAGCAACATATTAAAGAAGAAGGGACAATGTTTAATTCCTGTTACAACCTTTGCAGCATCAAGAGGAAGTATGTTTGAAGAGCGAAAATTAACATTCGACAACAACAACAACTTTAACAATTAGAACGACAGAAGGAAGTGTTTACAAACAACTGATTTAAACAATATTACTAACACGCTTATTCAGCTATCGCGATAACGCCACGAATGAACAAGAGAAGAAAGAAAATAGCAATATAATTCGAATAAAAGCAGCGTGCACTCAGCCACGCACGCAACGAACACGCATACACTACTAGGACTCTGACACACGCAAAAGCGCACTTCGATCTCCCACAGGGCAATCGACGTCTGCCTCACAAAGTCAGACTGATTCATTTTCTATAAAAAATTTCAGACCAAGAGCAAGGATACCGGCTAGCGACGGAAATTTCTTCAGCCAGCGGTTGATGGCGCGCTCTGATATTCTCAAGGTAGCTGCCAACTTGAAGATAGCAGTGCACCCACAAGCCATCCAGAATGTGAGAAATTGCAGGTGCAGTTTCTGCTCCACGAGCTGACAGGAGGAGAGGTTTGAAGGCTTTCGTTATAAAAAAGAGCCAGTCTGTGGCGGGGTAAGCCATCGATTGGCTTCTGGAGAGCGAAGTGGCTCTTTTCTGTATGGGAAAGCACAGAAGCGTTGGCGCTTTTGCTGTGTATGGTGTTTGGAGTACATGGTCTTTTCTGTTCCGATTTCTATGGCATCCGTTCTCTTTGTTCCTTATTATTTCGACTGTTTCTTTTTCAATCTAATGGTCTTGTCATTAGCGTGGATCTTATGTAGCTTCAATAAATTCTGTCCATTCAGTCAGTAGTCACTCTTGTACTACTTTCTTCGATGTTTTCCTGTCATACATTATCTGGCGTCCTCCAGGCAAGAATAATCATCAGCGTCACCAATTTACAATTCTCTCAAGAATGCATAACATGAAATATTGTAAAGGAGAAATACGTCCAAGGGGACCACGCGTTCAATTAGGATACAGAATAGTAGCTTGTTAGAATATTACAGGAAGATTATTACTGTGAATTGAAGTAAACGTAAGCTCAATAAGTAGAAACAAGCTGTTGTGTTGCGGGTGCTCAGTTTCAGTCCTGCGTTCCAATAATTTCATTATTGTTTAATAATCAAAGGCAGCCTCTTTCTCATCAGCTTCGCCACCGCTCTTCCGCATCGGGAATGTTTGAAACTTTTTCGTGGGCCACTCTGGAGGTACTGCACAGCCTCACCAACAAAATTTAATGATTTTCAAGTTTGAGCTACGTTACTGCTTCGCATTTATAATATTTGAATTAGAGAATATTGAAGATAAAAGGCATGGCCTGTCGGTGTTTTGTTTCATGACATCTATTTGCGGGCTGCAGCTGCATAAATTTTTAGGAAATATTTTGTCAGAAATGTAAAACGTGGTATGAGGAATTTTAGTGATACAATGGGGTGGCAATATAATCCTAATATACGATCACTAGTCAACTCTACGCCTGAGATGAATCTTGTAGCATGCAAAGCATTTATCCAACCAATATTAAAATAAGCGGCATCTGTGTGGGACCCTTGCACAGACACTAACATTGCGCAATTGGAAAGTGTACAAAGGAAGGAGCCATGTTAATTTTCAATGGCTATATTTGGGAGTTATCACCATGCGCGCTGTTGCAATGTGCCCAGCTAGAGCAACTGAAAACGCGGCGTTATCACGAGAGGCCAAACCTTCTTTGCCTATTAAAAACTGACATGTTACAAATTGACCAAGACACGCTCAGCAAAAGTGTAACCTTTCGCACTACACGTTCCTACCACCCAGGAAAAATTGCTGAGTACCCACGCAAAAGAAAAACCAATGAAGAACTCTCCTTTCTCCCACAAGTTCAACAATTGATCTATTTTTCAAACTGTGAACTTCCTGCTATTGCTTTTTCACATGACGTTTAGTAAAATCTATTACTACAGAGGTTCGTGTTCTTCCAAATGCTCTTGCGTTACTTCATTTTAGCTATATGTAGTACTCATGTTGACCTTACCTGTACTTCTATTTTACCTGCATAGTTTAACCAATATTACAAAAATTAGCACGTTTAAATGTTTGGTTTGTAAAACTTGCTCTGGAACGTCTGATTGCGTTTCCTTATGCTGCTCTTCCTTGTATTTCTTGTATTTAGCATGTATATTCTTCACAATGTACCTCATGGCAAATTCTTTGATTGTTATGCGTGTATTTTCACGCATGTTCTGTTACGGAGTTCTGCCCATGTACCGCACATTCTGATACACAATTGGGTATGGTATTTAATGCCGACTCCTGTCTAAGGCCTGAACTAGAGTCCAGCAGTACTTAAATAAATAAAAAATACAACGTAAGTCACATAGCATGACATGGCACTTAGCACACATATGCCTAAACATATACTTCACCTCAAGGCGATTCCCATGGCGACGACGAAGACAAATATTCGTTTGTGATGTGCCTATAATTACTATTGCGCTAAGAATAAAGGAATGATCGGCTTTCACGTGACTCAATGCGCGTTAGTAGTTCGGTTCACCTTGTTGCAACAAGGAAAAGCGGAATCACAAAACCAGATGTAAAAAAAACGAAATGAAAACGGGTAGTTAATCTTGCTTTCGGCTGAGGCCTCATTCGCCTCGGTCATTACCATTTACCTCATTTCACTTCTAGTTATTAAAAAAGACTACATCTCGCATAGGAAGTTCACGTGGGCGTATTTAACCAACGTGGTTTTTCGGTGCCGTGGCATTCTGTTTCTAAGAAAGAGGTCGAGGGATCGATTCCCGGCGGCGGCAACGGCTGTGATGCGGGAAATCTTCGCTTGCCTTGTTGATTTTGGTGCGCGTTAAAAATTTACGCATAACCGATCTCACGATGAGTGCTGACGGTAATGCTATTAGTATGCATGCTTGAGCAGTAACTATCGCTGAAGTCACTTTTATAGAAATTTTGCATTCATCATTCTAGAACTTCCGTTACTTCGATTATATGCGTCACACACTATCTCCAGCGTAGGCGTGGTTTGCTGAGAAAGTCACTTGCCGATGGTTGCTCACTGTATCACGCAGTATGCATGAAGACAGTGGGGTAACGATGGTTGTGTGACTATGGTGGCATGAGGTGAGTCAGATGATAAAGCCAGATAGACGACATCAATATTTCGGCATATCGATGACTGTAGATAACGATGCATTGAGGACAATGACATGACTTCAATATAACGACAAAGCCGTATGAAAACGATGGCATGACGACAATGAGGTGACGATTCTGAAATGAATATGATAATATTTACGACTATGGCATGATGACAGTGGGATGACAATGACTGTATGATGACGATGGTGTGATGACCAACGTATGAGAGAACCACACGGCGAACCTGGAATGACGATGTCGGCCTGACCACCACGTCATGAGGACGAAGGTATGAGCCTGGATATATGATAGCTACTCCCTGATCACAACGCAATCACTATGATATGGCAACGGTGGCATGCTCATTTTTGAATGACGACCGCATGAATAGCACAGAAAGAAGATTACGACGACGGAACTACTACGACGGCATCACCACGACACATGAGAACAAATCCATGGTGACGATGGTATGACCATGACTCAATGACCACTATAGCACGACAACAGTATGGGGACGATAAGATGAAGACGAGAGTAGGTCGACGATGCCGTGAGAACGACTGTGTCAGGCAGGTTGCATGAAGACAGGGGGGAACTATGGTTGTGTGACTACGGCGGCATGAGGTGAGTCGGATGGTGGAGCCAAATTGACGACCCTGAAGTGACGATGGAATGACCACAATGACACCGGGGCGACGGTATGACAGTAAGCACTTGATGACTGTATGGCGACCATCGCCTAATGAAAGCCACGTGACGAGCGGCTTGTCACAGGGGAAATAAAAACAATGGAGCGACTACATGGGCATCACTATCGCAAGCTATTAGGCGACGTGGCCTATTGGGTCAGCGTGGAAGAATTAACGTTGACGGCATAACTGATCTTCAGTGACGACAATGCAACAACCTTGACGGCGTTACCGTCACGAGCACATACCCTGTGGCCAAAGCTGCAAGACAACTAGGGTGACTCTACAGGCGTAACCACATCAGATAGATAGATAGATAGATAGATAGATAGATAGATAGATAGATAGATAGATAGATAGATAGATAGATAGATGGATAGATAGATAGATAGATAGATAGATAGATAGATAGATAGATAGATAGATAGGCTCAAAGCGTCCGAAGTTTACAAGGAATGTTAATCGCAAGAAAATGAGGGGGCCGAAATTATTCTGCAGCCCTGCCCAATAGCATGCCTGATAACCAAGTGCTCAGTCCCGGTAAGCGAAGCCCCTCAGTTTATTACGGCGATATTACGAAGTACAACGGAAAACTTCACAACAACTGCAAGAATTTCTGAAGAGCCACGTATTTAGTGTACGGTAGCCACCTCATTCATTATTCGTAAAGGCGGGATAGAGCAAGGTCGGTGGCAAACTCAATCCACCCAAGATCCACCCAATTTCGTAGGAAAATGCGCTGAACACAGCAATGACTGGCTGTCCGTCTAACAACAAAAACACGTTGATAGCAACGCCTGCAGTGGTGAATATTGTGAGCTTAGGATTCTTCATTTTGTTTTTGTTCAAGGCTAATGATTATGTACCTGCACCATCGTTGGTGTAAAGTTAGCGCCTTGTTAGAATTCGGGTCTCCCTCGTGTGCTGTCCTCTAATAATCTTGAACAAGCGGAAATTGGGTGCTCTAGGATTGTTCTAACTTCGCAGTATTTTGGATTCAAAGTAAGGGCAAGGTCACGCATAAAGACGTGCCAATTTTGTCTCTGAAAATTTTTGGCCGATTCCGAAGATGGTGCAGCTCCAAAGGCCGCAGGACATTGTGCGAACAAACTCTGCATATAGTGCAAATAAGGTAGCTCGGGGTGGCAAGTCCTGCACGTGGGCACCGACATGACCTCGAACTGTGGCATGCTGTCGTGGTCATGCCATCATTGTCATTTTATCGTCATCATTTTTTGTCTTCATGACAATGGGACGATTTTTTTGTTGTCATGTCATCGTCATCTTTTCGTCGTTTTTACTCTGCTGCTGTCACTGATTTGCCATATCATTGTCATTCTGCCGTCTGCGCGGGAACGTCGTCATGCTATTGTCCACATCGTGTCCTCATGTAAAAGACGCTGTCTTGCCATTGTGGTCATTCTAACATCCCACTTTGCCGTAGAGATTGCACTATCATCAATTCCTTTTCGTCTTACCATTCTTTTCATGCGGTCATCTTGCCTCCACCTTCGCCATCCCTTTGTTGTTCTTCAATGATCGACACGCCGTCGTCGTCATACAGTCGTCGTCATATCTTCACCATCACACTGTCGTCACCAAGCTATTCCTATCATTTTCACATCATCTTCCCACCAGACTGCAAGTTGTGGTTAGACAGCTGCGGTACCGTGAAATCTAAAGAGCACATCTCGTTTGGGCGCCGAGCCAAGAGGGATGATCGACGTGTATTAAAATGTACACAAAACATATCGAGCGAGGCCCCGTGACATTGACACGGATGCTGGGTCTCTTGCATTGGCCGTGGAAACAGCGCAAAGCCCTACACTTTTTATAAATTGAATCGAGAGATTTCCTTTGTGAACTATAACCCACATACGTCGTCTTATCAGCAATGTGGTAATATTTTATTTTCAATTAATCATCAAATTTTAGCAAAATTACTGACATTCGTCACCGCGGACACTTATTCTTCACCGAAAATATCACAAGACTAGCGCTTTTCTTCCTTTCCTTTTTTCTTCTGCCCACCTTCTTCTAGCGTCTTTCTTCTCCTTCGGCCCCTTCCGTGCAGAGATGATGCAAGCGAAAATACGCAGGTACAGCCTTTTCAATTAAGAGCTTTCTCTCTCATCATCCAACCTGTATCAATGCATTATCAGCCTCACATTATCGTTACACCATCGCTGTCACACCATCGCCTCCTCTCCCGTGTTATCTCGTTCTAATCGTGCAGTTATCGCAAAAACGTTGCCCAACTGTTACAACGAAGCTGTTTATGACTAGGGTCGTAGGATTTTTGCGCGTCCGTCGACAAAAAGAAATCTTCGCCAATGGCTCATACCCCGTAACCAAGCTAAAAATGTAATGGCTCACTGCCTGGTAAGGCAGACGCTAGAAACATTAGAAGGAAAGCGTACAGTGCTTACATTCTTTGGAATAGCGCATACAAGATACAGAACAGCATGTCAAAAAGTATCATCATCAATGGTATTCACCCAATAAAACATTGGCACCAAGCACTCAGCAAAGCGAAGCGAACAGTGCATACCTTCTTTGGAATCACGCATACAACATACAAAACAGCATACGTGTCAGTAAAGACCAACTTCTAAACAAGCATCCGAACCACATAATCGATAATAACAGGGGGAAGTCGGGAGATGGAAACTGAAAATGTTGAGCAAAGCGGGAACAAGGTGAAAGCTGGAGCCAACGTTTCGACAAGTGGGCTTGTCTTCTTCAAGGCTCGAAGACAATTCTTGAAGACAAGGCTTGAAGGCCGGCTTCAAGGACTTGCCTTGAAGAAGAAAAGTCTACTTTTCGAAGCGTTGGCTCCAGCTTTCATTTTGTTGTCGTTTTGCAGAATTGACGATAAGGCGCTCGCGATAGTATTGCGAAGCACGTTGTGCTTCCCGCATACAATCCCTGCTTAAGATTACCGTCGCGCAAGCTGCCGCGGCGACGCCAGCTTGAAACGTGGTGTGTGGCATCTCTAAGCTTTTCCAAATTAAAATCAGTAGCCTAGTTGCGACTGATAGCAATATTTTTGCAGCACCGCTATGCGTGGCGGCGCTCTGTGAAAATGACCACTATCCCTATTCCTACCAGTGCTGTAAAATAGCAGTACCATTACTCTGAAGGCATAAAGCATTGTACACACCTCTCAGCAGTTGTAGGGGAAGTTTTTAGCAGCGTCGCTGGACATCCACTTTCGCAGGAACGGGAAGGCGCGCTTTCTATTGTCAAGGCGCCGCAGTTCTCCCACCATCGTAGGCTTGCCGCCGTCGCCCTCCAACGTTGTCATCACATCGCCGTCACGTAGTCGTCTTCACATGTAGTCGTCGTCATAGAATTATTGCCATTGTTTGTGCACATTTTAGTCGTCTGTACATTTGAGGAGGGATGCCACACAAAAAACAACTGTCGTATATGTCATAAGTCAGCTTTGAAATAATGTTTTTCTGAATAAGCATCTCTTATTCGACTTACCCACCTTTTTATTGCGAAACAAAATGGTTTACTTTATTTCTTGGCAGGTAGGATGGTGGGATAAAACTTTATTGCATCTATTTAAGTGTGGTTGGGCCCCGAGACTTCCGGGAGCCCCCTGACAGACATATTATTTTTACAAAATATGTTAAAACTGCTAAACGCAGAGTAATATTTCGTGGAATTGAATTATGGGGTTTTAAGTGCCACAACCAGTATCTGATTACTAGGCAGGCCATAATGAGGGACTCCGGATTAATTTTGCCTACGTGGGGACCTTTAACCTGCAAGTAAATCTAAGTACACGGCTGTTTTGGCATTTTACCCCAATCGGAGCGTGGCCGCCGTGGCCCGGATTTGATGCCACGACCTCGTGTTTAGCAGGGCAATACCAAAGCCACTGAGCAACTACGGCGACTTAGGAGCGATAACTAACCAATGAATCGCTGAATTGAGTAATGCTCTGTCAGTTTTGTAGCTAAGTGCGGGACCTATGCAATAAACTAGGAGAAATGTAATGTCATAATTATTAACGAAGTAATGGCGGAAAAACTAAGCAAACGGAAAGAAACTTGCCATTTGGACAAAATTTTTAATTCAGCTGTAAATTAACAACGTTTGCAGGAAATTCTATAATCCAAATTCATTGCACACATCTCTATGTTAGAAATGAGTGAGCGAAATTTCATTTCAATATATTCAGTGCGAAAGAAGTTATCAAAGTTTGCGTAATATGGTGGAGCAATAGCTTGCTTGCTCTAAAAGGTAAACAAATGTTTCCAACCATGTGAAAGATCTCAAAAACAACACATAAAGACCTTAATGAGGGTTAGTTGGTTCATATTTAGAATTGAGGTTGAACAGTGCGAATAAAACAATCAGCTCTTGTCTTTGGTATTTGTTTCCTCGTGTCCTTCTTTTATTCCTTCTTTTAAATGCACCAGGTTCATAGCTGGCGAGCCCATGAGATCCACTGGAGTCTCTGTTCTGTTCGTGCGGTTGCTTGTCGATAACATAAAATGAAAAAAAGAAGTATTTTAATATTATTCATATTAAAAAGAACAGTGCGGATTTCCGAAACCCATGCAGTGTGGTTTCAGTTCTGCAATAGGAGGGTATGGGCTATAAAATTCACTGTAGCTCCCAAATTAATGACGACAAGAAGTAAGTTCACTGGAACCCATGTCGGCAAGTTTGGGCATGCACAAAATGTAAAACATTAAAATCAATCATGTGCAGGAAAATTAACTTCTGAACATAGCCTCTCACCTTAAAGAATGCGCTTGATGATATACATAATCATAAAGGATGGTTTCTGCCCAAATGTTTATAACAGAACATTTTTTATCAGTAGGACGTTTGCCACGTTTCCATTTACCAAATTGCAGCGGCCGTCACTTTGAACATTTGGGTAAAAGCAAGCGCCGTCATGAGGTAAACAAATCCGCGTCCATGGGAAATTGCGTCACCGACACCCTGTAGTCCTTCGTAAGATGTTGCCTTCGGAACTACATGGTACTAAAGTATAACTTATGCTCCGGCAAATACGAGAAAGGCCTCTCGCCACAAATTATGTGCGACCTGGAAGAATAAGTACACGTATTGCTGCATGAAAATGTGACGTCTACTAATCTTTCTGTCAAGCAACTGTCCCGAAGGCACATATAAAATATTTATTTATTGGATTTTTATTCATTATATTGTTTTGCAGCGCACGTTATCAGCGGCAACGTGCGTCCACTTCACCTATGGGCTCCTCTGCAAGAACGCCACGTTCCGTAGCACTTATAGCTTTTCTTTTTTAAAAAAGTTCATATGGTATAAAGAAAGTTGTACTTTCTCCCGAAAGGCAAATGATCGATGGCGATAGCAAATTATTACACAGCTATACAAAGCAAGGATAGTAGTTTCGTCGGGCATACTGACTTGTATACATTCGCTTACTGGCTCAATTAAAAAGCCTGGTGTCAAGCACACACAGGCAAACATAAACACACCTCACTCGATGACCACGGACACTCGCTGTCAAAACGCTGGTGTGAGGTAGCATGGTAGCAGCAGGGACCGAATTGACCTTCGTGCTGCCTCTCGATTCAACGCGAGAACGCCGTGCACACAAAATCATCAGCCCTTGGCACATCTAGACTCCTTATCAACCGCTGATTGCTTTCAAGATCGCAGATCGCTTTCATATGCAGCTGCAGCCATAAGAGAACACCCCCCCCCCCCCCTTGCTGCGGTGACTTGCGCTAGATGGAAGAAAGTAAGCTTCCTCCCCGTATTCATCGTTTGCGCGTGCGAGATCGAGCAGTCATACTTGGCTCATCCTCCCGCACTTTCTCTCACACCCACAGCACACGGCGCGAACCCCAGATGTTATAGCACTTGGATTTTATACGGAATATAACGGCAACGCCGACGGTGACAACGATGGAGGGAATGTGCCTGAAAGTATCAGTGTAATTGACATCGCAGTAAAAAACACGCGGAATGATCCTAGCCAACTATAGGCAATCTCCTAAATCAAGAAAAATATTATTAGAAATACAACGTACAAGTTACGACTGTAACACCTAGGGTGCTCGGTCGTCTGAGCACTTACAACAGAACAACGCAGGTCTTATTATCTTATTTTCGCCATGTGCTCTTTTTATATTTTTGTAACAGCCTGGCTAATGGTAGCTTAGACGCGCGGTATAATAAATATTGCTGAATGTATTGATTTGGACTAGTAAATACAGATTGATAGTTCTCCAACAGTACGAAAAATTGGACAAGAAAGATGCGATATACTTCCTTGTCTTTTTCGCGCTAGGTGAGAACACTCTTATTTCATCTATACGAGTATTTGAATGTCTATATACAAAATTTTTCAGTAGAAATAAATCTAATACCAAATACTACTAATAATCGTACCAATTGCTACGATTGACTTGATGTTTCATTTTCTCTTTATTAACAAGTGCAATCTATTCCCGCAATCGTGCCTGATATAATCTACGTGACTCGGCAGCAATGGTGTCTAATGAAAAATGGTTATTGCTACTCATGATGGTATTGACTTACTGTGATAGCATTTATCAGGATAGCCGAGGCGCAAAAAAAAGAGGATAAACGTCGCTGTCACCGCCGCCGTTCTCGCGCTGTGTCGCTCGACGGTACATGCGACAATGAAGGTAGCTACAGGGGCTCGTTGCTACGGCATCTTCTATTTTGTTGTAGCACAAGCTGAATGATAGGGACAACAGATGTGCCTTTCAAATGTGCTTTTCTGTTGTCCCTGTTGTCCAACTTTCCCTACAACAAATTAGCAGGTACACACGTGCCTCGTGTGGCCGGTTAGAGGGCCTCCAGAATAGAGCAGACTTGTGTCCTCATTCGATTAACTAAAGCTAAGTAGATGCCACAGCGTAGGATTTTGAGAGAAAAAGATTTTTGCCATCTTTGCTTCCTTAAGTACATAAACATGTGCACGGTCTATTCATTTTATTATGCAGCATCAGCTGGCGTGAAAAAAAAAAAAAACTCCCGGAATCTTGTTCAGCAATCGAATGGCCCGGTTACTGAACCACAGCTTTAGCGGAGCCTGTGTTTTCGGCCAGTTGATGCCACAAATAATGAAATAAACCAAACATCGTCTATAATAGCACAGATAGTGAAATTTACTGCCTCCTGTCACACTTGCTAAGGCAGCAGGAACCGCAAGGCCCACTTAAAACGAACTTATTTCGAGTAATCCATGGACTACACCAAATCATTTAATTGAACAGCTTGCTGTCTGATATAGCCACTGAACGTCACCGAGTGAAGTACCGTGTAAATAATTGCTTCTTTATTTATTTATGCTTGTTGGTCATTCGTTTGTAAGTTTGCTTTGTTACTTTTACATACTTGAATTATTACCGTAATATAGGTGAGAATGTACATCTCCGTCATGCGATTGTGCTCTGCACATTATTCATTGTTTGTTTGTATTTTCGCATTAGACTTCTTGTTTTAATTACGCGAACTCTGTTTGCATATTTGTGTTTGATATTTCTTATGATCTTTAACAATAAATTGGGAAGCAAAACAAGAATAGCTGTTTCACATGCGAGACCGTTGGGAGTGCTGACAGCACCTAGCATTTTGTCGGGACAACGGTCAACGGTGTGGATAATATTAGCTCTTCAAAAGTTTAAAGCAGGCAAGACCACGGTTCTGATATCGAAAGAAATGCAGCTTTGGAGGTGTTTTTTTCTATTGTGTATACTATTCGGTGCCATGATATGTCGCAGAGGTCTCTGGACTTGTCCAATGCCCTCGAGGTACTGATAATCGTGGCCACTCCATGGGTTCTTTTATCCCCGAGGAGAGTCTGCACATCTTCAGAAACATCTTTCGGCTTTTCAGAAAGGACAGTAAGGCAGAGGTGAGTCATGTAGACTCACGCGCGATTTGTTGATGATGATTGGAAGACTCACAAGAGCTCCCTATGAAGGCAACCACGTGTATTTACACGAAAGCGTCAACGTCGTCATACAAACCATCAAAATGACGAAGCAACAAACTATCAGGTGTCATAAAGCGTGTGGTGTCTTCTTCAATGTTCGACAAACTGTCCAGTAGGACGATTCGTGATATTTTCGCCAGGAGCGCACATTGAAGGGTCACTTCCGATTAATTTTGGACCCGATCGCCAGAGCCATGACCACCGGGATAATCTGCATGCGCCAGCTAAAGTTCAAGGTTTGCAGTGGCACTGTGTTATTAGTGATGGTAACGAAGGTGTGGGGAACGGCAATATTTTGGGCCAATAGAATATCGGATATTGGAGTAAACAAGTAATGACAAAAGGTAATGAAAGGAAGGGACGTCAAGTTCACGTACATAATAACTTGAGGTGGCAGTCGAACGTCATCGAAGGAGCACAAGCGTAGTTGACGTGTGGCCGGAGCGTCAAAGGGAAGAGGCAGGTCGAGCTAAAGCTCGCCAATTCCACAATAACACATGGCAAAATGGTCTGTTAGAAAGTCCATGCCGAGGATGAGTTCATGGAAGCACTGCTCGAGCACAGGAAATAGTACAGTGGCGGAGCTCTCGGCGATACTTATGCCTACTGAGAACATCCTAAGGGCAAGAATGGTACCACCATCGGTGACACGGATGGTTGATAGCGTGGGCGGTGTGAGGACATTCAAGCGATGATGAAGCTCTGAACACATCACAGCGATCTGTTCGCCTGCGTTAACGAGAGCAGCGATGGGAACAGCGTCTACTTCAACGTCTATTACGTTACGTCTAGCGAGCAGTGCGTCCAGAGGATTTTGCGGACAGGTTGTTAATGCATCGTCACCTCCGGGCGCTGCATTGTCTAGTTTTCCGAAGGCAGACGTCCGCTCGGCGACCACGGGCGGCGGAATTGAGGCGAGCGAGATGACGCACGATGAGAGAGCGGCGATCGGGACCAGTGTCAATGGGGAAATTATGAGTGCCGGTGTCACTGGTCGCATGCGATTGTGTGAAGTGAGGTTCCAAAAGGTTAGGCTTGCTTTCAGGGCGACGGTTATGGACATGGTGTGCATGACGAGGACTGATCTAACAAATTTTGCAATAGCAGGCGATGTGACCTATACGATGGTAGCTAAAGCGAATAGGCCCGTCATCGGCAGTCCTGCATTCGGGCAAATTGCGATGACGTAGCTGGGGCTGCGAGTCATGAGCATAGCAGACGGTCAACTGGGCGTGAGGAAGCGACAGCCCACAAAGAGTCAAGGCCAACACCGACAACTCCTGACAAACAATTGCTCAGACAAGTGGTATCTTCGAGGACGTAGACTCAAAGGCGCGGGAGTCCGTGGAAGCAGGAGACATGGTGTCAATTTCGCGTCAGATAATCTTTGTCGCGTGCTCCGCGGTGAGCGGTGCCTGTTGTCCAGATGCGTGTTCACCCGACAATGTTCCTGTCGTGTTGGACACTTTCCCGACCTTCTTTCCCTCTATTCGCAAATCAGTAGACTGAATGCATCGTCCGCTATGCCTTTTAAAACATGTCCCGCTTTGTCTGATTCCGTCATGTCATCTTCCTTCTAGCGAAAAAGAGCCGGCACGTCCTGTGTATATAACAAAGGACTCCGTAGATGTTTCATTGGGAATTGGAGATAAGAGTAAATGGAGAATACCTTAGTTACTTGCGCTTCGCTGATGATATGGCCTGGCTTAGTAACTCGGGGGACCAACTGCAATGCATGCTCACTGACCTGGAGAGGCAAAGCAGAAGACTGGAGCTAAAAATTAACCTGCAGAAAACTAAAGTAATGTTTAACAGTCTCGGAAGGGAACAGCAGTTTAAAATAGGTAGCGACGCACTGGAAGTGGTAAGGGAATACATCTACTTAGGACAGGTAGTGACTGCTGATCCGGATCATGAGACTGAAATAATCAGAAGAATAAGAATGGGCTGGGGTGCATTTGGGAGGCATTCTTAGATAATGAACAGCAGGTTGCCATTATTATTCAAGAGAAAAGTGTATAACAGCTGTGTCGTACCAGTACTCACGTTAGGGGCAGATACCTGGAGGCTTACGAAAAGGGATCTACTCAAATTGAGGACGACGCAACGATCTGTGGAAAGAATGGTAGGTGTAACGTTACGGGATAAGAAAGGAGCAGATTGGGTGAGGGAACAAACGCGCGTTAATGACATCTGAGTTGAAATCAAGAAAAAGAAATGGGCATGGGCGGTACATATAACGAGGAGGCAAGATAACGTATGGTCATTAAGGGTTACGGAATGGATTCCAAGGGAAGGGAAGCGTAGCAGGAGGCGGCAGAAAGCTAGGTGAGCAGATGAGATTAGGAAGTTTGCAGGGATAACATGGCCACAATTAGTACACGAGCGGCGTAGATGGAGAAGTATGGGAGAGGCCTTTGCCCTGCAGTGCGCGTAGCCAGGCTGCTGTTGATGATGATATGTTTGATCACGTGATGCCAGTGCCTTCTTCGCCGCAGCCGTACCACTTGCGGCCTTTCCAAACAGGTCACGCATCTTTTGCTTGCAGCAATGGCACCTTCCCATGTAACCTTCATGATTCCCGAAGCAGACGTTTGAATTTCTTTTTAAGTGCGTTCACCAGCATGACCGTATCGTCCCATCGGTAATTCTTACTGCCATGCTTTTAGGTGGCCAACCAATCTTCAATATCGACGTCATCGATTCCGCAAAACGTGCCTGGATCTCTTTGCTGTGCAAGGGGAACCATTGACGTTGCCACCGTAGAGAAAAAGGTTGCCTCCTCTGCCAATGGCGAATATCCAAACGACGTCGGCTCCGGTGCTCCGTCGTAATGAGTTCTTACCCCGCACTTCCACGGAAGATGTTACGTTGGCAAATAGTAGGCAAAATTATATTTATTAAATGTACACACACTAGTCACAGCCATGGTGGCGCAATAACAGCCACGAGCGAGCTTTAGGAATATTCATCCCCGTCATGCTGCTGAATGCTTTCTTCAGAATGCGGGAATGGCTTGTAACAGTTTCTACTCTGAAAGAAAGTTTCAGTATATGCACGAATGAAGAACGGGGGAAGCTGGCTGAGTAAACGTTGGATTGAAAATGCGGCGCTAGGTAACTTCATGGCAAGATCTCTGGGAAAAACGTCCATATTGAGCCATCATTGAGCAAAAGAAGTTAGCAGCAGCTTGTGGGTCGAGAACGATGCGTAAAGCACTCACGTATGCCAAAATAAGATATTCCAGGACACTAGTGAGACCATGCTTCAGATAGGTATCAAAAACGTCTAATTTTATTAAAGGCTTTATGCAAAATACGCCTTCATATTTATACATTGTTGCTACCCAACGCAATCTATTGTGTTCAAGTCTTCGTCACCAAAGCGAGATTCGCAACCCAGTCAACAGCAGAAGAGTTCCTTAATAAAATGCACTGTTTAATGCAGCCTTTTACACGGATGCACACCCGGACATGTTAAAAGTAACAAGATTGGGAACTATTGATGAAAGTGGATACAGGAATGATTTGAGTAATTATCGGGTTATAACCTTAGTGAAATGCATAGGTAAAATGTTTCAGAAGCAGTTGGCAAGTACAATAGCACAATATTTATGTAAAAATAACATGGTTTCAACGTTTCTATACGGCTACCAATTCTCGTTGTACAACAATGGTTATTTTTTCATGAATTAAAAAAATTCACTAATGCCTTGAGCAAAAAGAAAATATCATTAGGATTGTTTTTAGATACAAGAAAGGTGTTCGGAACTGTAGAATTCCACATTTTTTCGTGAATATTCAAAGACTGGCGTAAGAAGATGTTTTCATTATACATTTTGAAAAGTTGTCTAGGTGGCCACACCACAAGCAAGAAGTAGCTATCAATGAGCATACTTCAAGCCCCTCTGACAGTGAAGGCGGCGTGCCACAATAATCGGCATTGGCGCCAATAACATTAACAGTATAAGTTACAGACATTGCATACAAAGGGCCTACATGAAGCACATGTCTTCATCTATGCTACTGACACTCCTCCTGAGGTAAGTGGTAACGCGAATGAAACAACGAAGAGATTACTTAAGTTCGATAGGTATTGGTTTGAAAGCCAATAATTGCCTTCCTAAAACCTATATACTAATCAATTTAGTGTCTTTACATCTCCGTTAAAATTTCAACTACTGAAGAGGGGAACCGCATTACTATTTGCCACGTTTCAGCAGAATTCGACTCAGGCCTCTATGTAAACGTAACCCTCGATAGCGCTCTCAAATGAAAGCCTGATACATGAAGGCTATGAGACAAGCTATATTCTACATTCGTCTCATAATCAAGGCACGAGTAATTTGAGTTTAGAAACGTTGAGAGCCATATGGTTTTGCACCCAACCGTACATGTCTCATCTATCAAATCGGGGAGATTATGTTTGCGGCGCCTTGAGGTGGAGAAGAGAATCGCGCGCCGGGGAAAGTACGGAGGAGCGTGTTTAGCGGGCGGCAAGGGAACGCCAACTGGTGGGAAGTCTAGGTGGTTTCAGGGAAGCGAGGATGGAGAAAGGAGAGAAAGCGTCACAGAGGAGCAGGATAGGCGGAGAGGCACTGGGTTGAGCTGCTCTGGCAGTTGCTTTGGATTCTGTATACACTATGGGGGTACCGGTTTCGTCTCCTGATCCAGACTAGAGCACAGCACGGACCTGAATTTTCGGCCCGCGAGTGGTGCCAGCCGCTTTGTGAAGTCCGAGCCCAGTCCAGGCCCGTGACACCAAGCTCGGGCACGACGCGGGCCCGAGCATACATGAACTAGCCCAGTTACACGTGCACTTAGATTTACGTGCACGTTAAGGTACGCCAGGTGGTCGAAATTAATCTTATTCCCCCTACGGAGTGCCTCGTAATCATATCGTTGTTTTCGCGTGTAATACGCCAGAATATAACTGAATTGTTGCCTATGGGATACATGAAAATTCATTGCAATAAATGTATAGCGACAGTAAAATATACAAAATAAGCTTTTCTTTTTAAACTCAGTAAACAACTAACATGAAAAAGCGGATAAAACAAACCCATGGCATTCTCTTTCATGCTCTTGCCTACACTTCACGCTCGAAGTAACAATGATTACACTTATTCTTAAAATAGGCTCTTGAGAAATAATTTGTTGTACCAAATAAAAAAACGCCTAAATTTACATATGTTGAAGAGCAAGAAAAAGCAGATGAAATGTAAATCCTTGACATTCTCAATTCGGAAATAAAAGCTAACCATGACGTAAAAATTATACAATCCAGCTGTCGCAGACCGTGCTTCAGGTTACACCGGATAAAAGGTTGCTCCTTGCTTTTTTGAAATAAAGATAGAAAATAAGCTTGTGATACCACACACTGAAACAAAAAAAAACTGTAAGCTCCAGAAGGATGCTACAAGAATAGGACTGTGTCAAGCCAAGCAAAACGCTAAAGCTTACAGGTTCGTGTGCAAAAACAGCAGATTGTCCAGGCTTCAAGCAGGGCGTCCTCTCTTGGAGTACGCACCCAGCTGCACTAAAATTGCATTCGCTACTTACAGATCGCACTGTATGCGTCAGCCTCACCATCTCGGCGTCTAATAAGTTCCAGTCTATCAGCAATAAAATGCCCAAATATTCTTTCCTCCTACGGGAACAACAGTGATCTGGTCCATCATGTGGGCTGTTATTTTTCTGCTGGTGCGCACGAACTTACCTTTATCGTACGCGTTGGCCCTAATGCGGTCATTTATGCTAAAGGAACGCAACAGTATCGAGAGTGGTAATGGTGCAATCGCAAAAGCCGTAACAGGGAAATGTTTTGAAGAGCGCTATTTTTGTATATTTTATTTTTCCTGGTATTCGTTTCTTGTAGAAAAAAATAAGAACTGCATTTGTTTTTCTATTTTTTTCCTAAGGTATACTACGTGCCAGCTCTTTGCACGTGTCATTTGAGCTTGGCTCAGAAGGGCTTAGACCATGCCATGCATACCGTTCTTGTGTGCTCGAAGGGCCTACTAAAGCCGTTTATTTGAGGGGGCGCGAGCCCGTCCAGCAGCTGCGCGTTCAAGTCCGGGACCGGCCCGGGCGCAAGGAAAAATCTTTGGACTAGTCTGACCCGGGCTTTCGGTTTGGCCCGGTCTCTCGCAGTCCCTAATCGAAGGAACGAGCGCCGAGAGAGAAGGATGAAGCGGCGACGCAAGCGGCGGCAGGTCGAGCGCGAGTGTACTGACCCCGAAGTCGTCGCCAAGCGCCGAGCCCGAGCTGAACAAGTCCGGCAAAAGGCGCGGGCTTGGCGTGCCCTGGAGACCCGGAAGCGGAAGGAGAAGGGGAAAATTCATAGCGTGAAGTGTACATTACCAATTTGCTTGAAATAATGAAGACCGCGCATTTCCTTAGAATGCCTTTCTTCCTTTCGTAATGGCACTTGACACTTTTTCAAAATCCAAAAACGGACAATGAAGATAAAAAATTCTTAAAAGAGACCGCCAAACTTACACACAATGAAACTATTTTTTAAAACATTCCAAACGCAATGCACAGAGGGCTAGCGGCCATACGCTTGGGCGAAACCCGGGTTCATGAAGTAAAATGTCACGGTAACTTTTTGTGTCGTTCCCTTTCTCATAGTGTATTGCACTAAAGCCTGTGTACCTACTTACAGAACATAGAGCATGTTGCGCGGCTTCAGGAAAGAACTTCAGGTATAATGAATCGAAGCGTAAAAGAGAGCCACAAGAGAGCTTCCCAATAATGTCGTGCATTCACGCCACCTGGTAGAATAGTGCGTCAACGTACTAATACGCCTAATTAGGAGAAGTGGCACGCCATATCCTGCCTGTGTCTTCAAAGTGTCGGTAGTTTATCGCTGAGCCTTTCTTAGCACATTTCTGCTACTGATACCTCCGTTGTAAGGGCAGCGAAGCATAAGGTATTCAGCAGTTAAAATAGTGTACTCGCTTCCTACAAATATGAACCAGCAGAGTAATTTTTTCAACATAATTACCCTTTATTTCTTTCCAACTCGAATTAAATTGTGGTAAATATACTACAATGCCAACAGTATCAGCAATTGTGCACATATTCTTGCTGGTATATTTGCTGGTTCCTTTTAGGCTTATATGTGTGAATATATGTCATATATATAATGTGAGTGAAAAAGTGTGCCACTGTTCCTGCTCAGTATACTGTGAAGCAAGTGTGCAGTGAAGTATTTTTTTCTATGCTCGGCGGAATATCACGTAGGTGATAGTCATTTCTATACAACAAACACGATAAAATTTTTAACCTGTCACTGAAATGCCACATCCGCACTGTGAATTGAGGCACAATACATGTACTCACTTTATAAACGCGTACATGTGTAAAGCAGACCGGCGGAGTGATAGTGGGACCACGGCCTGGTCACGGATGCGTGCTGCCTTGCTGGCATTCGGGCTTTCGTCATGGGCGTAACTTGGCAGTGGGGCTGAAACGAACCCCGGTATTCACAAATGCTTCTAGACTCGAGCCTCCACTTGAAACGCTCCCTTGAGGATTGTTTTTATTTCAGAAATCGCCCTCGACTTGAAACAATCCTCAAGTGAAGGAAATTCCAAGCGCTTTCCTCTGGAATCTCAAGGTAGCATCGAGGCTACCTTGGACATTTCCTTCACTCGACTGTTAAGGCGGACTACGCTTCGTTTGTCGATTAGGTTCTCCGCTTCGACAAGCAATTCGGCGGAGTCATAGACGACAGTGACATTGCAGATATAACGCGGCAAAGGCTGAGGGACCGCCTAATCCCACGGAACGGTTCACCAACAGCGAATTGCTCGCACGCTATCGGTTCACGAAGTGTACCGTGAAGAAGCTGCTTGACTGCTTGCCACTTGAAAAGAACGCCACCAACCGTCGCCAACCTCTGCCACCAATGCTTCAAGTTCTTCTCGCCTTGCGGTTTATGGAGCAGGCACACTTCAAGTTGGGACGGGTGACCTAGGGAACGTGTCGCAACCGGCAGTGAGCCGCGTGATGGGACGTGTCTCACGACTAATTGCTGCGCACTTGTTCCCGGTCGTCGTCAGGTGTCCTAGCATGGATAGCGAGTTCCGTGTGACGATGGTGGATCCCTACGGCTTCGCCAAGTTTCCCGAGGTGGCGGGGTGCATAGACTGCACCCACATCCACGTCAAGGCACCGGGTGGGCCGAATGGCGAAGTTTACCGCAATCGGAAGGGTTACTTCACCATTAATGCACAGGTAAATTGCTACCTTTTTTCTTTTCTCTATATTAGGGCAGCATTCATTCTTAAAAAGACAGTCATGTGTTCAAGTCTACGAGCTTCGATAAACAGTATACTGGCTAACCGGACCAGTCATGGGAGAAATCAATTAACTCAATTCCAATCCCTTTCCTGCTCCAGTTAACGACATAGCGCATTTCGTGTCACTGCACGGTGTTATGGCTGAGTAAATGAAGATTGGCGCACCAATTAAATAGTGCTAGACGTTTTTTGTTTCAGAAGACTATCGTACACATTAGGGTTCTTGGTATCTTTGGATTTCCTTAAATTACCAAAGGGCAACTATGGCGTTGCAATTCTAAAAAGCAGCGAATACTTCTGCTCAGAAAAAGACTATCGTGCATGTATGAATTGCGTTGCTTACATTCACTTCACGTGAAAAAACATCATAACAATCTATTCTTCTTTTTCCTCACGGGATCGCTTGGCCAAAGCTGCAGTTTTACGAGGTCGTGTCTATTGGCCAGGACCCGTGCATGACAGTAGAACCTTCGACAGCAGTCGTGCACGTGTTCTTTACGAGACAAAACGAGTGCCTGGACTTCTATTTGGCGATGCTGGCTGTGCATGCATGCCCTTCCTCATGACTCCACTGGCTGGCTCCAGTCGACCGAACAGCCCCGAGAGCAAATGAGTACCGCTGTTTAAATCAAACAGCCTGTGGCTCTCACAATAAAACTTATGTAATGGCGTACTGTTTCTTGCGTTTGAAGGTTTAACTCGAGTAAGCGCGGTACAAATTTTAGTAGTAATGACGTAATTTTGCAAAATATTTCTTTCTAGTATTACCTTCATGTATTTGATGCGGTCTGTTTTTGCTGCACTGAATATAAGTCACAATACATTGAAGATATTAGCTGCAAGAGTTTTGACGACTAACCTGCTTATTATGCCGAGGCATAAAGTGCGTCTCAACGTAGTTACCATAAGTGCAAACTGACATTGTTTATTTTGCACAGGTATCAAGCGGCCAGCAGTCGCACCTGGAACACTCTAGGCTTTCGGTGTGTGGAAGCGTCGTTTCCCATGTTTGGACATGGGGCTTCCGCATTTGACGGAGCGTTCTGCGATCATTACGACAGCCTGTGCTGCCCTGCATAACCTGGCAGTCCTGAGGCAAGACCCGGAACCGCCAGCTGTGGTGATCCCACAACACTTGAGGTGGCAGCAGCCTGATATGGTAAGGCAAACTGACACACTGCATGGATCCCAATGCCGAATGCGGCTTACTGCTCGACCATTTAACTAAACCATCTTAAAAGTGAATTTTCATCTACTTTCATCGAGATTGCAAAATGAGTACATCTTGGAAACTCCAATTATTTTCAAGTTAAGACAAGCAGGAACGCCATCAAAGTTCAAGCACACTTTACTGTTCAGGACACTCCGTTAGTATTTCCTTCACATGTATATTTTGGTTCTTTTTTCATGTACTGTGTATATTACTGATTATTCGAACCAGTAGTTTCAACCAATAACCGAAGCTGCAGCTGTATCATACCTCTTGCATATTAAAGCATATACGTGTGTGAAAATACAATGAAACATTTGCTTATGCAAGTTGCTGCTTCTTGGCCTCTAATTCATGAAACAGCCTCCGCCGCTCCACGTCATCGCACAACTTTTGCGGCTCCAGCTTCTGTTGCCGCAAACCTAAATTTGGTGTAGTTACTGCTTCCCTTGCTCGTGCATCCTGTGAGGTTGTCATTGCTGGAAGAGCTGCTGCCGACGCAAGCGCATCTCTATCGAATGCAGTTCTGTTTTGCGCTCCTCATCTTTCAGAAGCGCCTTCAATCGGGCAGCTCCTTCAGGTGCTAGCGCCCGCTCTATCGCTGCTGTGCGGCCTCGTGCTGGTCTCAGTTGCTGAGGTGTGTCAATGACATCTGCAGTGTCTGAAGCTTCCGCTCGAGCAGGTGTTGACACTGCATGGGGTGTGGTCTCAGTCGTTGACTGCGGCACGGTACTGGGACCTGCCATGACGCACCTTCCTGATTCGGCAGTGGTACCTGAATTGGATTATCTGCACACGTAAAACAAACATTACATTAGAGCCTAGGAGGCACTACAGTTGAAAACTCATATTTGTAAGCAGTGTCGATCCACAGTTTGAACGTCTGATGAATACAAACACATATACATGCAGGCACGCTATTCAGACAGCCACAACAGATCAGTCCCAGACGGAATGGAAAGTGCTAGTGGCTCTAAAGTGCAACCCAGGCCAGCAAGTTAAAAGAACAAGTAAGCAGCTTACCCGTAGGATGCCATCCAAGGGTGTCAGTCACAGAAATAATAGAAAAAGTGTGTTCCAGTCTAGACTCAGGGCTGTCGTAACAACAGACTACAAAGTTTCACTACTGTATGATAGCACCTGATTAGCATATACTTTGAAATAACAGTACATACCTCTCTCTGTGATGTTTGTGACAGACGTTAGTTACACATATATACTCTCAAAGGAGGCTCAATTCCACACAGACTCCAGTGCTGCTGGATAAGCAAGCTATTTAGTTTTACCGCTGGCTGGAGCCATCTCGGCTGTAGCATGGAATTTCAAATAACAGGAAAAAGAACTGATCTGATGATGCCTGCTACATGTTAGTCACAGAAATCAGCAGGAAAGAAGACTTGTCGCCAGGAGCGAGTGCTGCTAGAGCAGCATGCGAATGAACTTTATCACCGAAGGTGCCCGAGCTGTAGATGGCGGCATGCCCGTTGCTTCATATGGAGCGCAGACTTGCGAAGTTGGCTGTGGTACTGCATGGGTTGTGCCTGAAAATACAAAGGAAGCAGAACTACTGCCCCACAGGCAGGTGGTGCAATCAGAAGAGCATTCATACATTGCAACTTTACCGTAGAGGCACTTTTGTTTGCCTGCTTGCACAATTATATTTACACATGTACACACAAAAAACACAATGAATGTCTTCATGTTATCAGCATTAAAATTGAATAACAGGTGGTAGGGGGTGCATTGCTGACACCATGCAAACGCACACGCACTTCGACAAGAATAAGAGATGAAGACAGCTCGTTCAAGGGCATGCTAATTTTGCAAGACACAAACAAACTATAAAAAATAGGCTGTCCTTCACGAGCCGGTGCTTCAACAGCAGCAAAATGTTGATTTGACTGGCCGAGGGAAGCATTTCAGCCATGGTAGGTGAAAGTTACTGAAGCAGCAGAAGCTTGATGTAGGCGAGTTGGTTTTGCACACTTGAAGAAAAGAGCGCTACGAAAACGCGGACTAAAAGAGGAACCTGTACATGTCGTACATGTTCCTCTTTATGTCCGCGTCTTCGCAGCGCTCTTTTCTTCAACTAAGAAAGTTACTGGTTTATTGACAGACGAGCTATTTCCTGCGCTGGAAGCAGTGCTATGGAAGAGGGGATCTGCACATAGAAAACAACCAGGTTCAATTACAGCTCTAAAAGAGTGCAAGCCTAGCAAACACAAAGACACCTTAACCTTAATAAAAATACTTGCCAATGACAATAATTTGGGGAGGTAACAGCAATATGCTGGCACAACATGGTGTATTGTTGATAAATAGTAAAGACAGACATCTAAATTTTAGTGAAACAGATACACAAGCCATGTGAAGGGCTGCGCCAGCTGCGTTACTCAGAAAAATAAGAGACACAGAAACATAACATCTCACAAACATTATACATGCTTGCACCCATATCACAACACAACAGCAGCAACATGCGAATTGTTTTTCCAAATCTCGCTTCACCAATACAATCGCCCATGCTATGCTGTCTTGATTCCCAGACAGCATAGTCTCCAAGAAGCGCGCAGGTGGTAGAGACAGCACTGGCTGGCTGATATGGGCTCTATCGCTGTCATAGGGGATTGACAGCCGTGTTCTAATGGGCGAGGCAGCCGCCCCGACAAGCGCCAATGTTGCACTCATTGGCCAGCAGGTAGGTGGTACACCCCCTGTCGTAAAAAAAGTGCAAATGCATGTACCCATTCAAAATTACATGTTACAAAACAACGCACACGCGTAAACGCGACCAGCAGCTTATCGAACTGTAATGTCAACATATACGATAATACAAACAGATAATCCGCTAGCTACGCTTTCTGAATATGCCGATAATTATTCGTTAACTTAACACCAGCAAAAGCATTTTTGCACACTGCATTACTATTATTAATAAAATTATTCAGTAACTCGGGGATACACAGGGAATGCTAGAAAGGGGGGGGGGTGAGTTGAATGCTTCACTGGTGCTGATGCTCTCACATGTTGCTCTCACATGTCGCGAAATTCTCACATGTTGCGTATAAATGCCGCTTTTCTTCGGAACCTTTCTTTTTAAATTTCGACTTTTGGTTGTCCCGCAGCTTCCGCAGCTGCATCACTGTGACGTGACGAATGCCTGGTTGACTGTTGTATTCTTCGGTCAGCTCCTCCCAGGCACCGTCCTTGGCACGCTTCGATGTATTATCAGTTTTCCGGTTTCCTATAACCTCTCTGTGCCTCACCACTAGGTAACGGAGCAGTTCCCGTTCTTCATGCGTGAAGACGAACCTCGACACGCCGGTTTTATCGCCATGGCAATTGACGCAGGTGTCGCTATTCGACTCATAATAAACATAGAAACGCGCATCGAACACGGCAGAAAAACAAATCTGCCAGCAGGAGCAGCAGCCGGCATGTGCAAGCGAACCTTCCGATTTTTACTGATTGGTGCTCTTGCACGACTTGGCCAACCTTGGCTAGTAGCCAGTTCCGGCTACATCAGCGTTTGATTTAGCAAAACTGATGTTGCAAGTGTCACTCATAAGTTCATTCACAAATAGATTGAAGAAAACTTTATTAATTGCAATAAAAACATGTCGTAAACGTTTAAACTGTTCTTCGTTGTTTTTACTGCAATATTTCGCCATATACTCGCGTTATCAGGGGTACTTTCCGGAAGTCGCTCGCCGTTCAAGTGGAGGCCGGTTTCTCAAACAGCCCCTTGACGGAGTAGTGCTCAAGTATTGTTCACCTGACGCAGCGGCGCCTTGAGTGAAGGAAGACGCGTTGCTTCGACTCGGCGAAGTGAAGGTGAAGCGCCAAGTGGAGGCGCGTTTCAGAATACGGGACTAACCCCCGCATTCACAACCGCACCACCTCGACTTGACCCTCCACTCGAAACGCGCCTTGAGTGAAGGGAAAGCTTGAGCGTTTTGCTAGAGAATGTCAAGGTAGCCTCGCAGCTACCTTGAATCGCTCCTTGAGGGAAGTTAGTGCGTAAACATGGCGGCCTTGTTATCTGTCGCTCACTTCGTCAGCTTTTTCGGATGGACGCCAGTTGCATCCGTACCTTTCTTTAATTAACGATGCTCCGCATTTTCGAAGGCTTCGTTTTTGGGACTGGTGCAATCCTCTGGCACGCTTCGGCAACAGAATTATTCCAGTGCAGCGCCAAGACAGATCGGCCGTCCTGTCAAAAAGACCGCGAGCTAGTGCAGTGACTGTCCTATTACTCCTGGCATGAGCCAGTTGTTGACTGCATACAGGTATTGTTCACGCGAGTGCTCCAAAACTGCTATTGGCGGCACAGCATTTACGAGTTTCTCGCGGCTGATCGTACACAGCCGCATCAGTTCAAGCACGGCCCGATACATAACTCCGGCGGACTTCAAACGTATGAAATGAAAACAACGACGAAGATTCCTGCGATTAGTGCGTGTATTGCCTGTGTGCGTGTATTGCTTGTGCAAGCGCCGGCAGTCGCCCGCATTCGCTCGGTTTGCACTAGGGTAGATCGTCACTGTCTGCGCTAATCTAAGGACGGCGAACCCCACCGCAGCAAGGCGGCCATCTCTCAAACGGGTAGGTGCGTTGACGTTAATTTTACAATTTTATAATTTTCTTTTTTCCATGCAGATAGTTGCGCTAGGGAAAACAAAATAATGTACTGTCATTTTGCGTGGACCGTGTGCAGTTGGTGGAATTTAAAATCGTAACCGTTAATTACGTGAGCCTTGTTTCAAAATATCCAGTTTAATTAGCTTATCCTGCCTATGAACATCCGAGCCCAACGACGAAGTGACTAGTTATGAAACGGCATTCATAAACATACATGCATGTATACACATGTGAATGGAATATTTTATTTGAGTAAAAACAGAATAACAAAACAACAAACTATAGTTCTTGCACATCACATCATTTTTTATTGTCACAAAGAAAGCTGTAGCAGTGCAGTGACAGCTCCTAGTACAGACATTGCTAGCAAGTGGTAGCAGATGTATATCACATATCTTTGTTATGAACACTCCAGCTCTATAGGCGGTTAATTATGTAAGTGTTCGATCGCTGTATGTCGATCTGGCTACGCAAGCGCCAAACCAGCTTAAAAATGTTTCTTTGCAAACATAAATAAAAAGAGTATGAGCTCATTCAAGTAAAAAAAAATCGCGCTCTAGAACATAAAAGTCTTGAACCAATTTATTTAGTAGGAAAAGTGAACTAAAGAAAATGAATACAGTACCTAAGCTTCTTTTCATGCGCCTTAGCATCATTGTATATTTATCACCAACCCTTTGTCTTACGCAGGAACCAGGCTGCCAACACAAGCACGCAGAGGAACTGTCTCTCCAAGTGGGCTGCGTGTGATGCGCTTGCATTGGTGTGCAAGTGAAGAACTCCAGTTAATGTGTCCGGGTGCACTAGAATAGTTGTCGTAATATTCTGGCTAAGATGTCTATCCTGCCGCATCTGACATCCTATCCCAGCTCAAACATCACCACTAAAAGCAGTTTGACTGCATGCATTTGCCTTCATAGACACGTTGTAGCTCAAGTGATAGTATTTTTTATCCATGTTCTTTTTCGTCAGCCATATTTATTAAAAATAGTATGTACTCATTATTTATTTCTGGTCACTCCAAGTGCCATTACCTTTTTTCTAAAACAACTGAACATTATGCTCGTCTTTTTGCACTTTGATAGTATGCAAATACAGCGTGAACTCTGATCTTGCAAACAGGAGTTGTAGTATTGCTTACAAATATATTCTAGAATAAAAGTTCACCTGCATTCTAAACAGTAGCCTGTCGGGTGTAGGCACCCAACCGCGTGTAATGGTAAGCCCTTGCATCGTATGGGCTGTTTCTGCTCTGGTTCTAGCTAGCGTCAGCTTAGGGTGAATTATGAGGGTCGCAACAATGAATTTCTTCCATCGGATAGGGATGACAGCTGATTTCCATGGGGCTTGCAGAACTTCACCAATTGACCAAGGAACAAAACGCAGGGTAGCAGCGTGTCTTGTAGGATCCCAAATTAGGCCTAATGATGATGCAGACTGTCACAATGATGATCCTGAAAAATACAGTATAGAGTGCATCACTACCGCTACTTCAGACAAGCTGCAATTAACCATAAAATTATGAAATATTTCTTAATTTACACTATCTCATGCTAAAGTAACTTCAGCATACGAAAGTACTGGCTACAAATGCTACGAAATTGCTGCAGTAAAAAAGCTCACATCGCAATCGCAACGCATCATGGGCAACTGTTGACTTCGCACATCGTAATCATGAATATATGGTCTCCAAAACAAGTTTATGTGACAGTTGAACAGGAATTAAGCATGCATTTCATTTCATTATGGTATGGCTGTTTCATGTTTGTGGTTCGAAATAACCGTTTCCATTTCGCCATTTTGATCAATGTACGGAGACGTAACATCAATATTATTACAAAGTTGATGAAAATAAGAACAGACTAATTACAAGGTAGGTTAGTCAAGTACTTCTTGAGCACCTAGGTTCTTTCAGGGAAGCGGGCTGGTACAATTCCAACTGGGCAGGCACCATACTTATCAATGGTTTCAGACCTGCCACAAGCCTTGCTGTGCAGCATAGACATTGATCTTTCCATCAACTAGTCCTTTCAAAGCCCACATCCTGCATTGGAACGCCAAAAATTTTATGTATACACCGGGCATTCACGCGCCAAGTAAAATCAGTGTACCTTAGCAACGGAAATGAAAAGACATAGCACAACTAAAATATGTAGCCACAGTGTGAACTTAAAGCACAGTTTACGGAACGTGCATCAGATGCTACTACACAGCACATTGAAAAAGTTAAGGAGAAAAAACACTAATGCTAGTGATGAACTACTCACAAGTGAATTTTCAGAAGATTAAAACATTGTGGAGCGTGTATGTGAAGTGAGGAAGCACTGAAAATGCAGGCACCAGTGCTGGTTCATTGACTATGTGTGCTACAATTTGAACAAACCAACTAACCACCATGGTTTCTGAAACAAGGTACAGGACTCAAAAACGCTTTTCTTTAACCTGCTGGTGCCACGCACACAACGATATGCATTCTGCCACGTGTATACTATAATGGCTTCTCCTCAATACTGAAAGCTTTTATACGCGATACTACAATGATCGTTGGACATACGCGCCGTTAGGTACATTCTGCGTTTTTCTTTAAATAAAGCGGAACCAATAGCAGACTGTCGTGCCAAATCTTCCACAAGAACCGATTAGTAAATAAATTGTTTTGCGCAAGCTTATGCTGCCTCAAATATGCTTCAGGTGCTAATGTCCGTAACATGAACAACAGTCATGCTTGATCACATTGGAAACGTTTTATCCACAGCGCCGCAGCAACCTAGCGAAAACCGCATCAACATAATGTGCTTCTATGCAAACATGGTTCACTCACCCGTATTTTCTGTCCTCTTGTTGCTTTCAGCAAACTTTCAGCAAACTTTCAGCATCAATCGGTCTTGCATCTTCAAGGTAAACATAGCTGCCCATCGGCCGTTCCATCTTTGGCCTCCTTCGAATTCAATCCGGCTCGGTCACCATACACACACGGACAAAATCACCCATAATAACCGCGATTAACAACTGCAACGTGAACCACCAATGAAGCACTAGGAAACAAAGAGCAGCGGACAAATGCCGACACAAATTTTCTTTGTTTTCAGCCATGCGCCATGGTCTCAGCTGTTGGGGTGCGACTGTTGCCAGACCTCAAACACAGCTCCCACTTGATCTATCAGCTGAGTGCTCACAATGGCAGCGTTACCGAGCTAAAGTTCTGCATTGCGCGATGCAGTCATTTGATTATGTAGCCGAATTAACGGAAACATATATTTGTCTTATATAATTGTAGTTTTGATAAGCACATTTAGGAATAGTCTCGATATCAGACGCTTTTCTCGGTCGGTGCACTTCACTCGAGTCAAGGGCGTATTTTCAAGGCGTTCCTTGGCGAAGGAAAGGTCGAGTAGTGTTCATGAAACGCAACGGCGCCTCGAGTGAAGGAAGCCCCGTCGCCTCGACTTTGCTGAGTCGAGGAGAAGCTTCAAGTGAAGGCGTGTTTAAGAATACGGGGGTAAGCCTGTCTGCTTCTGAGTGCTGATGGCTGCGTTCGCTTTTCGCTCCTCTGGGGAACTGAACGATTATCTTTTGCTGGATCTTCTTTGTAAGCTTTGCGTTTTCTTTCCAACAAAGGCTATCATTTGTATAAAAGCAACTTACTGTGCCCGTAGCGGAAACATTTATTAACCTTTGCTATAATACATCGATCCAAAGCTAACCTCGGGGTTTGGATCCAGCCGTTGCTGTATTCTCAATTAAGTGAAGCTAGTTATTATTATTATTATTATTATTATTATTATTATTATTATTATTATTATTATTATTATTATTATTATTATTATTATTATTATTATTATTATTATTACTACTACTATATAATGTGAACACGTGAAGTTCTTATCTACACAATACGATGATGGGGTCGAACAACTCAAAGCTGATAAGAGGAAGTCTCGACTTGCCGGAAAAAAATGCAGCAACTACAAGAAAAGGCGCTCGCCCAAGAATCATTGATTCATCAACTGCTGCAAGGCCCAAATGATTCCGAACAACATAGCAGGAACGCCAATATGCAAATTCATGGCTTGAAATCGAGAACATATGAAAACCTGACTGAGTTCCTTGATGAGCTGGCGTGAGAAACTCGAGCTAGAGAAGCCTCGTAACGGGGAAGTGGTGGCTATCCACCGTCTTCCAAGCAAGAAGCCGTCTCCGCCGGTCGTGATACGATTCGCTTCAATTGCTGTTCGAGAACGCTGGCACTCAGGGCGAGGCAAGCTCCAGAGGCTTTGAGAATCGGAATCATTGGACCAGCTGTATTTCAATGAAGATCTGTCGCAGTTGAACAGGAGGTTTCTTGGTTAGCAAGGACCACAGGAAAGAAAGCAGGCTATAAATTCTTATGTGTAAGAGGCGGCAAATCTTCGCAATGAAAGACGAAGCCGCAACACTCATTCGAATTACTTGCAACTCCGACATCGATAAGATGAAATAACTGATCGATCATTACCTAGGCCAGTAGAATTTCCGGAGTTTGCCATGTTTTAGGCAAACTTTCGCCGAAACGAAGATCATGAATTTACGTTGATAAACTGGAGTGTTCGTAGTCTCCGCAAATATTGGGAACAATTCAAGATTTTAACAGAAGAATCTATAGGTTTCGTAGATATATTTGTTGTCAATGAGATAAATACACCAGAGTCCTGTTTAGATACGTTCACAGTGAACGGTTATTGTGCCAGTGTTATTGTACGCCCGGTACGCCGTGGAGGAGGGATCGCTGTCTTTGTGAGTGAAAAATACGATGTTTCAGCTGTTGACAATACATTTATGCATGCAGCATGTTTGGCTCTAAACGTGAATTTATTACACGCGGCTTTTACATTACTCGCGGTATACAGACCGCCATCTGGTAGCGTGACAAGATTTGTAATTGAACTCGAGGAAATACTTCTCAGGTACAAAGAAGCTGAGTTGTTCTGCCTAACAGGTGATTTGAACATCGATATCTTAAGCACAAACAAAATTTCTATTTCAGCTTACCTCTCCTCACTTTCAGCATACGGAATTGAAAACACGATCACTGCCCCCACACGTAAAGATTTCTTGAACGGTCGACAAGTTAAGTCATGTCTTGACCACATCGCTGTTCGTGCGTCGAATCACACTTTGACCTCATGTATCATTCCTTAGTGGCTAGCAGATCATTATTTAGCCCATTATCGTTTTTGTCCTCTGTCTGGAACTGCTTCATCACGTTTCAGTGATGGTAATAAGATATCTGTGTCAATACCAGATGAAAGAAAGTTGGATGCATTACTGGCATCTTTTCACTGGGGAAGTTTAATTGCGGATGATCCAGCAGAAGTAGTTTACTCAAAGATGTGCTGTAAATTTGACGAGCTCAAAAAGACTTGTGCGCAAGAAATTACACGTAAAAAAGGCGGAATCGTGACTGGCTTAGCCCTGAAATTTTACGGGCAATTGCGAACAGAGACTGGCATTGGAGACGTTGCAAGCCTGTTCCTAAAAACGCAGACCTCCGCTCAGATTACAGGGCCGCCAGAAACAAGTTGTAGCACTTATTGGATCAGCTCGATGGCTGTACTTTCAGCAGCAGTTCAAACGAGCGTTTAAAAATCCTGCAAAGATGTGGTCACTAATTAACCATCTTCGTGTACAAGACGGGAATGTGCCTACCTTTGATGTTTTTGTAGGAGAGCCTGTTTTAAAAGCTGATAGTTTCAATAAGCCTTTCACGCTCGCAGTAGAAACGTCAGAAGCTCGACAAGGCGTAA
Organism: Dermacentor variabilis; assembly: GCF_050947875.1. NCBI lineage: Eukaryota > Metazoa > Arthropoda > Arachnida > Ixodida > Ixodidae > Dermacentor > Dermacentor variabilis. The sequence goes on along the minus strand of NC_134575.1, from coordinate 132,216,289 downwards.
AATGCACTTTAAAGGAATCTTTGTCAGCTCCCGCATATCTTCCTAAGTTATCAAAGGAAGAACTCCAGAACAACTTCACTTTGGCCTAGTTGGCATTTACTGCGTATCATATTGACCGCAAATAAAGACATGGACAGAGGGAGAGAACACATAAACAGCACGGGCGGTATCTTTCAACTGTTTTATTCACAGCAGCCCGTGGGCATATACAGGCAAATAGAACATGCGCAGATCGCAGCAAACAAGAATACACATCAGCTTAGCGGGGCAACCAATTATCAAAAAAATCTATTTCCGATTGAAAAAACCTAACGGAGGTATCTCTAACGCAGTCTTCGGCTTTCTTTTTTATGTGATAAGCAGCCATCAGTTCACGTGCAGTCTGGTCATGGCGTCTCCCCAAGCTGGCACACCACTATTTTATAGGATGCGAGCTTTCGTTCCCAAGTTCCCGGAAATGCCAAAGTAAAGAATCCCAATATATTGAAATATTTGATTGATTTCATTTCGACCGACTAGTTTCGCACTATGACTGGAACGCAATGCTAACAAATAGCTGTCCGAACAGTGTATTAATAATTTTATAGCGGCGATTTCCGACTTAAAGAAGGCATGTAGAAAAACATTTTTGTTCCGAAAGCGAAGACCACACCTATACTGGCTGAGCAATCGGATAATAAAAGCTACTGAAGAAAAGGAAAACTTGCGGAAGCGGTGTCGACAGCACCCTGATGACGAAACACCAATATGTCTCTATTGAGAATCCCGGAACAAAGTTACAGCACTGATGCGCTGTTCTAAGAGGAACTACTATAGTAATATTTTTTTCCTCGCGTAATAAACCTGCTAAAATGTGGTCCCTGGTAAATGAGCTTAGAGGCTCTTATCCAGGTATGTATTTCGACCCTATAACAAAAAGTTTCGGAGCTATCGATCTAAATCTGGCGGACAGCTTCAATGATTTCTTCGGTTAGCGCTGATGTTAATTGACCCAATGATCCTGTTGATCTCAATCGTGGTCGTAGTTCAATACCCGATTGGGCATTTCTTCCACCAATGAGTAAATAAGTCTTGCATCGATTGTTGCATCGATCTAGAAAAAACCGTGCTGTCGGACTTGATGCCATATAAGCAGAAGGCATATGTCGCGACGTCACAGTTCTGGCCGATCCGCTTTCGTTTATCATTAATATAATCATTGATACTTGCAGAGTACCAGATGCACTAAAGAGAGCATGCGTGATACCGATATTTAAAGGCGGAGACGCTTCGAAGCCAGAGAACTATCGCTCCATCTCTGTTCTTCCTTTCTTAGCGCAACTGCTGGAACGACACGGGCTTGAAATGATTGAGGGGTTCGTGTTAAAACATACCATCTTATCATCTTCACAGTATGGCTTCGTGTCTGGTAGAAGCACGCATGCGCTTTTTGAAGAACTGTCGGATCTTCTATATCAAACATTTGAACATAACCAGGTAGCCTGTGGGCTTCTTTTAGATATATCTAAGGCTTTCGATTGAGTAAGCCACATTATTCTATGTGCTAAACTACAAAATTACGGTTTTCTGGGGCATTTCCATGTATTTATACAACACTACCTGTTAAATTGGTCCGAGACTGTATGTATCAGCGACCAAAAGAGCTGTTTGCGGTTTCTTAACGCAGGGGTTCCACAGGGTTCCGTTTTGTCTCCGCTTCTTTTTAATTTGTACGTTTGTGACTTGGCACAGGTAACAATTTCATGTACGATTTTCCAGTATGCAGATGATACCTTGCTTGTTTCTAAAGATATGCAGTACGAAGCAGCTGTCGGATTACTTCAAAGCGACATAAAGAATGTGATGAACTGGTTTAAAACGAAACGCTATAAAGGTCCGTGCTCGGAAAACTCGATTAGTATGTTTTATAAATCCGTTAAAGGCTCTTGTAACACGTCAACATGCCTTCCTTTACGGTTCTGATTGCTTAGACGGTGTTTGTGCCCCAGTACAATATGCGGGTAGTGTCAAGTACCTTGGTGTATACTTTGAGACTGACTTGTCATGGAATACTGAAATGGCTCGAATTTGTGCGCGATTACGTAATGTTGCATGTGTCCTTTACCCTATAAGGAGCTATGCAGCTACCAAGATTTAAAAAGTGATAGTGCATGCTTTAGGCTACTCGCATATAAGGTACGGCATTTGCTATTCTTTATATTGCAGCTGATTTTGGAAACATAAAATTGACAACCTATAAAAAGCATACTACAAAGTGTTGCGTACAACCTAACCACAGATAACTTACTTCGAGATTTAGACAAGCCCGATTTCGAGTCTTTGTTTCATTCAACAATTGTGATGCGTTATTTCTGGAGCAATGCTTTCGGAGAACCTTTACATAAAAGTGATGCTTTGCGTAGTCATCCCAGAAATGTAATGCTTCGGACAAGAACTCGTTATGAGAAAGGGCAAAGAAGGTACTATATCCCCCGCTTGTTTAATAACCTTCCCAGTGCTGTACTGGATCAGACTAATTTCTCGGGATTAAAAAAGGCCCTCAACGCAATGATAGAATAGTTTTCCAATGTATAAAGTGTGTTTCGTTGTAGTGTGATCTTTACCAAAATGAATGTTAAGACTGTTTCCGCTGTTATCACGATTTTTTTTTTCTTTTTCTTTGTTCTCAATAGGTTGTAACTTTGTTTAGATATTGTACCTTGTTTACTCACTTTTAATGGTTGTTGTGTGCTACGTTTTTCATTTGAACATTAAGTGTTGTTTACTGAGCATGTTTACCTCAAAAACCTGTGATACGTTTTTCTTTTTTTTTTTAGTTTGACATTTAGTTTGTCTGTTATAAGGTACATAATGCATTGCCATGACTGCCAGGTTTCTGCCATACAAGCCCACAGAAGGCTTCGGCAGACCTAGCAAAATTATATGTGCAAATTGAATATTTGTAATAAAGATTATTATTATTATTATTATTATTATTATTATTATTATTATTATTATTATTATTATTATTATTATTATTATTATTATTATTATTATTATTATTATTATTATTATTATTATTATTATTGCTACTGCTGTCCGCGTCAATTCTTTGCCACCGCCTGACGTTTGTATCTGCACAGGCACGACAAGAGAATGTAGACAAAGAGCATGCGTCGTCCAGCCCGGCTCGTTCAGTGATCGTCGATCAGCATCCGAGAGCTGGAAGAATTTCACGAGGCGGTATCGAAGCTGCACAAGCAAGACCACCTCCCCATCGACTAGCCAGTGCGCCAGAGGGCTGCTGCTTTTTTTACCCGCAGCGGTTGTTCAGTGGCTGTGGTGCTAGGCTGCTGAGCATAAAGTCGCGGGATCGAATCCCTGCCACGGCGGCCGCATTTCGTTGGGGGCGAAATGCGAAAACACCCGTGTACTAAGATTTGGGTGCACGTTGAAGAAACCCAGGTGGTCGAAATGACCGGGGTCCTCTACTATAGCGTGCCTCATAATCAGAAAGTGGTTTTACCATGTAAAACCCCAGAATTTAATTTTTTAGGGCTGCTCTTTTGTCTCAGCGCTGCCTTTAAACGCCCGGACTCATTCCAAACCTTCTGCACTCGGCGGCAGTTCTTTGCCACAGCCTGACGTTTATCTCTGCACAGGTGAGCTAAGGCTCCTAATTGCGCTGATTGCATTCTACGGCCCGCCGACTCCCTTAGAGGGTTTTGTATTCTTTTTATTAGGGCTTGTCTATCTTCTCCTTAGAATTTCTGCTTAGAATAGAAACAAGTGAAAAAGAAATCAAACAAGCCAACTCGGAGGTTTCGTCTCTCACGCTCAAAGTGCAGGAGATTGAGATGGAAGCTTTGAGTGCTAATTTGAACAGACAGGAGCAGTACAGTCGCCGTCCAAACCTAGCAATTCGCGGCCTTCCTGCTTCGCACGTTGAGAACTTGCGCGCTGTTGCGGCAAATCTTGACAAAGCATTGAGAATCAAAGACATTGACAGCTCAGGCATTCTGGCCATCCATCGATTAGCGAGCGAAAAAGACAAAACTTCAGACATTCTACTTAGGTTTGCCTCTGTATACATGAAGGAAACTTGGATCTCTTGTCGTATTGAACTAAGAAGCTTATACAGATCAGATGAAGATCACAGGCTTTATTTTTGTATCATGATCTAACAGCAGCAAACAAGGCGTTACTCTAGCTTGCCAGGAAGAAGGGAAAGGAAACAAAATGTAAATATGTTGAAAGCAAAGACGGGAACTTCTTTGCGAAGAAGGGCGAAGGTGCTTCTTTGATCCGTGCGAACCACGTGAATGATCTAGTGCGCTTCACGTAAACGTTCATAGCATCGTATGATGCTATGAACGTTTGCCGAGATCAGTTGTCAAAGCTGCCTCATCGCCATGTGCGAAAATTTAGTAGACTCTCAAGCATTTGGTCGTAATTTTTCCTTCGGTTGGCAGTTAACACATTTCATGTTAACATCCGTAGTTTAACAAAGCATTAGAACACCTTTTGCTCTTACATTGGCATGGTTTTACACAAAGTGGACGTATTTGTTCTTTCCGAAATAAATATATCCTCAGCTAAGACTGACCTGTTCACTCTTGCGGGTTTCATTTGCCTTTGGTTCATTCGAGGTGCACAGAGGCCGGGGATTGCAATTTTTGCACAAAGTATACTAGAGCGTACTATACATTTTATACAGAACTATACATTCAATTTTCGCGTTCGACGGATATTATTTTCAAGTCCAGCGAAGGAAAAGTTTACGTTCGCCAACGCCACTCGAATCAACCCTCTATGAGCAGTGTGATTTTATGTGCTATCAAAGAAAAAGATCTGCTATGCTGACGAACTGCAGCAGAACTACCGTGCAGCTGCAGACGAACGGCTAGTGATTTCGTTCTGCGTTTACACTTGCAAATTTCTCGACATAAAGTAAATGCCCTTTATTGCGCAGCCAAATGTTCATAAAACAGAAACTGCTTTTATCCATCACGAATCATTGAGAAGAAAACGTAGTCTTTCATAAATGAAATGAGAAATCTATCTTTAAATCCGGCTAATGATATCGCTACGGAACAGTATTTGCAATGACGAAGAGGCGAGCAGTGAGAAGACGGCGACGACAATTGGAGGCTAGCGCGGTATGTTATCTCTTAGCCAAATGCGGCGTATTCTCTTGTAAATATACTTGTATATATCCTTTCGTTTGCGTCTTCCTACGTAACATATCTGGTGGATGTGGACGTTCCCTGTACCTCGTCACGGAGCTTCGCGGTGGACGGTACCTCGAGCCTTTCTTCATGGCTTCCGGCGACGACAACTCGACTCAGCCGCCTCCGACACGTGCTGCCACTTCGACGACCTAGATCACTTTCCCCGCTCCCCGTGATCCTGGCGTATTCTCTGGCAAAGATGGGGAAGAAGCCGAGGACTGGATCAGCCTGTGCGAACACGTCAGCCGCAATAACCGGTGGGACCCTACTATTATGCTCGCCAACGTAGTCTTTTACCTCTGTGGCATACCTCGAGTTTGGTTTCGGACGCACGATGATGAGCTCACCAGTTGGGATTCGCTTAGGCAAAAGGTCCGAGTCTTGTTCGGCAACCCATACGGCCACCAACTTGTCGCGCAGAAGCCGCTTTCCGGGTGTGTGCAGACGTCAACAGAGCCTTATGTCACGTACATGCAGGACGCCTTGGCTCTGTGCCGCAAAGTTGACGCACACATGACTGAGTCTGATAAGGTTCCCCACATCATCAAAGGCATTGCCGACGACGCCTTCAACTTGCTGGTATTCAACAACGTTGCAACGGTGGTGGCAACGTGGCAACGACGGTGGCAACGCGGCGACGGTTATAAAATAATGCCGCCGCCTGGAACTCGCTAAAAGCCGACGTATCGAGCAGCAGTTTGCCCGTCTGCTCAACACCCCAGCGACATCTTCCTGTGCCGACGCTCCTCGTCCCAACAACACTGGCGATGCCACCAGGATCGTCCAGCGTGAGATCGAGGCCGCCTATCGGGCTGCCTTCGACTCCAGCTCCTCCAACGCACCGACAGTCACGGTTTCACTGATCCGGGCAGTTGTCCGTCAGAAATTCGAAAACATGGATCTTCACACCATCTGTTCGGCCCGTCGCCCTGATACCCACCCGGCTTTTTAGACTCCGCCCCATCCGGCATCTTATTACCCACCACGTTTCAGCGACCCATCTGAATAGCGCACTGCTGACGACAAGCCCATTTGTTTTCACTGCCGTTGAATCGGGTACATTTTTCGGCACTGTCGCAGTTGCTGGAGTTCCCCGACCCGTTCTACTGAAACTGCCTACGACAATTCAGCCGATCCTCCTCTACCATCGCAGTCGGCAACTTGGGCCATCGCCGACTTACAAAAAATGATTGCGCCCGACATGCCGTCCGAGCACGCTCGTGAGCTCTACCGCGTCTGGTTTTTTACCACGATATTTTTTACTTTAACAATCGTCCTTTGGTCCAAACTACAGCTGTTAAACATCGCATTAATACCGGCGATCCCCCTCTTATTCATCGCCGCCCGTATCGAGTGTCACCGGCTGAGCGTCAAGTTATTCACGCAGCAGTTCGCAAAATGCTTGCCAAGAACATTAGTGGACCGTCATGTAGTCCATGGGCGTCACCTGATGTACTGGTAAAAAAGATGTATGGCTGATGGCGCTTTTGCGTGGATTATCGGCACCTTAACAGGGTTATCAAAAAGGACGTGTATCCCCTACCTCGGATTGATGACGCCCTTGACTGCCTCCACGGTGCTCGCTATTTCTCCTCAATTGACATTCGCTCCGGCAACTGGGAGATTGCCGGGGACGATCTCGATCACGGAAATATTGCTTTTGTAACACCCGACGGTCTTTATCAATTTAAAGTGATGCCGCTCGGTCTATGTTACGGTCCTGCCAATTTTCAACGTATGATGGACTCCCTTCTTCGCGGTTTCAAATGGTCCACGTGCCTCTGCTACCTGGACGGCGTTATGGTCTTCTCCCCAACGATCGCTACGCACCTCGAGAGCCTCTCAGCAGTCCTGGACGTTTTTCGTCGACCCGGTCTGCAACTCAACGCATCGAAGTGCCAATTCGGCCATCGCCAGATTACCGTCCTTGGGCATCTCATTGAATGCAACGGAGTGCTGCCGGACCCAGGCAAGATCCGTGCTGTTGCGCACTTCCCTGTTCCGAAGTGTGTCAAGGATGTGCGCAGCTTCATCGGTCTTTGTTCGTACTTCTGCCATTTCGTGAAAAATTTCTCGGGCATAGCACGACCACTAACTGAGCTTTTGAAAAAAGACGCCCCCTTTCCAGTGGGGCGATAACGAGGCCTCTGCATTCTCGGATCTAATCAACCCTCTCACAGCGCCTCCCGTTCTGGCCCATTTCGATCCTTCTGCGCCTACCGAAGTCCGTACCGATGCCAGCGGTCACGGAATTGGTGCAGTGCTGGTCAGCGTGGCCACGACCGTGTTATCGCTTACGCCAGCAGGCTCCTCTTTCCCCCGGAGCGCAACTATGCCATCACTGAGCGTGAGTGTCTAGCCCTAGTCTGGGCGGTTGCGAAATTCCGCCCATACTTACATAGCCGACCCTTTTCCGTTGTCACAGACCATCATACGCTTTGCTGGTTATGCTCACTGAAATATCCTACAGGAAGACTTGGTCGCTGGGCCTTACGCCTCCAAGAATATTCGTATACTGTCACATACAAATCTGGCTGACTACACAAGGACGCTGACTGCCTGTCTCGCTACCCGGTAGACGAGCTTGACGACGCCGACAGTAGTACCGCCAACGGCATTTTCTCTGTGTCTGCCTTCGCTAACTGTACCGAGACCTATCGTTGCGAGCACTCCTCGAGCGTCTGCGCTCTGCACCTACCGACGCAACTGTTCCCCGATATGTCCTCCAGGGCGGCATTCTGTACCAAAGGAACTTCCTCCCTGACGGATGTGATGTTCTTCTTGTCGTGCCAAAACATCTACGACAGACTGTGATCTTTGACATGCATGACGCACCCACTGCCGGACACCTTGGGGTAACCCGCGCGCACGACTGCGTCCGCCTCCGCTTCTAGTGGCCTGGTCTCACTCGCTCCGTTCGACGCTATGTTGCTGCCTGCGATCCCTGCTAGCGTAGGAAAACACCTCAGGTGATACCTGCCGGTCATCTCTAGCCGATCACCGTCCCTGTGGAGCGATTCTTTCGTGTTAGGTTAGACTTCCTCAGTCCTTTTCCCACGTCATCCTATGGGAACAAATGGGTAGCCGTCGCAACTGATTACGCCACCCGATACTCTATCACGCGGGCTCTCCTTACCAGTTGCGCCACTGACGTCGCGGACTTTCTCTTGCGTGACATTATCTTACTTCATGGCGCCCCACGACAGCTGCTTACTGACCGTGGTCGTAACTTCCTCTTGAAAGTTATCGCCGACATTGTGCGTTCCTGCTCCACTCAACACAAGCTGATTACCTCATAGTATCTTCAAACCAATGGCCTGACAGAGCGGTTAAACTGTACTCTTACCGATATGCTGTCCAAGTACGTTTCCACGGACCACCACAACTGGGATATTGTCCTTCCTTACGTCACATTTGCGTATAATTCCTCCCGGCACGACACCAACCGATTCTCTACATTTAATCTACTGTACGGTCGCGAACAGACCATGCCCCTTGACACGGCACTTACTCCTGCTACGATCTCAAAAGCGATTATGCGCTCGACGCCATCGCCCTCGCCCACCATGCACGCCAGCTTGCCCGTGCTCGACTGACGGCCTCGCAAACCACTCAGCAGCGTCAGCACAACGCCCGCCACCGTGACGTACAGTTTTCGCCTGGTGCGCTCGTGCTCCTGAGGTCGCCCTCTCGTCACGTGGGACTTTCAGAAAAGCCCCTTTCGCGATACGCAGGCCCTACCGCGTGCTGCGCCAGGTGACGCTTGTGACGTACGAAATTGCTCCTGTGAGTTCAACCACGTCCTCTACTCTGGCATCTAGTGATGTCGTGCACGTCAATTGGCTCAAGGTCTACTACACTGCTTACGAGTCCGGCCTTTAGTCGCTCTGGGACGGCGCTTTCGCCACCGGGGTTGGTGCTACGGAACAGTGTTTGCAATGACGAAGAGGCGAGCAGTGAGAAAACGACGACGACGATTGGAGGCTAGCGTGGGCTGTTGCCTCTTGGCCTAGTGTGGCGTATTCCCTTGTAAATATAGTTGTATATAGCTTTTCGTCTGTGCCTTCCTACGTAACAATATTCAGCATAATTTTCATTCAGATTTATGAAATATCGTTAACAACTTTAAGCAATTCTTCGCGCAGTTTTCTGCAGTGTTGAAGCAATCGTGCTACAATGCTCCCACTACTACTCCGGCAATCGAGTCCGCTTTCCTTCCCAGTATCACGGAACAAGATCTTTACTCTTTATTGGACAGCTTTGGCTGCCATCAATCACCAAAAATCGATAAAATTTGCATGATTGGCCCTTCAGGAACTTTGGAGTTCTGAGGAACATCTTGTTAGCAATCCTAAACGGGATAATTAAAAGTGGAAGCACTCCTACGCGGTTAAAAAGAGCCATAGTTCGGCCGCTTCCTAAACGTGGGGATGCTAAATTTGCGTATAAGTATCGGCCCATTTCTATCACGTCTAGTTTAGCAAAAGTTCCAGAAATATATATATTCTTAGTCGTGAACAGCATTATTTATAAACAAGGGAGTTTCCTGAATTTCAATACGATTTTATTGAAAAAAGGAGCACTCATGCATTATTAGAAGAAATGAGTGACCATTTGTTTTCTTCACTTGACAGAAATCTTGATTCTTGTCGATTTCTTTTTTTATGTTGCCAAAGCGTTTGACACTTTGTGTCATGCAGTATTGCTAGACAAACCGTACAGTCTAGTTTTTCCCAATGCTTTTTTCCATTGTTGACCAATTTTCTCACAGGTGGTTCTCAGTTTGTTTTCGTTTTAAACATTTGCTGTTCCCATGTTTTTCTGAAGGCCGGTGTTCTACAAGGTTGTATATTGTCTCCCTTACTTTTAATTTTGTACAACAAGGACATGTGCAACGCGCTTTCCACTTGAAAATTATTCCAATATGCAGATTATACTTCACTTGTAGCCACACGCGTGAAATTCGCAAATGCATTCTCAATGCTCCCAAATGACTATTGAAAATTATTCGATAGGTTTTATATGAATGTGATTGACATTTACCCTTCTAAATCAAGTTAGGTTTGCTTCTATAGCCCATTCAAGAGTGTCTCTCTTTCTTACTCACTTTATTTGCGCACTTCTCGATGCGTCAATTGTTCATGTCGTCGTACAAATTTTTTCTGATTCAGTAAAACATTTAGTTATATGGTTTGATTCTGGTATCCCTTTTTCGATTCACTTATCTTACATATGCGCCAAACTCCGTAAAATCGTCTGCTTATTGTATCGCATCAGTCTTTTATCTCTGTCTGTCAGAAAGCTTTGGTTCACTTGTTAGCCTACAGTGCACTCCGATATGGAATGGCGAACATTTGGTCATTGTTCTGGTAAATGGCATGAGCGTTTAAATAGAGTAATAAAATGTTCGTTAAAGAGTGTTACTTACGACGTATGTATCTCACAAGAGGTGAACTCCTTTTCGGATTCTAACATTGCCGAATTTACAATAACTTTTATTCAAAGAGTCGTGCTCGAACATGTAAGGAGCTATACATTTAGAGTCCCCGCGGTCTCTTGCCGTCATTTGCGTCATACACCCGCTTTTTCAGTTCCTCACACACGTACCAGATTTGGCAGATATACTCGAACCTCTTACGTTCCCGACCTATTCAACGCTCTTCCCTACGAAATTACTTCTTTTGAATCTATATGCGATATTCGCAAAAACTTAAAGGAAAATACGTAGAATTATTATGGGCGTCACATTTTACTATTTGCATCAATATAAATTGGGTCTTCGGTTTCTACTTTTTTATGCCTTGTATTTTATTGTCAGCAAATAGGTTTCAGTGTGGCTCTTTTTTCTCTTTTTTTATTTTTCTGTGTTTTGTAAAGTAGTGAGCTTTTCTGGTTGACTCTTGTTGCTGACGGTCGGGTTTCGCGTGACAAACCACTGTGATAGCTTAGGCGAACCTGATTTCTGTAATTGTAAGATTTGTGAATAACAATAATAATAATAATAATAATAATAATAATAATAATAATAATAATAATAATAATAATAATAATAATAATAATAATAATAATAATAATAATAATAATAATAATTATTGACAAAAATTTCACATTATATTTCAACATCGATTCTATCAAAAGCCTTCCATCTCCATTGCACTAACACAAACACTCACGTTACCTAGTCTTACCTGTACATGCAATAAATCGGATGTTCTTCTTTTTACAAATCATTACATAGAAAAATCTGCTGCTCCAACTAGATTTCTAATCGGCGATTTTGCATTCTGGAGTAAGGCACAAGGAAACGGCGCGCCTTTCAGCCTTCGGATTATTCTGACAGCCAATCTAGAGTGCAGGCGAAATATCACTCCCATATAGAGTGCTTGGATATCTTCGTGCACAATTTTAATATTTTTCTGAAAGGAGTTGCGCAGAAATTTAAATTACTAACCAAAAACTCTCATACCTGCTGTGTGTTCCGTCACCCTGTAATACTTTTTTCTGTTTCTGCCCTTTTGCTTGTTATTCTCTTCGTGAACACGTTTTATGCTCTGTTAACGTCTTTTTCACGAATCTGATGTTGTCTTTCTTATGTGTGCGCGCATTTGTATGCGTGTATGTTTGCGTGAGCTTGCATTGTTCTTCTTGTGCATTGCTTTGCCGAGTGCGCCAGTTCAAAGACCCGTGAGGTTGTTCCTGAGCGCTTCATTAAAACCGTTATTTGAATATCAATAATAATTAATTTATTAATTTATTTATTGCGTGATTGGTTTTTGATTGATTGATTGATTGATTGATTGATTGATTGATTGATTGATTGATTGATTGATTGATTGATTGATTGATTGATAAATAGGTCCTCTAACAGGCTGGCCGGAATTGGGAAGTATATCTGCAAGCACTCGAGTAAACACTGAGTTTGTTTTCTCCAGCTCGACTCTAGCGAAGTTGAAGTGCAAGCAATCACGAAATGTATTGCTGTCAATACCTCACCCTCATATAGAGCTTTATATTTCAACGCTGGAGCCCGTCAATAGCGTAGGGCGGTTCCTACATCTATAGCTAAATAGCTTGATAAAGCTATTTAGCTTTATAGATAAAGATAAAGATAAAGCTTTAGATAAAACTATAGCTTGATAAAAAGCTCATCAGCGAATGCCTTAGCGCATCAAGTCCTCCCTTTCCTGAGTCTCCGATGGCGTTCTGTCCGCAATTCTGAAAGCTTACGGCCTTACAATTGCGCAGTAGTATCATATATATTTAATAACTCTTTGAATATTTCCACTTTCCGTCATATGTGGAAAACTACTCCTGTTATTCCTGTATTTAGGTCTCGTTGTAAAACCGACGTGTCGAATAATCATCCGACTTCCTTTCTCTGTGCCGCCTACGATTATTGAGCTTGTTCTTCTCAACATATTGTCTATTACTGCGAAGAACTCATTGATTCCCAATCAGCACGAATTTTTGCCCCGCCACATCACTATCGGAAACTTCGGAAGCTTCATGACGCAGATCCTACAGCCCGTATTCAAAGGCGGCAAGTTATCACCCTTTACAGTAACCTCAGCAAAGCTTTTAATGTAGTGAGCCACTCACTACATTTGATAAAGATTATGCAAATTTATGTTGATCTTTTACTTCTCACACTCGTACTTAGTTAACTTCTTTATAGATCATGTTAAATTTTATATTAACGTCAATGCCCAAACGACTTTGTTATACATGGCAACTTGCGGTTTCCGTCAGGATCAGTATCAGAAGCGCTCCTTTTTAAAATTTTTGTTGGTGCGAAAGCAACCAATGGCCAACTGAGCGAAAAAGGCGGCGTCTGTAGCAGCGATGTGGCACCTAAAATCTCGTTGGCGGAGACGCCATGTCATGTGTGCGCCTCGACAAAGCATACATACTAAACATTTTAACATCCTAATGGTTGTTAATAGGGGTGTTTTCGTCATTTACATTCATGCCTACACCCTTTCAACACCCTTTTCGGCCGCAACACCCTATCATAAGGGTGTATCCACACATAAGGTGTGATTTTGCTCTAAGAAGTGTGTTAAATTGATGACTGAAGGGTGGTGAACGCATTGATGCATACATCTGGGTAACGTGTACAAGTCGGCGCATTGAAGAATGTGTTTATGCATTGCATTTTAAATCCGAAAGCATTTTATGTCCTTTGAGGTAGAAAAGCTGGCGTTCTGTGCAACAACAATGCATATGGGACCCTGCTCATGCCAATCTTGCCATTTCCCTTGAAAGCATTCAGAACGCATTGAGAACCGCGCCGCCCATTTTGTTCTTCCAAATTAGTCACGTCATTCTAGTGTCGCGTCCATGAAAAGAACAATAGGTCTACCTGACCTTTGGTTGCGCCGCAAGTACTTTCGTCTCTGTCTTTTTCATAGAATATGCTACTTTAACCCTTCTCGTAAAGAAAATATTTTCACCACACCAAGTTCTCGTCGCGCATCGACCATCAACACAAAATTGGTGCGCCATTCTTCCTTTTTGCCAAGAACAGCCACTGAATGGAACCGCCTTCCCGCCTCCACAGTCTCAATTTGTGACACCCCTAATTCAAGATCGCCGTTCAAATTCTCTTACAGTTTGATTTCCTATTCTTGCCTTGCACTGCGAATATTGTATATTTTCACGACTCCTTTCTGTTGTGCCTACTAGGCCTTGAAAGTGTGCATAATAAATAAATAAAATGTGAGGTCATCACCGTTTTGTATGACGTCAGTAGTGATACAGAAGGTAGTAAATACAAACATGTTAATTATGAGCAATTATGGGTAATTAATGTGAAATAATGGGAATAAGGGTGGAATAAATTGCATTAAGGTTCGTACAAACTACAGCACGGTGGATTACGGGAGATTAAGTTAGAATTGTGTAGGACACGTGACAATGTATGGACTAACGTATCACGGTCACGTGACAATTGCAAGTGTAGATGCGTTAAGTGATTAAGTTTTCGCATTCCTAAGTGACTGTCGATTTTTTTTCAAGGATTCTGATGTTACTGGAATGACGGCCACTCCAAAAATGTATCATCCAGAAAAAGTACGCCCGTTCATTTACAATTTATTTATCATTATATTTCATGCTCACAGTAATATTTACATGCAATTAAACACTTCTAGAAAAACTGCAGTAGCAGAACGAAAACACGCGAGCAACTTGCACAATTCTGCACGAATATTTCGGTGCCCTTAAAAGCCAAACAAAAAGTGGCGAAATGGAAGAAGCTGTTTGGATACATTGCTGAGCAAACAGATACGTGCTGTTAGACGAGCCTCTGCTGTACAATGGCATCAACGTAGGGTTTGCATAGTGAATCCATAAAGAAGACACTTATAGAGGCGAAATCACGTTGGAAGTTCTCAAACCCGAATTTCCACGTACCTTGCCTAATTTATTCAAAGGTTTACTAAGCTCCTGATCTGCTTCCTAAGTGCATCCTCAGATACAGTTTGTAAGGCTCGGCCTATATATTAAGGACTGGTGTCGTCAAAGCTGTAATTTCTTATCCACAGCATACGCTCCTGCAAAAACACTCTTCACTCTCCTCATGAATGTTTACGCATCGCTGTCGCACGACCAAGATGTGAGCGTCTTTATCGAGCCAGGATATCGCTGAAACTACGCTGTGACCTCGCAAGGTTGCTTCGTTTGGACGCAGCGAATAACCTAGTCGCACCAGCAGAAGAGCGCCAATCGTCTCGCTCACGGTCCCGATTTGTGTCCTGGGTTTCTGCTTACTTGACGCGTCGAAAACGGTACGTAGTGATTGATGGGCAGCAGTCCGATTCTCTTTCAGTACCCTCTGGCGTGCCTCAAGGCAGCGTGCTTGGCCCACTACTATTTCTTATTTATTATAACGACATAGTTGATGTAATAGAGGCCCTTTCATTATTCGTCTATTATTATTACAGTTAATGATCAACTATCTCTTCATTTAACCTTAAACTACATTCTTGGGTGGAGCAACAAGTGGGGAATGAAACTTCACTCAGATAAATGTGCGCTTCTACGTATAACAAACAAGAAACTAGCCCTGAAGTTTTCTTATTTTATTGGCCAAGATCCCTTAGTGAGCGAGTACAAGTATCTTGGGAAAGCGATTACTAACAACCTAAATTGGTATAGCCACATTGCTGCTACCGCCTCTTCTGTTTTCAGAAAGCTATGCCTACTTCGCCATAAGCTTAAACATGCATACATGAAGTAAAATCATTAGCCTATACCACATTTATTCGACGGAAATTGGAATACTCGTGCGTTATTTGGGACCCGTTTACCAAAATCAACATCAACGCGCTTGAACGGATACAGCAAGGAGCCATACGTTTTCTTTTTTTCCGAACGCGGCCGAGAAGAGTCTATAACTAAATTAGTGCGGACAAATGGTTTTCACACCCTTCATACGAGGCGAAAAATAATACGCCTGAAGTTCATTTACTCCTTCATAAACCGTAAATTTCGCTTAGATCCTAGTCCATACATAACTCTTTCTGCATCGAGGGAAACCCGTCATTCCCACCCCCACGCTCTCTCTCCTTACGTTGCCAGGACAAAGTGTTTAAATTTTCTTTCTTTCCTCGAACTATAAAAGAACAGAACCTCATCACTTTCCATCATTTGATCTCTACTGAATGACTTGAAACTCAAATTATTAGTATTTCCTAAGTAACATTCCTGTTTTGTGCTATAGTGTTTCATTCCTTAAATTTCATATTTTTGCAATTCTGCCTTTTGTACGCATATCTTTTATTTTCTTACCCTGCTCCTCCTGCTTAGGCCATACGGCCTCCAGTATGATGTAAATAATAACAAATAACATAAATATACGGGGTGCGGAAAGCTAGTTCCCCCCCCCCCGGAATAATGAAAGCTGTCTGCGTAAGTGCCACTATGTTATCTGAGCTGGTATATTAGCACCGCTGGCGTGCAAGTACATAGTCCAAAATTTTGAAAGATTAGCGGGCGTTGGCTACAAGCCTTCGCTCTTGCGCTGGAGGTGACCTCGGTCTGAATAAAGGGGAAATCTGACCTCGGTCTCGTGAACGGAGGCGACTTTCGGCGCAGCATTGATGATAACCAATTAGGTGCAAGCCATAATGGTCTCCTAGCCGTTTTCATTATTAATTTTTATTGCATGCTTTTTCTTAGGGCATCGCAAAATTATGAGGAAGAGGTCCGCGTTTCCACTGCACAGGTTGCAGTGGGGATTGTAGGTCTTGTGATATTCTGTGCAAAGAGGCTGACGTTGAAAGCGACCGCGTTTACAATCTCCTCCAACCTATTCCTATTTTAAAGCTATTCTTTATGTGCTTGCGAATATTTGCGTCTATCGAGTTTTCAGTGCTCGGTGATTTAGTTGTAGCTGAGTAGCCGATCTATCGGGCTCTCGCCCACTTGATCTTCGCCTCCGCTTATTCCTGTAACACGGTAAGCGAGTCCTCGGGCAAGGGCGTCGGCAGATTTGTTGCCGGGGAGATATGAATGGGGGGGGAGAGCGATTTCAGAACATTTCTAACAATTTTGAGTATTGCATTTAGGATTCTAAGTGCCGTTTTGATATTATGCCGCTTGCGTAAATAATAATTGCTGTGCTCGAATTACTGATAATTGTTCTCTCACCTTCTATGTTGAGGGCAAGGGCTACTGCATTACTGCGCCTCTTCCCTGGAAGCGAATGGAATGGCGGGTGGGACCTGGGTGTCTTCGGGCAAATTGGTGTTCACTGCCTGTGTAGCTTTTCTGCGATGCTACCAGACAGTGTCCACGTATAATCCCTTCTATTCTCTTTTTGTGTTCTGTGAGGGGGTTTTGCTCTTTCTGTTCTTCTTTCCGAGTGATATTCCGGATGCAGGTTTTTAGGGAGTGAGGGAATGATGAGACTCTCCCTGATTTCGTTAGGGATGACGTCACATTCGCCTTTCCCTGCAATAGGAAGTTCACATTTAGTTTTTCCAGGATGTATCAGTTTAACCGTGCGCCTGCGCAGCTTATGTACATATATACCTGTGGGTGTGGCTTCAATAAAATCAGTTGTTAGTTTGCGCGTGTATTAATTTTCCTTTCTGCTGTGCCACCCCTTGCGCGTTGATTCAAGGTGTTTTTCATGTCGAAATGTCTACTAGCCGAACAACCAATTCTTTAAAAAGAACTCCATAACTTATGCACTTGCATCTACCTGTGTCCGACTGTTTTGGTCTTGTAGATGCATGTGGATAGGTTAGGGAGTTTTTTTGAAGAGTTGAATGTTGGGCTAGTAGGTATTTTGGCATGAGAACAATCTTCAAATAGCGCGCAACAGGATAACACAACAGAAAGGAAAACGAAGGCTGGCGCAAACTAACAATGATTTTATTGAAGACAGACTTACAGGCACATCTGTCCACAAGCTGTGCTGACGCACCGTTACAAGGAAAAACGGAATTCGAGAAACAGTAAGTTCTTTAACAAGGCGCCAAATCTATTTTATTTCTGCATTGCACAGTGCAATAGATGTGTAGCTCACACAATGATTAAGTGCTTTTCTGATAAAAAATGCCTCCAACACCCACAAAGTACACCAAGTATGCTTGCCTTCAGGAGTGGCTCTCTTTCAGCTTGCGTGCCCACACATGAGTTCTTATTGACACAGGTTCTTCGATCGTTCGTGTTGGCTTGTGCTCCCGCCTCTCAAGAGTGACCACGCCTTACTGCCAGTCTCTTCTGTGTGGAGCAAAGGACGCCACCCGACTGTTTAGTGCACAATCAGTGTCTCCGTGGACAGCATTCATCTTCATGTTGCATCTATGGTACTCTGTGAGTGCGCCCATGAACTCATTTAATGCCGCATTTCGTTGCTTTTTCGCCCACTTTTTTCTTGTCGCCAGAGCATCATAAATTTGAGCTCAATCAGTCATGTTCAGTTCATGAATGAAGCGGTTGTCTACCTCATCCCCTCTCAAAAATTTACTTCTGATTTTGTTAGTTCAAAATACTCTGCGCTAGTGTTAGCATGCTTATTCATGTTTTTTTTGCTTGCTTTCATATTTTGTTTGCAATAGTTAGTGACAATTTTTAAGAGGGCGCATTGCGGCACATAGATTTTGTTCGTTTTTTTGTGCTGACAGTTTTTCATGGGGCAAACCCCTATGACAATCTTATGGCTCAGCGAAAGACGCGCCTTCATGGATCACTTTATCGAATGTTGTTGTCAATTACATGGCCAAACTATCATGCCTGTAATCGGATTGGATGCGCGACGCCAAACGTGCTGAACGTTTTACAACGTACGCGAGCACCAGCAATTATTCTGAAGTATACGATCAGTCACGCATATATAGCCGACGCCGCTTGAACACTAGATCAGATTTTGACGATAGCGCTCGCAGCTTGGTTGTGCTCGGGCTGTTACTGCTTTTTCTGGCCGCAAGGTTGTCCAATGAGAATCTAACCCTTTAAAACCAGGCCTTCGGCTGCGTAGCGTTTTGGAGTGTAGGCCGTTTTTAATAACGGGCAAAATTACAAGTGACTGTTGCTGAAAAATCCGTGTGCTTCTAAGCACGCACACGCATTTTGGACAGTGTTACAACTCCTTGGCTAGTATGTACGCGCACATACTAGCCATACTCAATTCCTTTATGCCTGTCGTCCACAGTTAGCAATTTCATGCTTACTGACGGACAGTCGCTTTTAGGCAAGACAGCTCAACCTGACTAAAAACAGAAAGCAACATATCCAGCTTTTCTAGACGTCAGGGTTTAGCTCGCGTGAGTGCCACCACATGACGTATTAACCTCAAACTTTTCAAACTTCCCGTGGCGGCGTAATGACGACGTCAACAAAACTAAAATGAAAGAATTAAAAGCTATATCTGCGCTCTGAACCAGGGTGCGGAAACTCCCTATACCTCCTTGGAACACTCCGTCCCATGCCGACACGCGATGGCAGCGCCACTTTCACCACTGGCGGTTGCCAGATATCCTACTGGAAATAATTCACCAACAAAACAATGACTGATCAGGTCAGAAGGTAGACGGAGAGGGCGGGTGCTGGGAGAAGGAGGCTTGCCTCGAAGCCCTCCTTTCCCACTTCGCATGCAGGCGGTCTGTGTTCTTGGTGCCTTGCAGGTTTAGTGGCAGCGCGGCAGTATTGGCCAAATGGCGGAGCAGACCCGCTGAAGGACGCCGTGTTCACGAAGTGCTTTTTTTCTACCGCGTTTACTTTGGAAGCTTCCATTTATTATTTAAAGCACTAGAACAGCGCTCATACACATCAGTGTCAAGCAATTATTGAAAAAGTATTTATATAGCAAACCGTCGTTAACTGCCAATATTCGCAGGTAATATATTAAATTTCGTCATTTCCTCAAAGTAGTCGCTTTGAAATTAATAACTTGTGGTTAAATTTAGGGCTACAGTTCAACTAGTCTACAGATGTAGTGAGGGGGGGGGATATAGAGAAAATCACTTCCTGGCACCATCAATCCTTAATTTTGTCCGTGTGTTGTGAAGTGGATCAGCTAAAACTGGCCTATTTCTCAATCAGCCAAAATTGAACACAAGTAAAAGTTGAACGTTTGAACCCATTCCGTACTGCAGAAAGACTGACCTCAACGCCATGCGAAAGTATCACTCTGCACAAGCAACTTTCATTCACAGCTGAAATTTGTACATAATGAGCGAACATATATTCCAGAAGATCCAAACCAATGCGAAAGTTAACTACCACGGGCTGGTCACACGGAAATTGACTATCACCTATGTTATGACGGCGACACCTTTAATGGCTTACAGAAAGAAGGTAGAGTACAATACATGTATTTCATTGAGAGTATGCGAAGTAAGGACCCACATAATTTTAAAGTGGCCACATGCATCTGCACGAACAGGAAGTAGCCTATATTTGATCTCTGTATTTAAACTACATGCCGAATGAAGGCGCGTAATTATATATTGCTTACACGCGCATATAATCTGCCTGTCGTCATACGTTGCGCCATGTATACAGAAAAGTACGGTAACTATTAGGACGTTATTTTTACACAACAGCAAGGCAACGAACCAACCATTCTTTTAAAAAATGTTATTGACACTTTTTAGCGCAAGGAGCATTACCAGTCCGTACTTAAAGGCATTAAATACTCTATATTTGAGTAATTGGCATAATTAAATACATTTTGCCGGCGACACAAATGACATTGCGCTTGGTTTATAATACAGCTGCTCAAAAAACATGCACACACTGAAGCTGAGCATCAAGCAAGGTAAATGAACATATGGTACCTTATTCAGATAGAATAAGGAGCGTAAACCTTCTTCAGTACGATGTCTTAGTAGTGGCGGATCAAAACGCAACGAATAATTACGTCCGTGCATCCTTTTGCCGTCAATGTTCTTGTGATCTAAAAAAAACGCCACATCTGCGTCAATTTTTCTTTACTTTAGCCTCGACTGTATGCATCGACAAGGTAAAGAGTGCACAAAATGTATAGCCCAACAAACACACTCAAGCCCTTCAGTACTAGTATCTCCCCGATAGCAGATGGGCTGCCGTCAGGACGAATGAGTCAAGCTACACTGCTCCTATGTCAGTCCATTCAGGCTTGCGTAGAACTGGCTTACCCATGCAAAATGAGTACCTGCTCAGCAAATAAAGTGAAATACTTGCACTTAACTGGTGCCACTAGGAAACGTGAAGCACTTCGCAGAACTGGAATTCCCGGTGTTAGAACACCACAGAGCCGCGCAACACATGTGATGCCCTAATTTAGTCATCTTCGTCTGATGCTTTGTTGACCTGGTTTCCTGCGTTTTCTGTTCATTGCATGCCCGGTAAAGCTTCTCTGTCTTATCTTTCCCGTCTTCATAGGTGGGTCGACAACCGAAGCAGATGACCAGGCGCGATCCGACTTTTGATATCGCTGAGCGAGTGGCAAGGGTGAGCTGCGGTAAGTTCGACGGACGCAGGAAGACTACTTCCCGCGCTTCGCCCGATCAAAAAGTCAGCAAAAGAGAAAAAAAGAATAAGGATGTCTGGCAGCAGCTTGGAGCGCGCATGTTCCTTGAAACCGAAACTAGTACTTGCGCTCGCCTTTACTACTTTCACTTCCCCACAAGCTTGTCCTTTCGGCGTTATCAGTGTTCTTGATAAAGCGTAGCCGCTCGTCGCCTGGAAATGACTGCCCATCCCGAACGTGTCAAGTCGCAACGACCAATGATTGGTTCTGGGCTCTTGTCAGACTTTCCAAAAGACAGCCAGAGATTTTTTTATTTTCCTTTTTTTTCTATTTTACGATGATACGGATTAACCGGGCTAGGGTAATCTTGGGAAGCGCTCTGCGACGGCTTCTGACGGCACACATTCCAAGCATCCGAACATCGCACAGCGTCTACGAGAGACGCCGTAGGTGGCTTTTGATTTTCACCTATCAGTGTCGTTAAGGTGCCCCCAAGTATTTCCCTAGCGATTTTCCAGTTCGTACTCATGGGCGACCGCAGCAGCTGCAAATCGTGATGCGGTTGAGAGGAAGCTCTAGCTCGGGCAAAAATCCGATGCCGCCTATTCAAATACTTGTAAACCGCAAAAAACGACTTTCTGATGTGATTACGGGGTTTATTTTAAATAACTTTGTTACATTTGCCAGACAAAGTTCAATTCCAGTAACTGTTGGAAGCAGAAATTCGATCTCTGGGGTGAGTTCTCTTGAAAGGAATTTTCAAAAATTTTTAAGCTTAAAAAACTTTCGTAGCACTTCAACCTTGAGCAGCTATCCCAGTTTTGTAAACTGCAGCCATTAGAGCATTCAAAGCGAACAGTTTGGTATATATCAGTTGATGCCTTAGATGAACTTCTTACTTTGTCTAAAAGGGTTTTGGAAAAGTCGTATTCACAAATAACTTCAAAATTTGAGAGCCATGCGTAATACATGAATATTGTCCGGTTTAGACGTACTATTAAGTGTAACTGACAAAATTGTTGTATCGTTTTTCAATGCTAAGCTAGAAAGTTGTAAACTTTATGGTTTTGTTTTCTTGAGGTTTGCCATTTTAACAACGTTTAATTAAAGATTGAGGGCCTAAATGAAAAATGCGCAACCAACACTAACTGGGTTTTACCTTTTTCTTTTAAAGGCTAAAAATCTTCAAATTTGCTGCAATGGTTGCCGAGAAAATGATTTCTCCTGTCCCATGTATCTATGTAGGAGCCGCCGAGTTAAAGGTTCCTCTTAAGTATTAAGATGGATACATCGATAAGTTCGTTCTGCACGTTTACGAAGGCACGAGACAAGAATTGTGCAAACTGTTCCTGTGTCGTCGTCCGCTAGCATGCTATGGCCGAAGCTGCCTCGAAATATTTCGTCATATTCACTGGTCACCGAGTCAGGGACACTTTTGGGTATGACATATGCAGGGCGTTTTTCTTTTTTAGCTGCACAAAATTTTTAATGATTGCCCATGGCAGATAGCACAATTCTAACTCTTGATCTAAACAACTTGATGAGGCGGCCATTACTTCTACGAGAAGTAAAGATATTCAATTGCATAAGTAACGTAATTAGGCTAAGAAACTCCTTAATTAATTACTTTATCTCCGATATTTCAATCTACGAGTTTAGCCGCTGAGTTCGCTAATTGTACCGATTTCATTCACAGAGGCAATCAGTCCGGCGCAAAGCTTAACATTTAGAATTATTGGTTCTGTGTTTGTGTATGTATGAGTTCATCGGTAGAACATCCGGCTGTAAGCTAAAAGACGATGGTTAACCCAACCTCTATAAAAAATTTTCTTTTTATTGAACATAAACCAAACCAGGGGAGACGGGAACCTACCTACTGCCTTGTTTTGCGAAGGCGCGAAGAAAGTGTTGCATTAAAACTCAGATGCGTATAACTGCGCCAGCGCTGATTGGTGTTCATGTTACCGAGAAAAAATATAGTGTGATACAGCGCGCGAGCCTTAGCCTAGCAATATTATTACTCCTCGTCATATCGACGTAGAACGACACTCACGGAACACACAGTATTGATAGCAATGCCTTGCACTCGATTCTATGCTGCTCTTTTCCTTCGGCGTTCACGGCCAGCTGGCTCCGTTGATAACGTGGGCGGAGCATCGCTTCCACGCCAAAAGCGCGAAAAAGAATTCCGGCGGGAAAGGCACAGCTCCAACATTGCGACCCGAATAGTCCACTTGCCAATTCCTGTGAGCGATCACCACATTTCAATATGTCTAAACTACACTGGTGTTACTGCCGCACTCCATTTTTTTACTCCGCCTTCAGCTATAGCAAACGCACCCGGTATTCACAAGGACGCTGATCTCTCGCAGATCTTTCCACGGTTACGAGCCTCTGCAGCAGATCCAACGGTGTAGGTCATGCACCGGCCTCACGCAACAGCTTAAATATATAGTGGCTGCCCACGCTCCTGTACTGCGGCCTCCCCCCAAAAAACCAAAGCAGCGTACGAGGGACACCCCATGTTAATCGTGAATGGCAACGGCTGGCTCAACCACTCGTCTATATACAACAACGGGGGCCAATGCAGCACGACAAATTCAAGCACGTCTTTTATCGCCACGCCTACGAACTAGCTTCTCGCCATGCCTACTTTAACCGTCGAAATTAATCTAGAAGCTGCACATCTCCGCCTAGTTTATGCATTCTTTATTTCGATGAATCTTCACATCCGAAAGAATTATGGTCCGGGTCCGGCATTCAGCGCAGAATAACATAGTTCTCTAGTGGATAAGTAGTCGCCTGCTGTTTTTGCCCGTGCAACTGAACCCTATCATATCTCCCCTAGTCTTTACAATGTTTCTTGAGTGAACGCGCACAGAAGCACCGCCTCGCAGATCTCTAGCTGCACATCCAGCATCATAGTGTCCCCGGAGAAACCGACAGAAAGAAGAAAAGCTTGTAAACGCCTCTTTGCTACTTTGTTCCGTTGTGTCAGTGAAACTTGCGAAGGCGTCAATCGCGATATTATTGTCAGCGTGCTGAGGTGTTCGATAATTTGTGACGTCCACAGTTACGCGTACGCAGTGTCCCGTGTGCAACAAAGAAAGTCCAAGAAATAGCGCCGCCAAGAAAAACGCTACAAGAAGAGCTACTTTGTTTTCCTAAGCGGCTTGCTAAATTCTATGCAGCTGGTTGTCAGGCTTATTAGTCATGAAAGCAACAACGAAACATTGCTCAGTTTTCAGTGCCCGCCTAAATATATATCTATTTGGGTGCCTGCGGAAAACTGCCGTAGGTGGGTGCGCGTCTCTATAGGCAGCTGTTGCTCCCACACCGTCCCGCCTGAGGTGTGAAAATCACTTCAAAGTACTGAAAACAAAATGGCGCTTCATATCCCTTATAAAGTGCAGCTGCAGCATAATTTCACTTCGTCTAGGTGGGTTATAAATGAATAGCGCCTATGCTATCATAGCAATATTGACACAGATGCGGGGCTGCTAATTGCCTGACTGTTCTTCTATTACATCCCTCAAGAATCACTTAAGGAGGCGGCGCGTGCGCAACGTAGTTTGCGGATATGGCGCGAGCCGTAAACGTATTCCCAATGTTTTCAGCTAGCTAATTCTTAATAATCTGAATTTCACGTCATTTCAGCGAGTGAGTGCCGTTTTTGTCACTTTCGGTGTCGATAGCATCCATTTTTCTAGCCTATCCTAACGCACTTCGTGTTTTTTCAAGAGGATATTTTGCACGAAGGTTACGCTTGCGTATGTGTTCTGAAACCCAGGACATGTTTCTGGCCCGTAATTTTGATGCAGTTGGTCTTCGCTGAAAAGGAACGTAGTTTAAGCGGTAAAGCACAACAACGTTTCTTTTTATCTATAAGACAGCGATCCCTCTTCGAACTCCACTGAGTGCTGCAGAGGAAAAAATGCGCGAAACCAATTTGTCGTTTCGGCCCGTTGTTTGTCTGCCCCCGTTGCCTCTTTCCCACAAGAAAAAGTATGCACAAAGTCCATTGTAGTTGTCTAAGTATACGTAAACATACCAATAAATTTCAGTTGCCCACTCCGTAATTTGAAATTGGCACACCTCCAAAATTAAGGTGACCCACCCAAAATTTCAAATTGGACCATCCCCACATTCATGATGCCCTCTACCCCCCCCCCCCCTCCCCCGACAAATTCAAGTTGGCCCAGCCCCAAGTTTCGTTTTGCTAATTCTTACAATCGGCTTCCCATAAACTATAGGTATTCTCTCTGATTATTACTATTTTTCTGTTTCAATTGTTCTTTAGCACTCATAGAGCTACCAATCGTCTAAATTTACAGCATTACAAGCATTAAACTATCTAACTTCGAAAATTACGCATTTTTGTGCAGATAGAAGGCACTAAACTTTTGGCGTGACGGGCAGATTTTGCTGTAGTACTCGCGGAAGAATACTTACGCATTCAAAACCTAAGTTTGTTATTTCGTTTCGCTGCCACAATTACAGAGGCCCCTAAAGTTTCAGCGGCCTGTTTGCGCTTTAGGTACCTTCCGCACTACAAGACAGTATTTTACATAATGCAAAGAACAAGTGCAGTCTTGTCGTTATGCTGTCTAAGGAATAAAGCCTGAATATAAAAGCGATGAGCTAGAAAATTAGCCACACATTTATATGTTTTAGGAAACATAAACAGAAAATAAGTTATTTGAACAGCACTCCTGAAAAAACCAAACCTAAACCAAATGTTGTGTTTCTGATATCTGTTGGGAGACGCAAAACCGAACACGGAGCACCCTATCGAACCCCTGCCAGCATGGTGCAGATGAATACATGTAGGTGCGAACGACTAAATCACTCGGCCACGGCTTCCAATGGTTCCCCAGTGATTTTCGTAGGTTTTTGAAGATACCACGTGAAAATGAAGAAATGAGTTTCGAAAATCGCTTCTGGGGACAGATTGCGCCTTGTGTAGAAAGTGCAGATAGGCATCAATCGAAAGCAGAGTCGCCGGACTACATACGCTGTAAAGGCTATTACAATATCTGCTGTGGTTTTAACACAGCCACCGTTTTGGTTTTGAAAATCGAGTACAAATTAATGTCGTTTCCGTAGCCTTCCATTACTGAATCTTTAACCCCTCTAGGAACCAACTTCTAATTTTCCGCATGATAATGACTGCATTTGTGTCGTTTGGATCTTCTTTTAGAAAATGTCTGTCACCTGTCTTTGTCAATATTATACCCGAAATTTTAATTATTCGCGAAAAACGCGCTCGTTCCATTGAAAATGCGCTAGGTTCGCTCAGCGGCCGATTTGGACGCTAGGTGGCACACGCCCTGAAAATTTGAACATGATTCAGCCATGTACGGAGAGGCCTTTTTTATTTTTACACATACCAGCTCTACCTTATTCTGGAACACAAGAGCGAGCCCGAAACATTTGTTAGCTTTCTGTAAAACGTAATTCAATATTTGCCACGATCTTGTCATCAAGAATCACATATGGTTTTTGGACGATGGTAGTGAATGAGCTACAACTAAATCCTCGCAGTAATAAAGCTTTCGTATCCGACTGCTGATCGCTATGTTTAGTTTCTTGTTTTCCCTATTGTCACGAGAGCGTCACTGATGGGATTCCTCTGCTAATTTTATCAAGACTACCTCTAGTGTAGCAGTAGCGCATGCCAAAATATGGCTGCTTAGACTATTTTCTTATATTAATGAGCCTCGTCCTTTGAATCCTTGATATTTCTAGATATACTTACATATGCGTTAGTGTTGTGGTTGTTGCTAATCAATGTTTCAGTCAGCGTGTTTGCTTAGTGCCTTTGCTTTCCACTCTAAGTACGACGTCGCGGGGAGAAATACCGGCGACAGCGGCCGCACTAAGATGCATTTCGGCGTGAGACAGAAAGTAGGATGATACCTCACGCATTAGTTGATGACATTGCAACCAATATACATAAACGTTTCAAAGGGAACTTTAGAATCTATTCGCTATGCTAAATTTTAAACTACCGACTACAGCACCTAGTTATTTTTATTGCTAATCGGTGTGCTTAGTTTCTTTCTTACTCTTCTTTTCGTTTGTTTTGAATTAAACATTTATTTTTTTCCGTTGGTCACCATTTTCTGCCGCTACCTTTCTTTCTCTCTTCCAGAGAGACGCTATTTCACTGACCTCCAACACAGCAGATGATCACCCCTTCCCTTCTCGTCTTGAAGGCCCCTTCTCCGTAAAAAAGAAACCTATATTGGCACATCAACTGGCTGACACACGACACTAACCCAC
This sequence comes from Dermacentor variabilis, assembly GCF_050947875.1. NCBI lineage: Eukaryota > Metazoa > Arthropoda > Arachnida > Ixodida > Ixodidae > Dermacentor > Dermacentor variabilis. Next base: position 132,188,830 of record NC_134575.1, on the reverse strand, counting down.
ATACCTCCACCGACGTTGAATAACACAACTTTATTTTCAGTTCTACATCGTCGGTGGGGAGAGGGCCGCTAACACACCCTCGGTCGTTGCCTCGACCACGTGGCTTATCTCCATCTCCCCTTTATAGGAACCATACCTATATGTGCCACCCCGATGAAAGCATATGTCGGCTTTAAAAAGACAAGTTCACCTGTCGAAACGTTGGCTCCGATTTCACCTTGTTCTCGTCTTACTCATCTTCGAGAATTTCCACCTCTCGCCTTCCATGTGTTTCACCATATAACTTATTGTTATTTTGAGTCTAATTGTTCTGCTTTATAACTACTATTTAATGTTCAGCGTGCCCACCATACTTAATATTAGCTTGTTAGTGTCCTTTTATCGCATCTTCATTGCTACCGAATATACCGGAGCGTTTTCCTTTCTTAAATAGAATAAATTGAAACTCAGTTGCTCCTACTAGGCGAATACAGCTCCGGTAAAACAAATTAAGGTAGACAGCGATTAATATCTGTATGTCATGGGTCCGGGCCTAACTATGTCATTCAGTATCGACAACTGACGCAATTGTTCTTTTTTACCTCCGTGCTACTATTGCGCCGATTACAATATTTACCTTTCATTTTATTTAGAGTGTTTCAACATTTGCATTTGCGGGCTTTTTATTTCCCGTTTAACTATGCCGAACGTCGCCCCTTTACAAACTAGTTGACACCAGGAAGCCATAGTTTGCTTACCCTCGTTGTTCTTTTCTGCATGTATTATAATAGTTGAGCAAGAAATGCACCGCTTGATGTCGCACGCTGACCTCATTCGCATAGCATAGCGTCCTTATAATGTGCAGGTGCAATCTGTTTAATATTTCGCACAGCTTTAACACTTAATGAGTTGGTCAACACGTAACAAATAGTACTTTCCAAGAGAGACGGCAGAGATATTTAGTGGGATCGCCGTGTTATCATCATGCAGAATTATGTAACAAATAAATGGTGTGCTACGTTGACATATCCAACTGTCGCTGCTGTGAAATGCGGTATATGATTCAAAACTGCAGCTTAATGAGATTTTAAAAGAAAGATGTTCCACATGAAGTAAATTGGAACAAGAAATTCATGAAACATTCAAAGAAGAATAAAGAAATTTGAGGACACCTAAGCTCTTCTTGTGAGTTGTGAATGCGAAAGCATTAATCCCTAACTGAACGACGGTGAGCGGTCCTTCTAGTTTTGCGCTGCGAGTAATGTAACATAGCGGTACGTGCTGCCCGAGCCAGCAAGCAGCAGCAGCCTGCGGTGCCGCTGCTGCATGCCACGGACGCGGAGATGCCCTCACCCTTCACGCAACACCTGGCTAGCTGATGCAGCTGCAGGTGCTCCCTGTAGCCCACTCTGCGAACGCCTGCTAGATAGCACAAGGCCTGTGCACTTCGATTCATGATATCAGGGTGCTTTGCCCGACTGCAATAGAATCTAATGGGGATGCTCCCAAGTAAGCCGCGGTGATTTTGACGTCCCCACTTTCGTCACGCCGGCTTTAGAGCGGAAATTTTTGCTCAATAGCATGACGTCATAAAGTAGAGTGTAGAGACCTGCTCCCTAGGAGGCGTTGGCTCTGCTTCGTGGAGGAGCGCTTGTGCGAGAGCGAGAATGTGGTGACGTGGCGTCATGGGGATTCCTTCTTCCCTCAAGGAACACTTGGCGCTCTGATGCCGCCAGCAGGTGTTCCCATTCTCCCGCTCTGCTCTTACGAGGTGCAGCTCGTGACGTGGTGTCGCAGACAATGGTAATGTGAGATTAGGTTCCTTTTAGCTGCTATAGAGGACAGACGCAGGATTTTTTTTCCTGGATCAGCTAATTGACGCTTTCGCATCGATAGATTGTATGAATTGGCCCTATGGCTCTGGAGTCGGCACTCGCTGTGTTCAAGAGCCAAAATCATCATATGATTTCTACCTATTACAAAGTCTACAGGCGTAACAACATATCTGTTGATGACTGTCTCTCTACGTTGAAAGCTTTATAGTGAGTAGTTGCGCAAGTCACCTCTAAATTCTCTGGTGCGAGTCATACCAAAACCAACAGTTTGGTGGCTGCCCATATGAATTACAAAGACGCGAAGGGAAGTACGGATTAAATGCGTAGTAAGTATAGTTTAACTCAATTTTTATTCGGTCAGTGCTCTTTTTCACGTTTTGTAAAGCATATTGGTGGCGCTTTCTATCTGAACGCCGATACACACCAGCTCGCTTAGTGATTGCGAATCATTGTTGCCTCTTCGCAAAAAAGAAAAAGACAAAGAAAAGCGACGGATTTCGATTAAGCTCTTTCGTGAACAACACGGTTCTACCGATAGAAGCACGCGGGTACATGCGCTCACTGACCTTCATCGTCCTTTACCCGCGATTAAAATTTATCTTACCCATGGGAGAGGCGAAACTATGGCCAACCTCCTTGAAATGCGAACGTTTATTTATTTCCTACTCCTTGCAGCCCGAAATGCTGCTTTCTACTGAACGCGTCTCCAGTGGGCCATACAGGGGACGCTCCCGTCGAAAGGTGCTCGCCTTACGTTTTTATATATCCCATTCCCAGCCTGAGCTCGCCGGTTGCCACAATTTACGACGTTGGAGGACTGTGTACGTTGACGGTGATCTTCCTCCTATCAGAGGTCACACGGTCATGAGGAGAAACACCCCATAACGATAATGAAGATGTATTGAAAGTTCAAAATTTTCCTACAGCTTATTGTGGCAAAACTCGCGCTATTTTTTCAGCGAAGTTTCAACGTACAAGCTCTTCCTGTTTCGATGAAGCACTGATCGCATTATACAGAAAGGAAATGTTTTTGTTCTTTTTTTCTTTTGCTATCTTGGGTATCAGAGACGATGGTAGTTTTAACATCATCTTGGGCACCTTATGATGAAGCATGAACATGATTGCGACAATGATTAGGACAGATTGCGGCGTGGTTTTGTGACTGAAGCAAAACAGTGTATTGCTTGATGGCATATGATTGAAAGCATTTATAAGGAAGCAAAGATTCAGGAAGCAAAGCTGTCTCCGTCGCGCTCGCAATTCCAGCGGGTGCGAAGTGGTCCCGCCATAAAGCAGGCAAGGTAATTCTGTAAACAGTTAAGGTGAAGATGAATGAGACGTATCGAGGTGGGCGTTAGTGTTGTTTCATTTGTGTTTCTCCACAAGCATACAAAGTTTCTTCTGAGAAATCCTCGGAAATGACAGGGGTTCTACAGTACGAGGTCGCCTCCAATCCACTGGAATAAATTTCTGCTTTCAGAAAACTCTGACAAAGAATGCATGAAAGGTGTTGCCGAAAAATTGGTCCTTGAGCGAAGCGACATGTTTCACTCCTGCTAAGCTTTGCGAAGCAAGCCCAAAACGTTCGCGCCACACAAGCAGTTAAACAGTTATGTATATCCCATGCACTGGGAGTTGACATTATTCTAAGCATTATACCGGTTTGTATAGCATCCTCTCTTCCTGAAAGTGAAGCCAAATTGATTTTGGAGGCTGCCCGCAAACCTTCAACTACCAACAGGCATATATATGCATGTCGGTATCACTGGACAAGTCCTTAGTGATGTTCGCGGATGTAGGCAGCTTGAAACGCATGAAATGCTGACGTACGCGGCGTTTCAGGACACCAACCATGAAGCTATACTACTGCGGCAACTTTTGTTATCCCAGCTGCCTTGAAACTGGTTCCGCGCTTAAAGGGAGGTCCAAACAACTTTAGAAAATTCACAAAATTTTGAAGGGCCTCTTCTTTTATTCTATTCAGAGAACGCACGCTTCCACCGGTCAGCTCGCTCACTCTTCCTTTGACGGTGACGGTGGTCATTTCCGGATGAGCACGTCTGCTTTCCGCGTCGACCATGCTTACTATTTGTTTCGTCTCCTTCAACAGCCATTTGTTGAAGTCTGCCACAGGTCTCCTAGGTGAGCTTACAATACAGCCGGGAGGGGACGAACGCTTTCCAGGGTTGCGCGGACGCGATTTTGCATTGAGGAACATGTAACAGGTGCGGCGGTGTCACATGAACAAATGCACGAAATGAGAAGCTTCTCAAAGCACAGCAAATTGGGTCAGCGTGTTTTCGTAAGGCGGTCAGGAAGACGTCGGAGTTATGATTTCCACTCCAGTCGTTCAACGCAAGTTTACGACTTGCCGATTGCTGGGTTCTTCATACGTACCGACTAGCACAACAGCAAGAGAAACATGTCGTGACGTCATCTGCCACTGCGTGTTACGCAATCGTACGTGCTTGTATACATGTCATGTTGTCTATGTTAAGACGGTACAGGAGCACCTCCCGCAATGAATCATAATATCGTGTTCGAGCTTGGCCTACCATGAAAGAAAAACACGGTCGCACAACTGCGACGCATCGTGTTCTGCTACGGGGAAAGGTCTGCAGAACTTAAACAGTTCTTGAAGGCTGTGCTGTAAACACGGCGTCTCAAAGCGATGGCTGCAAGGAGGCAAAAATGCTAGAAACTGGAACATGGATGGATGGATGGATGGAGTAACTTTATAGAAAGGTCCTGCGAGCTGCGGGGCGCAAGGTCCCATAGAGCGGGCTACTCCCACGTTGGGACCGGGACTTGTAACTCCCTGGCCGCATCGTGGGCTCGCTGGACGGCCCAGAGCTGCTCCGCCAGGTCCGTGCTGCGTAATGCGTCTTTTAGCCTGGCGGAGTCTTGATCCTTGTTTGCGTGGGTCCGACCACACGGCCAGAGCAAGTGATGTACGTCTAGTGTGCTATGGCAATTTTCGCAATATGATGTTTTGTATAGGTCAGGCATGTAGTGGTGTAGTCTGTTCTGCGTGGGGTACGTGTTTGTTTGAAGCATTCTGAACGTCAGGGCTTGAGGCCTGGTGAGCTTATTGTGAGGTGTGCTGTATATTCTGCGGTCTAGATAAAAGTGCTTTATGATCTCGTTATATGTGGAGGGAGGGTCCCGATTCTCGCTGGGATGGTCACGACCAGAATAGGGGGCGTCGCGGAAAGTTAGGTCTCGCGCGCTCCTGTGAGCCATCTCATTGAGATTGCGAGGGGCGTCCTCGATCTCTCCGAGGTGTGCCGGGAACCAGCAGATGGTGTGATGCTGCAGCGGTGCGGATCTATTGATTATTTGTAGTGCTTGTCTTGCAACTGCTCCTTTCTGAAAGGCTTTGACGGCCGAGCGTGAATCGCTGTAGACGTGGGTGGTGGTCGGGTCTGTGAGCGCGAGTGCGATGGAAACCTGTTCTGCTACCTCGGACTTGTGGGTCTTGACTGTGAGAGCGTTTCTCACTTGACCTTGCTTATTGATCGTGGTGGCAACGAAGGCTTTCCTGGTGGGGTACTGTGCCGCGTCAACGAAACAGGCTAGGATCTTCTTATCACGTATTTCGCGCAGGAAGAACGATCCTCGTGCCAGCCTTCTGGGTTGATGGTGCGCGGGGTTCATGTTCCGCGGCAGTGGGCGAACCGTGTAAAAGTTGCGTGTGTCCGTCGGAACGCTTTGATAGAGATTCTCGATTACTGGAACATGACACACTCAGAAAATTTCTCAAAGGGCTAACCGGCGTTTGAAAAAGAGGGGTTTGCTAGCGATTGGTGCCCAATGGTTAGAACATTGGGCTGCTGTGCTGGAACGCAGAGTTTTGTTCGCAACATCAGCCGCAAGATTCTTTTTATGCACGAATGCGGAAAAGTGCCTCGAATGACGCAAAGAACACATTACGATAAAGGTCTTTCTGGAAGGAATGTGTCAAGTGGCGGCATTCTCTCATCTGTTCTAAGGCGGTGGTCTCGTGTTGAGAAATTTTCTTTATTGCGTGGTTCATTATTATACTTTCTGGCGTTTTACAGATACTTACGGAAAGGTATAGTTTTATATACACCAGCTACCAAGGCTCGCCGTTGGAGGGAAAAAAAGGGGAAGTGTGTTCCATAAGGGCCTTTTAAGTGTAGGCGATAAACAGGTACCTTTATTGACAAAATAATCATTTCAAATAATAATCTCACCGTCGAATCTCGACAGCGTACGTATATCCATAAAGAAAATGCTTTAACAGCTCTCTCCTTATTATATCAGCTGTCGGAATAAGGCTCGATGAAGTAGTGCAGCACTACTGCGAAAAGATTGTAACTTGTGGCGCTTCCCTAAAGAGCACCTGCCGCTTGAATTCTATTTACGCTCAATCGTTTCTTACGTCCAAAGCTGTGCTACCTGTGCCTGTATTGATATTACTGTTCAATGTTTTTGGTTCAATAACCCAATAAAACCCTTGGCCTTGCAAATCAGTTACATTTCTTACGAAGATTTCCTTTGTACTCTTCTGCGTTACAATGTCTTCAGGTGGTAGTCACGCAGCTATGTTTAAGAGCTGAGGTTCTGATCATACTTTCGTAAGGTCATTTATGTATTCGACTGCCCTGCTATCCTAACGAGTAGTTCGGTAGGTGCTTTCCTATGTTGACTGATATCCTCGATATGAAGCTGCGGTGACTTTTCTGTTGCACTCGGCTTCAGAGGTCCAATAGCATGCAGTAGGGGATTTCTAGTATCCTTCTCTTGATAAGTTGTAGTTCCCTGAAGTATTTTTCTAGAAGACATATGTAAAATAATTCTAAGTTCAGAAATGTAAAGCATAAGGTAGCACAGTAATTAGTGCAACCCTATTGATCCGCCATTCAAAGTTTGGCAGGCAGTATTGGTTGGGTCGAGCACCTTGGCCACGTTTGGGATGTCCTTATTCAGTACCTGTCCCTCTAAATCCCGTACCTGCACAACTACAGCAACCCCGATAATCTGCGCAAACAAAGAAAGTAGTAATATTTCCAGCGAACAACACTATAAGGGCGCTTACTTGCAGGACCTCATGATTAAAATGACGTATGCAGAGCTTACAGTGGAATGAGTCTCACTAAGGACGGTGAGACCTAAAGGATGTAAAATATTTGCATTGGAAGAAAACATCTTCGCTTCTCATTTTTCCTGTCACATGATATTTATGGCAAATATCATGTGCAATGATTGCAGCAATACTGTACAGAATGTCCGAGCTAATTTTAACCAGAGTTTAAAGATATGCACATGCCAGGTAGCTAGACAGAACAAAGGTAATGTCGTTTGCCGTCGCTTCTACATGCAACTACATTTTCGTTACGCCTAATTAGATAAGTAGTCTTATTCAACTCCTCGAATATTATAATTAGATGAAAAGTGTCAATCAGGAACTTGTCCAGCGACATGAAAAACTCCCGGTACAGCTTTCTGTTCTTCAATACTTGCGACATAAAAGTGTTTTTCCGAGCGTGAAAGGAGCCCGCGAATACACACAAAATGCCTCGAACGGTGAGTCGCGCGGCAATTTTGCTCGCTTTTTCGGGCTTCTTTTATGCTCAGAAAAGCACTTCTATGTAGCGCGTATTGAGCAAGAGAAAGCTGTATCGGGAATATTTCATGACGCTCTACAGTTTTCTGATTGACACTTTTCATTTAATTATAATATTTCAGAAGTTGATTTGTCGCGAGGTGTTCTAGAGTAATTAATGAAGCTCTCAAAGACTCACACATCTCGCAGCCAGAGGTCCGGCGATCCAGACACATGGCTTCAACCAAGCTCGTCATCGTTGTCATCTTCGAAGCAATGCCTACTGCTCGTTCTTCTCCAGCACAATTATCTCCCCGGGGAAGAGGAGCCCTCCCGGCGACCTACGGGCAGGATAGCACAGGTGGATCGAAGTAAGGCTTTAGCCGTTGAACGGGCATAATTTCGCGGCCTCGGTGGCACTTATCCGAAGGTGGCTCGAGCGATTGCACCGAATAGTTTGCCGAATGCGTTTGGCTGACCACACGGTAGGGACCCTCGTACTTGGCAACAAGTATGGATTAAAGTCCAGGGCTGGCGGCAGTAACCCAAAGCGAGACTAGTGAGCTAGGAGCATATGGTGTAGGAGATCCAGGGATATCCCGACAGTGCTTCTGTCCCTGCTGATTTTCCCAAGGAAATGTGCGGGTGAGCTTTCAGCACTCTTCCGCGTGTGCAGCAACTCCGCACCGGGTAGTAGCCTCCGTTTTATCAGGACGATACGCAAGGCTGTTATCCATTGTGCAGGAAGGCTCGCATCCGTAAAGAAGAAAGAACGGAGAAAATCCCGCAGTGGGGGCTTGTGTGGCGGCATTACAAGCATAAGTCACGAAGGGTAAGACGCGGTCCCAATTAGTCTGGGCATATGCGACGTACATGTCTGACATGTCGTCCAGAGTGCGGTTAAAACGCTGTCATCCCATTAGCTGGCGGGTGGTAGGCAGTAGTGGTACGGTAAATTACGGGGCATTCCTTGAGCAGGGCTTCTGTAGCGTCAGAGAGAAAGACACGGTCTCTGTCGCTCAGAAATACCCTGTGGGCTCCATGGCGAAGTATGATGTTACGCAGAATGAACCAGGCAACATCACGCGCAGATTCGTTGGGAGAAGACGAAGTTGCTGCTTAGAACGTAAGATGGTCTATCGCCACAGTCACCCAGCGGCTGCCGTCTGAAGTACTCGGAAGGGTCCGTAAGGATCAACTCCAACGTGGTTTGCAAGGACGCGTCCTGGGCAAGGCAATGGTGGCAGTGGAGCAACTGAGACACGAGGGGTATCCTTGCGGCGTTGGCAAGGGAGCCACGAGCGGGCATATTGGCGGACGAATCGTTACAAACCGCGCCATTAATAATGGAGTCACAGACGAGAGTATGTTCTTAGTGCTCCTGCATGGGCGCATTGCGGGTCCATTTGCGGCCGTCCGAGAGGCTTAGTGGCGGCGGTATAGGAAGCCGTCATGAACTGTGAAGTGGTGTACTTGGCGAAGCAATGCACAGCCAGGCAAAATCACAGATAGATGAGACAGAAAAGCGAGCATCGAAACAATCCATTGATCCTTCTGTTGCTCTGGAACTATACTCGTGGCGGTAAGGGATGGCTCGCGTATTACTATGTTCGGATAAATGGGCTGGTATGACATGGGGGAGCGAGACAGGGCATCCGCATCCGACTGTTACGGCCTGAGTGATACAGGACTCGAATATCGTAGTCTATGAGGCGCAGCGCCCATCGAGTAAAGTGACCTGAAGGATCTTTCAGGGACGACCGCCAGCAGAGAGCACGGGGGTCTCTTATGGCGTTGTAGGGGCGGTCGTAGAGTTAAGGGTGGAATTTAGTTATGGCCGAAATGATAGCCAAGCATTCTTTTTCCGTGACGGAATAGTCAGTTTTCGCTTTCGTAAGTGCTCGGTTGGCAAAGGCAAGGACAAATTAATCGAAGCCAGTTTTTCGTTGCGCAAGAACTGCCCCAATGCCGACGCCACTGGCATCCGTGTGTATTTCTGTTGGAGCGCCTTGGTCGAAATCTCGGACGATTGGGGGTGATGTTTGAAGGCGACGCACTGTCATGGATGAGGCATAGCAAACAGGCGGCCGCACTGAGAGGTCATGGTTACCCGTGAGAAGCTGCATCAAAGGCGCTATCCTGGTAGCGAAGTTGCGCATGAAATGGCAAAAGTGGGAGCACAATCCAAAAAGCTGCGGAGTTCCTTTGTGGTCTTTGGTCATGCGAATTCGGAGACGGATTTGAGTTTGATTGGATCTGGCAGCACTCCATCTTTCTAAAAAAACGGGTCCAAAGATGACAAGCTGCCGGGCGGCAAAGCGGCACTTCTTCAAGTTGAGCTGGAATACCGCATCGCCGAGGCAAGTGAGGACGCGTTCGAGTCGAACGATGTGAGAAGAAAAGTCCGGGGAAAAGAGGACAATGTCATCGAGATAGCACAGACATGTCTGTCATTTGAGGCCATGGAGGATGTTATCCATCATTCGTTCAAACGTGGCAGGTGCATCACACAGGCCAAAGGGCATTGCGGTAAATTCATATAAGGCGTCAGGCGCAACGAATGCCGTTTTCGGGTGATCAGCCTCACCCACCGGGAGCTGCCAGTAACCGGATGGTGTCCAAGGATGACAAAAGTTCAGCGCCTTGGAGGGAGTTCAGCGCGTCGTCGTTCCGGGGAAGAGGATAGACATATTTCCGGATTATCTTGCTGAAACGTCTATAACATACACAAAGACGAATTGCCCCATCTTTCTTTTTGACTAGCACGACTGCAGGTGTCCAGGGACTGTACGAAGGCTGTATCAAGCCGCGTTGGAGCATGTCTCCTACGCGTTCGTCGATGACACGGGGCTCCGTTGCGGACACATGGTATGGGCGTTGGTGTAAAGACGTATAGCTGCCGGTGTTGATGTGATGGAAGACTGTGGAGGTACGGCCTAAACGTTGTTGTTGAAGGTCTAAAGTGCGAAATTGGTCAAGGAGGTCGACAATCTGCGCGCGCTGACTCGAAAATAGGTTGGGATCAATAGGTCGAGAAAACGTTCTGTCACATGCCAGCTCAGAAGTAGGGACAGGAAGAGCCATGGCGCCATCATGAAGAAGAGTCGAGCCATCAGGCACGTCGTAGACGGAGTTTGCGTCAAATTCGTCAGCATAGCGGAGGCACTCGCCATGGTGCAAGCTTGACAGAGACGAAAACGGATTCAAAACATAAAGTGGGCTGGAGCCCTCTCTAATGGGAAGGTCAGCAAAGGGAAGCAAGTAGGAATTAATGCGTGCAACAAGATCACACAGCGTGAACATAACTGTCTAATCGCACAAAGCAGCACAGGAAACGGGCACAAGGGCAGAAGAGAAGGGAGGAATATCGGTGGCGGTGGAGACGAGCATTTGAGTAGAAGATAGAACCAAACCTCAGAAAGACTCGCAAAATGGAATCAGCTCTAGTTCTGTATGGCACTACCAACAAATGCGAGATGAGATGAGAGGAAGTCTCATCCTAGAATCACGACATGAGAGCAGCGAGGAAGAAAAAGAAACTCAATGTGGTAGAAACTCTCTTGTATGGTGACACGGACGGTGCGTGTTCCTAAAGGCTGAATTGGTTCAGCGTTTGCTGTAGGTAGCAAAATGGCAGAAAACGGCGGGGTGACTTTTCGGAGCATACGGCAAAGCTGGTCGGCAATCACTGACACTGCGGAATTCGTGTCGACAAGCGCGCGAATGGCGACTCCTTCGGCGTAGTCTTCAATGATGTACGCAGAGAATAAGCGAGGGCTTGTGCAGTTCGATGGGATCGCAGTTCTTGCCTCCGGAACTGCGCCTTTTAGTTTTCCTCTACAGCAGAAGGGCAGCGAGTAATGGGGGAGCGTGAACGTTGACAGGGAGATAGAGACCGACTGCTGCTGAAGCTTCCGGGAGGAGGTGAAGAGGAAACGGAGGGTGGTACTGGTGGATCTTAGCGGGACTAGGAGTCGGGAGCATTCCCTTGTTGCCTCGCTGTATAGGGAGGGTACGAGCTCCGCCGGCAGCAGAAGCGTGGCTGATGACCAGCAAAGCCACACGCGTAGCAGATGGGCCGGTTGTTTTTGGTACGCCATGGATTGCGAATAGCGAGCCCAGGTTCGGGTGCAGAAAGATAAGCCTGGCGTAGGAGTTGTTGACAGAGCTGGCGTAGGAGTTGCTAAGCCGCTTCGGGACGTGTAATGCGCAACTGCAGCCGGAGGTCTTGGACTGGTGACTTCGGGAGCGTACGTGAGTGGAACTGGTGCTCGAGGTGGCTGATAAGAGAGGGGTAGTGCGTCGCTTACTTGTTCCTGTACGACTCATCGAAGTTCCGAAGACAAAGAGGACTCGGACGACTCGGTAGCAGGCAGAAGTGACAGTTAGCGCGCGACTTCCTCGCGATAGAATTGTTTGATTTGCCCGAGGAAGAAGGAGTGGGGGGGTAGAAGCGCTGGAATTGTCGGTTAGCGTCGAAATCGAGTCTTCCGGTGCTACAGCTCGGCGCATAGTAAGGCGTTCTTTGCGGAGCTCGTCGTAGCTCTGGCACAGCGTAATGATGTCAACCTCTTGAGGATTTTTCGCCAAGAGAATTTGCAAGGCATCTTCCTCCATGCCTTTCAGGGCATTCTTTATCTTTTCAGATTCGGGCATAGCGAGATTAATTCGCCGGGAAATGTCAACTACATCTTCAATGTAGTTGGTGAAGTTTTCACCCTTTTGCTGAGCCCGTCCACGCAAGCATTGTTCCGCACGAAGCTTGCACACAGCAGGGCGACCGAAGACTTCCTTGAAAGAATGTGTAAATGCCGTGCAGGTGGAAAGGGCCGATCCATGATTCCGGAACCACAGATTGGCGACTCCAGAAAGATAGAAGGTGATGTTAGCCGGTTTAGCGGTGTCATCCCATTTGTTATGAGCACTCACGCGGTCGTATGACGTGAGCCAATCCTCCACGGCTTGATAATCGGTGCCGCTGAAGACACGATAATATCATTGGCGGACAGAAATGAAGCTGACAATACGCGATGTCTGGGGAGGAGCGGGCTGCGCGGCATCCTCAGGCATGGCATAAACGAAAAGTAGCGTCCGGCTGCGGAGTTACAGGTTGGTAAAGGACCCAGCACCTCCTTCAAATTGTCGAGAGGTCTTCTGGAATAAATAATGACGCTCTCAGAGAGTCACACAGCTCAGGGGATTCAGGCGCACGGCTTCAACCAAACTCGTCGTCGTCGTCTTCCTCGAAGCAATGCCTACTGCCTGCTCTTCTTCAGTACAATGATTAATTAAGACAAACTATTAATTAGGCGGAAAAAAAATAATCCGAGTATCTCCAAGCGACGGCAAACTACATTACCATGTTTCTTTCCAGCTACGTGGCATCCGCACATCTTTAAATGTTGGTGCATGATAGTTGGGACACCCTGCATACTGACATGAATAAGTGAAATATCTATGAGGGTATCTTAAAAGTCATGGTGTCTTTAGGGATGTCGGTGCGCTCTCTGGTGGATAGCTTCCTGTTCTCCCTAAATGTCAAAGCACTCTAGCGCAAGGTCTCTATGGGGGGTAGTTGTCTCAACACATACGACAAAGTATTATTACTCAAGTGCGGACGACTACGTTCTCGTATGTAGTAGATGCCTGATCTGTTGAAGTTCAAAACTGATTTTTTTCCAGTAAGCACTTAACCAAAAACAAGCTAACCAAAAACAAACTTATCTCACGCAAAATGGATGCTACCACGACGCTAAGAATCTATATTCGACTGAGCATGAATAACTGGAGTTATTGCTTGCACAAGAGTAACAAAATGGTTGCTGGTAGAAATCATCGTGGGCGTAGATAATCACGTGCATATTATTATATTGATGGTGAATGGATGCGTTTTAAAGTTGATTGGGATGGTAACCCTAGTACGCGACAGCTTATGGATGAAATCCGGTAGACGCCGACCTAGAAAAAGAGGCGCCCTGTGGAAAAAGGTTGTGGGTTTCTTTTAGTACGTATGTTTCCAAAACTTACGTGGGACTGCGTTAATTTGTAGTTCGTGCTGCGACAGCGTCTCCCACGAAATAAAGAAAAAACGTTTATCGAAAGAAATATATGAGACAAGCCAGAACAACAAGAAATTTGCTCGGCACGTATGCCAGGTGCACCAGGCCTTAAATTCACCCCTAAGTTTTTATAAAGAATGAACGCGAAAAAGGGCGCTTATAACTGCCACGGACATAAACAACAAAACATTTGTGACTCGAGCATATTCCTAACCATAGGATGGTCAGGATGTTTGCTTTTTGCAATAATCAGCACGTTCTCAACTGAAGGAGGGCTTGGAGCAATTCTCCACATTAAGATGAGGTGCATACAACAAAACAGGCAAACTGGTAGGCTAGCTGGTATTGCCTGTTAATAGTTCTTAGCGTAAAGAAACGCACGACACGAGAGAAAGCACACATTCTACATAAATAAAATGAATCTCATCGTCAAAACTATTACCATGCACTGGAGACACAACTGCGCTTAGAAATACACATGACTATTAAACAAGGGCGGAAATAAAAACACCGGCACCATTTTCCCTATATTAACCCCGATAAGCTAAACAATATCGCAATGACCACTCCCACTTATCCCGTATTGTTTACGTATTGCACCACCAAAACACGCTTAAACCTAGCTGATTGTCTCCACATATCATCGTTCAATTTAACATATTTCGATAACCGGGCGTTTGATGAAATTTATTTATTTTAATCAACAACTATGTTTACTCAAACGAATCAACTTTCTAGCGAATCATAGAGATGCCAACCTAAATTTTCACCAAATGTCGGCAAAAAAATCATGTTATGTTCAAGCCCAAAGAATATTTTTGTTTCAGGTTTTTAACATCACATAAGCAATTATTACTTCCCGAACATCGGGGCGCTACAAGGTAAAACTATTTCAAGCTGTTTGTATTCAATTTATGCAACCAGTCCTCCACCATTGGTCAAATATTTTTGCCCACCTGTCACGCGATGTTACGAAGACCACCATAACTGCCTATCTGATATGACTTGAGCACGCATGCTATGCATGACTACACCGAATAAAATAAGAATATTTATTTCTGCTACGACAACTTTTTTCCGCTATCATTCGCTATTTCCGCTATTTTTTCCACTATCATTCAAAAGATTTCGATCTGCGTGCACTTTGCCATTCAGTGACGCGACAGCAGAATATAGCGAAAGCTCACCACGTCAATGTGGCGTGAAAGGATTAAAGATGCATTATTATGCCGAGCAAAATTGAACCTTTTTTTTCGGTATAGCTGGAGACTGGGGTCCCATAACGTAAAACTATTCCAATTTGTTTCTATTCCAATCTCCTGACGTCAAATTTTCGTAACCGCCGACGCAAGGATCGGGTGGTCACCCGCAGGGTTGTCTGAACAGACCAATCAAACTTTCTACTCGTTTATAGGAGGTCACTTTTGTTTGCTTTAAAAACGAATAGCATTGCCTACACCGAGCTGCTTGTCTTATCTAATTCGCTGACAAGAGACGAGGAGCTTGTTAAGTGGAGAGGGATTCGACGGGGCCGAGCCAGTTGACTGAAAATCGATAACTGGATCAAGAGGGTGGTGCCGGCGTCTCCGGTTGGTCCGCTTTGCCTTACTTCGCTTGCGGTGGCTCGTCGAAAATTGCGGTGGCGTGCAACGCAAGCTTAAAAATGACGCTGATACGGATCGTCAGCAAAGAACATTTGGCAGAACCAGGTCGTAAACATACCGAAAGTGCTCGAAAACGTTGCATGGCCATGCAAAAAGTTTTATTATACGCAATTAAACCCATGCTCTCCGGCAAGTGCGAGTCGCCAGTGCCTGAGCGATCGGTGGCAGCCATCATTTATTCCTTTTGGAACGGGGCAGCCTGCGGCTATTCAGAAGAAAATTCAGTTTTGTCGGCATATTAATGCATCTTTATCGCCTACGCGTCACTTTGACGTGTGAGGTTTTGCGGTTTTATGATGGCGCGTGACAGGCAGGTGAAGTGGCTGCAGCCCGAAATCTTTTGACCAATAGCCGAGGGATAATTGCGAGAAGGGGTCGAATCAGAAATAACTACTTTTCTTTTGCACGTACAAATCATGCATAATCAGTGTGTACACGTCATATTAGATGGGTAGCTATCACGCTTTCCGTGACGTCGCTTGACAGACAGGTTAAGTCGGGGTGGTCCAAAAAAGTTTTCACCAATCTTGGAGGCCTGATTGTAGAATTGGAATAGAAAACTTTGGAATAGTTTTACGTTATAGCGCCCCTGGCCCGTTCCGAATGCGGTAGAAGACCTCTGCCTCCTGATCACTCTGGCACTTGGCTCTATAACCTTGTCGAGCACTCTCGACAGCTATACGACACCTCTCTGCTAACTGTTCTTCACTGGGGATGCATTTCCGCGATATTTTCAACCTTATGTTGTACGCCACCGCCATTTCTGGCCAGCCACCGAATGCTAAGCAAGGGCAAATGCTCTTGTCCCAGACGCCAGCACCACTCTCTGGTTATCTGCTTTCACTGCGCCTGCTCGACCCCGCCGATACCCTCTCCATTCATTCGTGCCCCTCGCCTCTTCTCAGCCAATGAGATAAAAATACATGTCGATGTAGGCAATTCTATTCTCTTTGAAAGCAAACAAATGTGGCCACGTGCAAAAGAGGATGGCGTTCGATCGGGTGGTCCGAAAAACGCTGCGGTTCACCGCCGGATACATATGTCGCTGGTTACGTAAATCTGACAGCATCAAGCTGGAATAAAAGCAACATGAAATAGTTTTACGTACTAGGGGCCAAGAATACTGCGAGCAGAATTTCTGCACATAGTTTCGTTTTGCCTGTCACTGAGTAGTAATTAAGTGATCCGTTTCATAGGGATCACGCATCGTGCCGGTGGATGCGTAATGACCACAGACACCGATCAAAGTGCTGAAGTGTGTGCGGCATTGCTCCACCGTCATTAGGCATGCGTCGGGCGAGGCGTCGTGAGTCGATTACGTCACACTGCGAAGTGAACTTACTCATTACAACTGATCGGGGAGAAAGAGTGTGTTAAAGAGGGCGCTGCACTCGTGTTGATTAATCTTGGAGCTGAGGAGCACCCTTGTACTCTAGCGAGCCCCCTGAGCGTCTTCGATGCTAATGCAATACTCTAGCTGATGGTGGCGCCCTGCACAGGCCAAACAAATAAAATAAATACTGCAGGTGCTCGTCACCTCTGTCGTGACTGCTGCTCGACGCAGATAATTGTTCGGTGAACACGGTCTCGCATGACTCTGCATCGTTGTCGACAACGAGTGCTCACAACACCTCTCCCCGTTCCTCCTTTCTAAAGACGCCGTAATCACCTGAATCAGGAGGCACGTCAAAGAGAGAATTGGTGATATTGCGAAAGTCCTATATTTCGGTTGCCTTTGCCTTTTTTCTTATGCCGTGGCCTGATAGATGCCACGAAAATACAAAATTGACAGTTTTGCTTTACTGTACAATAGCAAGATAATACGTAGTCATATGCGGTGATGTTTTTATATCCATCGACAATTTACAATCTAGTCACAAAGCCAGCGAGGGGCATTTCAGCTTTCAACTATAGTCATGCGGAAGCTCTGAACACCTTTTGTGTGAATGTCATTGGTATAGTTTACAGGAGCGATCGCTCGTGGCTGCTTTAGTTTTCTTTGGTGACATATCTTTCTCGGAACGAATCATTATGTAACGCCAAACTCTCAAATAAATGTAGGAGATGGCTACTCAAGCACGCTTTTAAACGGAAGCTCTGGCTCTAGACCGACTGCGATTGCCCTATTAAGATACATGTAAAACGCAGAAATACTCCCACAAGACAATGCTCTCGCTGCAGTGGCTTAGCGGCTAACATGCCTCGAGCTAAGGAGAAGGTCACGGTGTCAAATCCCTGCCACGGTGGACGCATAACGACGAAGGCGAAATACAAATAGGCCCCTCTCCCTTGCATTGGGGGCACAATAAAGATCGCCTGGTGGTCAAAATTATTCGTGCCTCAAGTCACACCTGCAATGCAGTATCATGGTCAGGAAAGGCGTGCCGCATAATCAAATTGTGGTTTCAATTGACATGTAGAACCTAAGAATACTATTATACTCTAGACTAATGTTGGGCTGTTTTCCCAAATATATGTGGCATTTAAGACAGAAAGGAAAACTTTAGCAACAGCAGGTAGCAGAATGTTGACTTAGAACATATTTTGTCTGAGAATTGCGAAAATTGTTGTTAAGAAATAGGCAACTAAGCACCACCAGAGTTATTGCAGTTCTGTAAACTGAATCGTTTAATCTAAGGGGGAACAATGTTCTGAAAACGTCATGCTTTACCTAAGTTATTACAATGTCACGGTAAGTTTTGCAAGCGTTCTACTAAAGAAACTGAGGGTGCATTTGAAAGTGATAAATAATACATCAATTTGTTCCATTTCAGATGTCTTAATATGAGCGGTTAACATATTTATAATATCCATACTTATACAGAGTAATGTAACAAAGAGCAATCGATAGTTAACATCTGAGGTCAGTGAAAATGAGGTATTACCCTACTTGCCAAACTACGAAATTCATTGCTGTTACCACCACGGAATGCGAGGAGCTGGGGAGGTGAGGGAGGGGGGGTGTTCTTATAGCATTTAGCAAGCAATTGCCCTGTACATCAATCGCGCGTCCTACTGCCCTTGAGATAGCCTGGCTACTCATCCGCTCTTTCCCGCAGGCTGTTCTGCTGGATGTATGCTTTCGACTCCCCGTTAACAGCCCTGATTTCACTAGAAAATTAAACAGCATTTTATGCCTGGTTACTGCCTCACGTTCTAACGCCCATATTCTTTTATTCGGTGACATTAACTTTCCTGGTATTGACTGGCATAACCTATCTTCAGCAGTATCAATTAATGCTGAGGCTAATGACTTCACCGATGTCTGCTTGAGCTTTAATCTTTCACAGCTTGTTTCTGAACCAACACATGGCTCGCGTGACTGTGCAAACATCTTAAACCTTATACTAACCAATCGCCCCGATAGCTTATCATCATTAACCTTACTTCCTGATATCAGCTACCAGAAAGTTGGTCACGCTACCTTTTTTTCTTTTCCGTGCAACCACGTGAAACATATCGCAGAACTCTCAGCCTATACGATAACGTAAACTTCGAAGCCATTCATCATGAACTAACCTCCTTTCTACCCAACCTTCAATCTAAATTTCATGAGCGATCCATTAAAAAAACAAATTTAAAACACAGGACGCAGTACGTAGAGGTTAATGGTTGTAAATCTGAAGTGCTTCCAGTTACGTCAGGTGTACCCCAAGGAAGCGTTTTAGGCCCGCTGCTCTTCTTAATTTATATTAATGATTTGCCGGCTGCTATTTCCGAAAATGTCTCTGTCAAGCTTTTTGCAGATGACTCCATTCTCTTCAAGAGCATAAACGAGCGTAATGATCATTTACAACCTCTTACAAAACTCACTATTAGCTGTTCATCAATGGTGCCTTAAATGGAATATGCAACTTAACCTAGATAAAACTGTCCTCTTGCGAATTTCGCGCACAAAACAGGTTTCTCCTTTCTCTTACAGCCTTCTAAATCATTCTATTATGGAGGTCACACATCATAAATACTTAGAGGTTACAATAACAAACGATTTAACCTGGTCTGTGCATATTGCAGACATTTGTTCCTCATCATTTTCCAAGCTGTGCTTTCTGAGGCGGAAGCTTAGAGACGCTCCAAGTAAGCTTAAACGTCTTGCATACATAACATTCATCAGATCAAAATTAGAGTACGCGTCGGTCTTATGGGACCCGTTCATAAAGAAGGACATTTACCAGCTTGAGATGGTGTAAAGGAAAGCGATTAGGTTTATTTATAACAAATACAGAAGGCTTGATTCACCTACGACACTAATGAAAACAAATAACATCCAACTACTTCAAGTACGTAGGAAAATGTCCCGTTTGTTGTTCCTGCATAACCTTTTAGCACATTAACTAAACATTTCGCATCCCACAGAACTTAAAGAGTTATCGTCTAGACGAACACACCACACAGGAAGTTATTTACTGGAACCAATTTTTGCAAGAACTGAAACATTCAAACGCAGTTTTTTCCCGAGGACCATTTCCGACTGGAACTGTCTTCCAGGGGCCATTTTCCAGTCCCCTAATTTTGTTAAAGCTCTGGAAGAGCATTTGTTTGAGTGAATGAGTGCTGTATATGTGCGTATGCGTATATATATGAATGAATATGTACATGTTGTATATATATTTTTCTGCTTGTCTATTAGCGGCAATATGTTAAAGTGCCGTTTTTTCTTTTTCTTTTTCCTTTTTTATGTCACAGTGTATTTACATGCCTTGTATAGCCCCTCCTGCATGGGCCATAACTGTTGGCCTGCAGTATTCTGAAATAAATAAATAAAATAAATAAATTGGACGCCGTTTAAAAGCGAAATTCTTGAATCAGCAGACAAACATACCGAAAATTACCTTCCGTGAAAATCATCAGAATGCATGGTTCATACACCATGTAAAGCGACTAGAAAATACGAAAAAAAGTTTTTTTTGGACTGCCAAGCAAAGTACGAATGCTAACACACGGGGAAAGTATTATTCTGCGTAAACATTTATTTATCTGCTGTTCGCAGTGCCAAGCATACTTTTTTTTACATCCACTTACCGAAAATATTAAGAGGAAACTCCAAGAAATTCTGGGAAGTAATCAACCCCACTCAAACTCGCGCCATAACTCTTGCCTACGATTCGGGAGATATTATGACTGATACCGAAAGTGCCATTTGTTTCAACAATGGATTCGCCTGACTTTTTACTATACTAGTTCTGCTCCACTATTAATGTCTATTAACCTAGTATCTCTAATGCCAGCCATCACGTTCTGCGTAGATGGAATCTACAATGCAATTGATTACCTCGAACTCTCGTCGTCCTCCAAAATCGATGGTATTACCTTGAAACTGTTAAAAAATACTAAAGATATATCAGATACACGTTTGTGTCTCTTGTTGGCTCAGTCACTTTGTGCAGGCTGCATCTCTTATGACTGAAAAGTAGGAAAGGTCATTCCTATTTACAATGGAGTCAACAGGAATAGCCCACTAAATTGTCACCCCATCTCTTCCATGTGCTCCATGTAAGATATTGGAGCACGTTATTAACACACTCATCATGGACCATGCAGAAACCAACCATCTTGTTCATCCTGCACAACATGGATTTCGTATAGGTCTGTCCTGCGAGACCCAACTAGCTCTTGCGAATCTTGACTGTAATCAGCAAACTGACGCTATCTTCCTCGTCTATGAAAAAGCTTTTCACAAAGTCTGTCATAGTCACTTATTACATAAACTTTATTTCTTGCATATGAACATGGATGTGTTAAAATGGCTAAAATCATTCCACACTAACCGCAAGCAATTTGTTACCATCGACGACCAGTCCTCCGTCCCCCTTCCGGTATGTTCAGGTGTACCTCAGGGGTCTGTTATTGGTCCACTTCTCTTTTCAATATGCATGAATGACTTACCCCTTCATGTAACTTGCTAAGTTCGGGTGCTCGCCGATGACTGCGTGAGTTATGATACAATTAACAATGAGACAAATGGCGATACCTTGCAACAAAATCTCAACCATGTGCCGTCTTGGTGTGCCCGTTGGCTAATGTCTCTTAATTCGAAAAAATGTAAACATATGTCATTTACCCGCAGTCCTAAGCTAGTCTTACCTTCTTACACAATATGCAACAATCCAACTGAAACAGTAAAGTCATTGAAGTACTTCGGCGTTTTGATTTCCTGTTATCTTAACAGGGGCACGCACATAAACTGCATAGTATCATCGGCGAATAAAATACTCGGTTTTATGAGGCGCCACTTGCGTCATGCGCTCCAGGATGTCAGACTTGTGGCATACAAATCACTTATGAGGCCTAAAGTCGAATATGCGTCACCAATCTGAAACCCGTATCAGAAATATCTGCTTAACACACTTGAGTCATTCAAACACCGTGCAGCAAGTTACATTCTTCATTCATCCTACTGATATGACGTAAGGATATCATGCTTAAAAAAGAAGTCTGAGTTACCGTCGCTCTCGCACCGCCGTCAGATAGACGGCTTTGATCTTTTTCATAAGCTTTTTGCAGTTTATTTAATCGTATGCTAACATCCTTCCACCCGCAAGAATATCGCCGCGCACTCGTCATCCACTCCAAGTTTTAAAACCACGCTCCCACACAGCTACCTTTCCTGCTTCATTTTTTTTCCGAGCAGCAACTCATTAGAATGCTATTTCCCACCATGTTGTATCTACTATTAATAACCATGTGTTCACGGCTGATGTTGCTTCAATTTTGCCAAATTACCCTTTGTTGTACAAATTCATCATGTAATGTGACGCCTTTTCGATTGTATGCAATGTATCTAGCTTTTTTTCAGATGTTCCACTAGTTATTGAAGTAAATTGTCCATTACCGAGGTTTCTTCTTTTCTGTCAAAATAATTAAAATTCACAATTTGTCTGATTCTGTATTCCTTTATACAGGGTATCTACCACTTTTCAAATGTCCCGTTTGCTATCACGATGAGTTGTCGTTGAAGGATGTGCCCCAACGCTTGTCTAATACTCGTAATAAAGGGGCCTTCAAGGAAATAAACTGACCTGACCCTGACCTTTCAAAAGAGAATTCCTTTGTGTAGTTCTCTTCACTTTCCGTCTTCCCTATCTGCGTATTTCAATGTATTCCTGAAATATTGCCACATGGCGGATCCCAGAACCACGTGAAGCTTAATTATTTCTGGCCTTTTCTCCGGGTTCCTGGAATACCTTTACCGACGAACAAAGGGATTGAAATAAAATAAATCGTTATCCCTGCGACCACCTCCGAGTGTAAGTGGTCAAACTCGACCATGTGTTCAGCTGCAACTGCATGCTTTTGGCTGTTTTCTTCTTGCTCGCTCCAAAGCACAATAAGTTCCGCGAGTCAAGAAATACAAATAAAACTTTATGGAATGCAAACACGTAGCTCACACCGTCGCAGTACACAGCATTCTTTGTTAACCGAAAGATTTATAAAGCACGTCAATAAACAAAAAAGGGCAGTTGCCAACTTTATGGTTTTTAATGTTTTGTTGAACTGAGACCAAGAGGTCACGAATATATTCCTCAATTTTCCTACAATGTCACTAAGATTGTCACACTAGAACTGTCGAGTGAATTTTAAAAGGTGTTGCTGTTTTAAAACACTATAGTATGGGCTACAATGGTGTAACGCATGTATTGAACACTTCGCGTTCATTTAGTGTCGGAACAGGTGAAGAATCAGTAGCAAATTTAGCGGCGTCGCGTAGTACAGGACTTTTGCGTAACAAATATTAGGTAATTGGAGTCCAAATTATGCGCATACGTTAATTTAACCACATTCCAAAGTGGGAAAGAAGGAAGGAAGGAGCGGGGTGTTCACCCGCAGATGTAAAGGAGGTTCAACAGTTGTAACAAGCTTTTTTTGGGGGCTTTTCGAAGCTTTTTCCGTAAATTTGCAGTTGCGTTTTGGTTTGGCTATCTGCACGCACGTGCCTCCGTCACCGCAGCGTCGTAAGCTAGACGAAGTGCAGACAGCGTGGTAAGTGTGCTTTGAGTCGGCTACAATTCGTTAGGCAACGCAATAAGATGTCCACAATAGGTGGGCGGAGAAAATATGCAGGCTAAAAGTAGTCATGAGAACTCCTTTCTCGTATTTAGCCGACCCAAGTCATCCCCAGAGAGAAATCTAGGGTATGTTGCTGGAGACTTTTGTCTCTCAAAATGTGCCTTTGATATAGCTGCTACGGAGGGCGACGCGCTTCGTTCGCGTTTAACCGGCACTTAAACTTTCGTACAAAAGGGACAATAACGGCTGATGCAGTGTCCGTAAGAATGAAGCCGCAGTGTTTATGTCCTCGGTGGTGGGCGCGTATCTCTGGGGGCGCACTTATAAGGTTTGAAGTTCCGCAGTGCGCTTGCAAAGAAAGATGCGGGTTTTCACGTGCCAAAGCCAAGATGCAAATATGGGGCACACCGTACTGGGCCCAAATGGTAATTCTCACAAGCCGGAGTTCTCTTCGGGCACACGATGTGCGGCGCACGGGCATTTTCGCATTTCGCCCCCACCTAAATGCGGCCGCCCCGGCTGGCTGCGATTTAATGCCGCGTCCTCTGGCTTAGCAACGCGGCGCCAAACCCCCTAAGCCACCACGACGGATGCAGTGCCCCTACGGTGCTCTAGGAGTGCCAAGCTAGTCGGTGACAGGAGGCAATCTTTATTGTGTATACCACATACCACACGGGCCAAGTCTGCGCATGTTCCGTCCAGCCACCAACAATAACTTCAGTATAACTGCAAATGAACATTTTACATTAAAGACAAGCAGCAGTTTCGCCCGAAAGGCGAAGTATCGATTGCAATAGCGAATTAATAGACAGCTATACAAAGTAAGGAAAGTAGTTTTTTTCGGCAGTACAAAGTAGAAAACATTCGCTTGCTAACTAAATTAACAAGCATGGTGTCACGCGCGCAAAAGCGAACATGAACAAATCTCACTCGATGACTGCGGAAACTCGCTGTCAAGAAGCTGATGTGAGGAAGCGCGGCCGCAGCGAGCAAATTGACCTTCATACTGCCTCTCGCTTCAGCGCGATCCAACCGGCTAAAACATAGCGCGCATGAGGCTATCAGCCCTCGTCGCATTTTTTCCCAATTGCAGATCCCTTTCAAAATAGGGCTCGCGCGACCACGCCATAGGCTGCAGCCGCCGAAGTAAAATAGCCGCCCCCAACGCTCCCCCATACGCCTCGCGCACGACGGAAGACGATGCGCTTCCTCCCCATTTTCGTCCGTTGCGCATACAAGAGTGAGCCGCCATTGTCGACTCATCCTCGCATGCTTTCCATCGCAGATACAGCATAGGGCACGCGGCCTATCCTTGAAGCCACGCGCCCTGTGCTGTCGGCCTTGAGCTTATGTTATCGGCCTTGCAACATTGCAACATTATATGCAACATTGGTGACGGCTACGCCGACAGCGGAAATACGCCTGGAGTGTCCATATAACTACTACCGCAATAATAGCAGCAGGCCCCCTTTGGGTTAACATCGACCAGCACATGAAATAAAAGAAAGTTATTCCCTGAAAGCCATTCATCAGGATGGATATGGCATCATGACCATCGTGTGAGAGAATGAAATGTATGCAAGTGCTCCATTTATCTTTAAGCCAAAGTGGGCTGCTTTTACATGCAACTGGGTTCTAGGAATGGAATGCCTATATTGGATAATTAACTGAGTAATGATAACTAGACAAACACAAGTAGGGTGGTTTCAAGCGGAACCTGTCCCGCCTGTCCCGCCTGTCTTGGTACGAGTGGTTTTGTATGTCTTGTTAACGAGGATACCTTAACAACAACAACAACAAAAAAGCACGCCGACTAGTTCATTAGCAATTATTGACGACCTCCGGACTGCTGAATGGTGGAAGTAGACGTATTATATGAAGTTTAAAATGATTGTGCCACTAAATACCTAAACCAAATGAATTTACATAAAAAGGGTGCATCGAGATAATAGAATGACTATGGTGACGCCCTAACTAAAAGAAAAAAACAACGAATACTATACAAAAAACGCATATATATTCAATTTCACTGCACCTCCATAATAATGTTTTATACTGGTCACTTCGTGATAAGGGTCAGGTACTGTAGCGTTCACACTAGAAAAGGATAAGTGCGTTCAAAAAAGGAAAACCTTTGTTTAACACTGTAATTCAAAAGACTTAGTGCAATAGGTCAGTAACTTTATTGTGGACACTTGTGGCCCCATAACGTAAAACTATTCCAATATGTTTTCATTCCAATCTCCTGGCGTCAAATTTAGGTAACCAGCGACGCAAGCATCGGGCAGTCACCCTGCAGGGTTGTTGAACCGACCAATCAAAAACTCTTCTTGTACGAAGGAGGTCCCTTTTCTTTGCTTTAAAAACGAATAAGATTGCCTACACTAAGCGGCTTGTATTATTTAATTGGCTGAAAAGTGGCGAGGAGCACGCCCATGTGCAGAGGGATTCGATGGAGCCGAGTCAGTGCACTGAAAATCAATAACCGGGTGAAGAGGGTGGTGCCGTCCTCTGCGACTGGTCCGCTTTCCCTTACTTAGCTCGTGGTGACTGGTCGAAAATCGCGGCGGCATGCAACAGAAGCTTATAAATGACGCGAAAATGTTTCCTCAGCAAAGAAGAGTTGGCAGAACCAGGTCATAATTGTGCCGAAAGTGCTCTAAACGTAACACGGCCACACAGGAAGTTTTATTACACGCAAATAAATCCATGCTCTCCGGCTGGTGCGAGTATCCAGTGCCTGAGTGATCGGCGGCAGCCATGTTTTATTTCTTTCGGAAGGAGGCAGCCTGCGGCTATTCACAAGAAAATTCAGTCTTGTTCGGCATATGAATGCATATTTAACGCGTACAAGCTACTTTGACCCGGTGAGTTTTAGCGGTTTTTTGACGTCGCGTGAAAACCAGGTGAAGTAGGTACAGCCCGTAAACTTTTGACCAATAGCCGAGGGCTAATGGCGAAAAGGCGTCGAATCAGAAATAACTATTTTTATTTCGTTCGGTCCAATCATGCATAATCGGTGCGTACACTTCATATCAGCTGGGGAGCGATCGCGGTTTTCAGGACGTCGTGTGACAGGCAGAGGAAGGGGGGGTGGTCCAAAAGAGTTTTTGACTAATCGTGGAGGGTTTATTGCAGATTTGGAATACAAAAGTTTGTAATAGTTGTACGTTATAGCGCACTTGGTCTGAGCGTTTATGCGACGGTAGCTAGCATTATTGCACCAATGTTCGTAGGATGATCCGTGCAGGAGCTGCTCAGAGTATAGCTGCCGAAATTCGAATGGCGCTGTCGCCTCCCTTGGCGTGAAAATCTATGGCTAATTTACCGAATTTTCATCGCCGTTGCCTTCGTTGACATTCGCGCCTTGAAGATGTCCTCGTTTGCCAGTTACGATTACATGATCATGTCGTCATCAACTGCGTCATATTGGGGGTTCGTTGCACCCGCTTAGGCGCTGCAACAAGCAGCGTAAGAATTTTGTGATTTCTGGCGAACTGAAGTAATACTTCTTCTGCTCATCAAGTGCGTCGCCCGCGCTGCAGCTTGCGCTAAGGCAAAGAGTAGCTCCGTTGCCTCGGCGGGGAACAATGGCGGCCCCACTACGTTGACGTTCGTTGTAAAGAACCAGTTCAGCCGTCGAGGATGCCTAATCTTCGTTGTAGATGCAAAGTTGTTGGAGCAGTTATCGTTCTAGAGGTATCCATTATACACATGAAAGGTGGCGGTTAGGCCATGACATAATCTTTCTTTCTTGAAGTAATTTCGCTCAAGAGGCACTGGTTGTAAAGATAAAGCCAGCCTTGGGGATGTATCGCCAAGGCTGGCGGTTTAGATAAGCTGAGAAGAAATACTGCTCCGGCCGAACTGGGAGAAATATCTTCCTACTGAATTACCTGATATCAACGCGTATGTTGGAAATAAATGTCAGTAGGAACAATTTGCTTTATACACTTGGACTTTAGGTATTAGGTGCAGTAATTAGCACACTCCGAATGACTTAAAGTTGGGCTACTCCAATAGCAGTAATCCCCAGCAACAGCTGCAGTAGCGTGGACGCCCTCATTATTTTACATGTATATTTGCTAGTATATTAGTCTATATTGCATGCCGGCTAGAATGTGAGGAAGTTCAATTTACTCATCCGAACGACTTATTTTTGAAACAAGACGCTTTTCGAAAACACTAATAAGCCTCGTACCATTATCCTTTATGATCACGCGTGTTTATATTGCAGAGAGAGAGAAATCATCTTTAATGAGCCTTACGACAGCTTGATTTGCAGTAGTGGTTCCCTTTTCACGGGAATCCATGCGCCGTCTTGGGTGCGACCACCCTCTCGACCAACATGATCTGGTCCGAGTGGCGGGAGCTGGACAGCAGCGTCTCCCACTGCTCTTGTGGGGGGCGGGAAGGGGTTAGAGGAGGCAAGGCTGGATTTTGTTTGCATTCTACGACAATGTACCGCAGGGTTTCTAGCTGTTCTCAGTATCTACATTGTTCGTCATATTGGGTTGGGAACATGACATGAAGCATCCTTGGGTGGGGAAACGTGTTGGTTTGCAACAATCTAAGTGTTGTATCTTGAATGTTCGTGAGCTGTGGATGCGGGGATGGGAGTGCACTGCGGTTGAGTCTTTTAGTGGTGAGTGATTTCTTGGTATGTTGTTAGTCTAGTGAGCTCCTATGTGTCCTTCGGAGCCTAGTCGATAAGTTCTCGGGCCTTGGAGTGGGCGAGTTTCTTGCCCTCCTGGGAGGTCTGAGCGGGTGTTCACACAATTTAAGATTTCTTTCTGACAGCCTGGCTGTTAGTATGTGTTCAGTCGTTGGGGCCAACTAGCCCACCGTAGAGCTTCCGCACACTTCTTGGAAATCAGTTATAATGACTCTTGCTATAGTCTATGTGAGGGATAATGCCACGGCTAATTCATCTGGTTCCTGCGTCGTTGCGTCTGGTATGGTAGCACTGAGAGGAGATCCGTCTTTGTCCTCACTAAGATGACTTTGGCTCTTCTGTCACGGTATGCGGCTGCATCTGTGCAGACCACCCGCGCGAGGGTCCCGTAAGTATTGCATAGGGCCTTGACTCTTGCTCCGCACCACCCTTGGTGACTGGCAGGCTGCACAATTTTCCGTAAGGGATGAATCATGACGTGACGTTGTCAACGTTCTGGAAGTTGAGCGGGTGCTTTAGCATCTGTAGAGGTGTTTCACTTTATTTGTGTATGAGCTTCCTGTCCTGTTAGGGTATTGGAAACACAGGTTTTTATAAATCATTTTAAATGGTGATACAGGATGATGGGTACAAGGCATATGGATCATAAGGAATCTTTCATTGCAGGGGGTGCTTCGAAAACAAGATGTGTACGTTATAGTTACTCTACCGTGCAATCAGTTACTCAGTAAGTCTTACGACAATAGCTGATATCATAGGAATGCAATATAAATACGTGGTGTTGGGGTTATTATGTGCATGAAAAATACACATATTTTAGAAGCCTTTTTGTTAATTAGGTTGCATTTGTCGCATATTTAGCTTCTGATGAATTGTAATGAGAAAGGCAGAAATACAGGAAACTTCATCGCACGCCTGTTTCAATAACGCTTTCGTGAAAAACGGCATGTTTACTGTCAATAAAGCAAAATACAGTGTTATGAATGTAGGAATATATGAATATATGTGAAAATATAAATGAAAACTACATTCCGAAAGTGAGGGCTGAGTCGTGTCGGCACCCAACATCTTTAACATCATTATACCGGTGCAAAAATGACTGTTGATTAACCAATGATATATTGTTGGGAAATTCTTGAAACAACGGACTTAAACAAATTTTCAAAGGCAGTTGAGTTCGCTTAACCCTTGCACAACAATGTTACCGTTGAGTGTTCTCAATAAACAATTTATTGGGTAATTTGTGTTGATATTTCTAGTTGTTTTTTGTTGTGCAACAATTGTGTCCAGTACACATTATTAGGACTCGCATATGAAGACATTCCAAAAATGTATTGCGAAATGTTCTCACTCGTACAAGCACACTCCCGCTCGCATCGCTCTCGGCGTATCTGTAGGTCAATCCTGCTGCAAGACGTCTACCCAAAGATTCGATATCTGCTTGGTATCGGCCATGCACTGTCGCGTGGTCTTTGGTTCTGCGAGAGAGCCGGGAATATTTTTCCCCGCTTTGAAACATCGCTGTGCGTGTTTTAGGTAGCATTTACCGTAGCAACCCATTTCTTTCTTTTCTCGACGGCACTCGTAAAGCGTCGCAAAATTTTACTTGCCAGTGTAGTTGTACTTCTATTGCGTGCGTAGTTATATGCAGTGTGTGGCAGCTTCTTAATCCGCGTAATCTCATTTTCTGTCCGCATTCCCTTCTCACAGGTTACGCATGCAGCAAATTCCCAGGTGCTAAAGTGTCCTACGCGAAGAGCACCTTGGCGTCGTGCAAGAGACACCCGTTGATATGTAGCTGATTCACTAGCAAGCTCGCATCTCTGTTGCCACTCTACATCAAGTGGGATTTTCAGCTATTTCTTGTGCTGCTATGTGGTGTACTAGCTGCCGCATGGACGCTGTGAAGGCTTACTTTCGATTTGCTCTGGCGTTTAGTAGTAAAGGATGGGCTACCTTTTTAGGGGAGGCATTTACTTTTGTTTGTGAGAATGTTTACCAGCCTAACGAAATGATACGTGCGTGCTGTAAACAGCAGCACGAACAAAGGCGGACGACGGACGACGAAATAGGTAGGAGCACACATGAGCGCAATCTCAACTAAGTGTCTATTTTTGAACACGGAGGTATTATAGACGCTGGTCAAATTGACAAAGGTAAAAAGCCGTGCATGCGTGGCAGAAACAGCCACGTGCGACAAGAAAGAAATATGAAAAAGCCATGTCACGTAGGATAAAAGTGCGTGAAAAACAAGAACTATCGTACAAATCTTTCGAAAAAGCGATAGATTTGTCCAGTAAGTGACACTACCCAACGAGAAATCCTTTTTTGAGGACTTCAACTTTTTCCCACTAAGGGCAACAGATAACCTGGTTATGCATTTGTTTCATTTGTGATCAATAAATATTGCTTCTCGAACTCCTCTGGTGTTGCGGTGTAGAGCAGAAAGAACGATTGGTTCATCACAGAGACCAGAACACAAGAGGACTTATGTGAGCATTATTTATTGATCACGAAGAAACATTCATAAGCAAGATTTCTGTGACCCTTAGTGGGAAGGAGTTGCTGCAGTACTTCTCGTTAATATCACTTACAGGACAAACCTCTCAGTTTTCATGTTTTTGTTAGTGTTTGACGCACATGTTTATTCTACAGGACATCTGTCGGTCCTTTTTTGTTGTGCCGGGCTGTTACTGCTGCGCATCCATGGCTTTTTCTTTGTGAAATTGGTCTGTGTGTTTAAAATCTTTGTCTTCACGAATAAACTTCTAGTTCAGTCAGCGTTCATGTGTGTTCCTACCTTAATTCATCTTTCTCGTCTCTGTTTGGGTGGTTGTCAAATATAAATGTACGCCGGATTGGAGAAGTGTCCATAGAATTGATACATGAAGTTACTTGCGCTCTTTATTTCAAGAAGAACGCTATATGGTCTTATCTTCTCTTTGTTTTAACACTGATGTACATTTTCTAGTTCAACTTCAAGGAGTGCCTTGAGGAAGCCAATAAGAGTGATAGTATACTTGTGTGTAAGATTTATGAATTTCACCCTTTCGAGGCATGACATGTTGTATGCCTGTTTGTAGCTATGCAAGCATTCGTAGTTTTTAAACAGAGTAAGCTCTACTTTTCGGTTCTCATGACGCTGCTTTGTACTGTGCTGCATTCTCCAGGCGCACGGAGCCTTTTTTAACCGATAAGTGCATGTGTTCTTTTTGCATATATTGGAGAAAAAATTGTTGTGAGCTTAAATGTGCATGTATATCACTTGTAATTCTTTTCAACACGGGTGCTGTATCTCCCTCCATCTTTGTTATTGCTTTGTCCCAATTTTTATGCAAATTTATTTATTTTATGCAATAAAATTCCGGTAGCATTTTAATAACATTTTCCCTGCGTAATTAAGGTCATTGGTGTTTCGTATGCGCATTTGTCTGCGTTTTTCACTGTCTCAACAATCTGGCTGTCCAGTCATTGGAACCTTTTCTTATCCTTTTCATTTCTGGGGTACTTGATACTGCAAGTGCAGGTGGTGATCATTTATTTGGCTGTTTGGATTTGTGTTAGCCGTGTGTTACTACCAATTTCCTGTGCTAAATCATAATTTTTTCTCTTATCGCTCAATCTGTTAGCCTTTTCTTGTCTCTTTACTGACTGAAGTACCACTTAGTTGCTGGGTATCGTGAAAAAGGCTCCCAAAAGGGCTCTCATTAGCTTTGCAAGTCCCGAAACATAAGTGAAAATGAGCTCACTGAATTCAGGAAGTGCCACCGGCAAATTCTTCTGTACCCCAAATTATCATAAGTAAATGGTGTACTGTTTGTTCTTCACTTGTGTCAGGGAGATAAGCTGCATTCAGTACATAAAAGCTTTAGAAGTTTATTTCTGAAGAAAGCAAACCTCGCTCGTCAGAAACATACGATTCAGGTGTTCACCATGCCCGACAACTTTCTAAATCATGTCTCGTCAATAAATAGCCAAGTTGACTGATGTTATTTTATAAATTAATTGGGCAGCATGAAAATATATACATCTCGAAGACAAAAAGCTCAGGCAAGTCTACTTTGGTACTTCATTAAATTTTAATTGCGGTGAAAGATGTGTGTTTAAAGCTTGTACATATTCACGTGAAGTCATTTGTTTCAAGTCTTATTTTGCCTTCTCACAATCGCCCGTAGCTCTTCCTGTGATGTGTTAGTGTGCGAAACATTTTAATGTAACATATTCAGATGTCTTGTGTATTCACACGCAAGCAGCTTCAAGTGTTCATGTGTTCAATGTTGGTTGTTACAAGGGTATGCTTAAGCCCCGCCTTTTGAGTCGCTTTGCCTTCTATTCATAAACTTAAGTCGAAAGTGAAGACCACAATGATCGTTTTGATTGAATTCATATGTGTAGGTTTTTCAGATGTATTTACACTGCTACGGTGCCGTAGGTTCTAGCCTATGTCTCCAGGTTCGATGTAGTGCTGCCCTATCTACTGTAATAATGTTTCATGTGCACGCATCTTTAGTGTAAATAAAGGTACTTCAAATTGATCAGTCACTCCTTTGCTTTTGTTTGTGTTTGGGAAAGTTATGAGCAGGCACCTGGGCATGCAAGTGTGAACAGCAAAACAATTTCAATATATGAATAAAAATCCACTAGCCCAACGAAACGTCAATCATATTTCAATGACGACTTCTGAAATTTCAATGCCATCTCAACGGGGCCGCAATGTACTTTTCAGTGCTGTGGCAATAATAACTCAACAATAGGTCAACAGAACTACCACAACGTCAGTTCAACGCAGAATCAATGGTAACCCAACCACCATACAACAAAACGAACACAACGGGCCATCTAAACACAATGGAATTTAAGTGGTAACTTAACAATTATTCAACATTGATATACCCAATGGTGTTTCAATTGAATTTCATTGGTCAGTATTCAAGAGCCCTAAACACTGAACCCAACCATTCCCCAACAAACTCTCTATAATTCGTCAATAAAGAAACTCAACATTGACCTACGCCATTTCAATGCCTTCTCAATAATATTTTTGTACGGGTACGTTATCTTGTGTGCACATACCATACCCAAAATTAATCACGCTAATAAACGAACATAAAATAATACTACGCCAATGGTGATGTATCTTTTCCTATGCGGAACCTTATATTACCGTGTTATTTGGTAAGCGAATCGAAACAACAAAAATTATCAATGTAAATTGAATTGTCTCAGCTGTTTTATTTGAAATCAATTCGAGAATTCACTACTTGAAGTTGTCGAATATTCGTTACTGTCGAATATTCGAGCCGCAACACAGAGAGAACAATGTAAATGAGAACTGTTCAGTTCAATTCCGCTGTATTAGAGGGCTGTGGTTACGGCGCCGTACTTAGCGTTTCTGAACACCCTTCCTGAGCGAACTCAGAGGAAAGGTGACTTCTGTAATTATTTCCAATCACACCGTGAGAATGCCTCCTTTTCGGGCGTTCTCACTATATGACTGGAAGTAAAAAAGCTATCACTTGGATTTTTATTTGCTTAATTATTCGGACGCCCCTAATTATTAGTAATGGGAGGTGAGAAAGCATCAACGTTTGAATGTATTCTCGGTTGCTCAAGTAGTGACGCAGAGGTTTATTGTCAGTCCGCAATTACCAGAGGGCTTCAGCTTTCGGGCGAATATTTCACTGTTACATTTTCCAACTGGCTGCCTATACTAAGTAAAGCTCAATGAAATCGTTAATGAACTAGGATGTTTCAGTAAAAGCTAAGACGCCAACAAATCTACTAGTGCGGCCGCCCACATAAATATCAATTAGTTTCGTTTACATTTATGATTCTGTCGTTGTCGCTACCACTTCTCTGAAGTGGGCGTGTTCAGAAAACGCCGCCTAATCGCCGTAGGTGGCGTGCATCATCGATATCCATGGAGCGGTAACACCACGCCAAACTATTATGCTGAATGCTTGCCGAGTGTAGTGATGTGCTTGTCCAACAAGCAAGAAGGCCCTTTCGGTTGTTGCCTTTCAGAATTTTGAATTTATAAAACGAATGGTAAATTGACCATTTTATTATTGTCATCAAACTTTGATAAAAGATACATGTTCATACGCACGACAGAACGCAGCAGACAGCAGATAACTGCCAGAGCACGCGGCAAATACTAAAGAATATGATTCCTGATGTTGACAGTACGAGTAAGTCTGTGGTGCTGGTAACCTCGCGGTTTATGGCGATCATTCGTACGAGTGGAAAGAAGTTTTTTTTTTTCAATATGAAAGCTTATTTTGTACCATACACAGGTATAAGGGGTATAGAAAGTTAAGTATTCCTCTCTGATAACAACGCTTTCATGTCGACAGAGCCGAGTGTGCACAAGAGAAGAATGCACAAAGTAATAAACGGAAACTGACTGTTGTTGACCCCGTCAACGGCAGTGCAATTCACCACATGTACAAAATCTGAATAACGTGCGACGCGTCTGAGTTGTCATTCTTTAGTTTTCGATGATCGGGTAACAGTTCAATCATAGCATAACGCGTCCGCTTGGCAAGTAATTCAACTCACCACGAACACTTACCTACGCGTAGCTGACACGCACACAAAGCATTCAATAGGCACTTTACGTGCCACCGCGCCTCTTTATTGCAGGAGTCATTTCATCGCGCAGCACCTGTCACTCTCGATTAAGTGGTAGGAACAGGCTCGCGCTGGTAGAGAAAGAGCAAAGCCAACGCATCTCAGAAAATGAGCCTGCAATCAATCAACCAAAACGTCGCAGTCTCGCCCGAAAGCATCGATTGCGATAGCAGGTTATTACATAGCTATACGACGTAAGGATAGTAATTTATCGGCCGTATTAGAAACATTCGCTTATTAACTGAATTAACTAGCACAGTGTCAGCGCGCACAAGCAAACATAAACATATCACACTAGATTAGCGTGCACACTCGTTGTGCTTGCTCACAGCGTGTGTGAGCAAGCGCGGTAGCAGCACCGAGGGGAGCGGCCTTCGTCACTTCGGTTAAATGAAAGAACGGCGAGAACACAGCGCGCACGAAGGTATGAGGCATCTCCAGACCATTTTCGAGATACAGCGTGCGCGGCCCCTCAAAGTACGCACTTGTTGGCGGAGTCGAAGCCACCCCCGCTTCCTCGCCCTCTTCCATCCCCCTTTACTCCATATGTGGCGCGCGAGATTGAGCCGCGATCGCCACTTCCCTTTGCGTCCGTTCCAAAAATGCCCACTTACTGCCGGAGCACAACGCCGTCGCCCTTCCTTCGGTCACCATCGGTCAAGTTTCATGTGTGGCAATTTTCAATAATCACATTCTCGACTTTTTGTTTAGCCGCTACCAGATCAGCAAGAAGCCAAACAACAATTAGAAAACATGGTGTTCGAGTAGTTGGTGTAGCGTAGTGTAATAATGTGACATAACGTAGCCTAATGACGCAACCATGAAGACACATAAGTACACGTCACAGGCCTTGGGATGTCGCAGTAGGTGTTCGTGAAAAACATTCATTTCTCGATATTGATGGGAGAAATCTTGCAGGACATTTAAACATTTACTGTTTTAGCAGCTTTAATGTGGTCTAGAATTAATTGCCATTGGATGGACAAAACGTGAACGATGTATTTCTTTCAAGGTTTTTTATTTGTTATAAAATTAAACTAAGCGTACAATATTTTCTACATCATGTCCTATGCTATAAACGCGTTTTTCCAATGAATTGATAGATTTTTATTTCTATCAACACAGAAAAAACTGGGTTATGTCAACAGCTGGTTGCGCACACACTCACACTACTTCACTGCATTTTCATCATCGAAGTATTGGCCTCTCAGAGACTTTTTTAAAGGTACAGACATAATGATACGGCGATAAATCAGAGCTACAGGGAATGTGTTACATGGCATCCAACCTATCTTCTACAATTTTGCACTCGTAACAGCGACAGTGTGCCGCGCCGCGTTGTCGAGGTTAATAACCCTTCTACGTATTGGTTGATCAAGCCCTTTGTGGTGATAACCAAGTTAGCCTCAGTCGAAAGTTCACAGTAATATGCAGCGTAAGTGGTAAGACGATCGCGCAAGAAATCAGTGTGGGAAATGCCGCAGTGGTACGACAAAACTGTTGCAAGGGGTTTGCCAGCTAACCGCTCAGGCTTACTCATGGGAGGGCGTAGGGCATGGTCTCCGTTTTCAACCACTTCGCGGCCTTCCATAAATTCCTTGTGTGGGGAAAGTACACGCGGCCTTGACAGTGACAGAGTTCCAGGCACTGTGTGTTAATTTTGTGTACCATTTATCTCAGCCTTGCAGACAAATAGACAAAAAACATTATAAGAATGTTCAACCCAAGCGATAGATGTGCCTTTGTCTTAGACATCGAGTGGTGGACTACTCAATTATTGCAACGATACCGGCTGGCTTCTCACCAGATTCCTGACTCACGTATCTAACGCGACCTAAAGCGGCAGCTCGCATGAAATGATCGAACATGTTTTACAAGAAAAGTCCTCGTTTATATGCCATCTCGGTCCTGTAAGCTATTTAAAAACATCGTAAGTAAACAAGAAAATAATCTTTTTTTCTACCACATTTGCCACATCTTTAAAATTTGTGCGTCCTGCCATTTTCTACACGGTAACGTGTTGCTGTTGATCAGCTACGTGGTAGCACTGGAAATAGCCGAAAAAGCTTTAGTTCACACGATTTGTTAAAATCAGGTTTATTTATTCAGAGTTAAGGCGCTGCTTGAAACAGCCGGGGTTACTAGATCGCCTCGACAAAAAGAGCCACATGAACTCGAAATGTGGCTCGAAAAGAGCAAGGCGCAAATTTTTCGTGAGCGCAAAGTAGCCGAAACATAGCCAAAACGTCTGATAATGTTCTGAACGTGTCTTATAGATGGTGTAAATGGTGTCGAAACTTGCCCGCGTATTTCCGGCTCCGAAATTACTTCCCCCCCCCCACCGCATAAAACCACCAAAACACTGGCCTCAAGACCTGTGTAAAGAAATATAGTACCACCTAGCAGTCAGACGTGGATTTGAATACCACATATTGTTACAATGAACCGAAGCATTTATTTCCGATTCACTCAAGACGTTATTAGTAATTACTAAGCAACGTTCTGAGTTAACGTTAGTTCACGCGTGACTGTACCCGAGACAATTTTTTTAAGAGCAGGGCAAATTATTGCCCTCTCCAAGCTTTAGGATCAGCTTTAGCTGTTCACGATCGTCTGCCCGAGTGGCGGCCCGAGCTTAAGGAATTCAAGTGGCAATGCTTTTTCTAAGCTTGATTCATGAGCACGTGATTTCTCTCCCACTCTCTTTCCTTCTTTTTCAATTCACTGCCATGCTGCCACTTGGAAGTGCGCTAGACTCTGAAGAAAACTTGAAACCTTCTCGTATTTTCCTTGTGCGAAGAAGCGGAAGTTTTGACTGCAATTCTCCTTTGACTGGGAACAAACAGAACGACATGCTGACTCGTAACAAAAGAGGTGAATCAAAGTATTAAAAGCCACCTGGATTACGGGCCTGTAATACGTCAGGTGGCACTAGTATCGAAAAGAGTTGAACTGCGCAATATTTAAGCATGCATTCGCCGGTAAGATTCGTGCACTAAGAAAACATCCACTTAGGTTTCTGCGCACACAGGCACGAATGCATGTGCTGCCAAGTTTCCGATGGGTCTGTGTACCTTACTTTCAGGGCAACTTGAAAAAAAAATTAAATATGTAATTTCACTAGGGAACATACAAACTAGATTTATATGGGCCCGCGCACGGCTGTCATGAAGTTAAGTACAAAGTAAACTCCCTTGTCTAACAACTTCAAGCACCATACAGGAGACTAAAAAAGTCAGTAGAACACTATATATAGCCCTACACACTGGCGAAAACCCTTCACCCACCCACCACTGCGATGTACGCAAACATGATAAAATATGGACGTGCTAAGATAAGCCCAAAGACCTATTAACTATATCGAACTCAGTTTCTTTTTCTCAGCACAGCTGGAAAATACGCGTGAGCAAATACAATGTAATCACTAGTAACCGAACAAAGAGGAATTACGATGATCATAAAGCACGTGCATATAAATGCTAAGTGATAATCGCAATTACTCGTACGCGCAAAACTTCAAGTTGTCGCAGGAGTGCGTATGAAAACCGACGAGTCATGATCCTGATGTTGGGTGGACAAGCAGGACCTGCCTTGCCATCTTTGCTGTGGACGAACATCGTATTCCATGTATTCACAGAGCTTATCATTGTAATAATATGCGACGTTTAAGAAGAACCATGAAACATTCGCAACTTTCACGTAATACGTAGCTGCTTCGCTAATACTAAGAACGAAAAAAGAAAATATTGCGTAGAGCATCAGTTGATGCTTCGCACACTGGGGATTTGCGCAAATGGATTAAATATACATGCTAGCTCCATTTGAATAACTTCTCCCACTTGGACCATAGAACTGTGCAGTTTAAACGCTACAGAAACTGTTCATCTGGCTGCCAATCTTGGCAGCAGTCCCCCCCTTTCTTCCAGACCACTCTTAATCAATCAATCTTTATTTCACATTCATCATCATCATCATCATCATCATCATCAGCCTGGTTACGCCCACTGCAGGACAAAGGCATCTCCCATACTTCTCCAACTACCCCGGTCATGTACTAATTGTGGTCATGTTGTCCCTGCAAACTTCTTAATCTCATCCGCCCACCTAACTTTATGCCGCCCCATGCTACGCTTCCCTTCCCTTGGAATCTAGTCCGTAACCCTTAATAACCATCGGTTATCTTCCCTCCTTATTACATGTCCTGCCCATGCCCATTTCTTTTTCTTGATTTCAACTATGATGTCATTCACCCAATCTGCTCTTTTCTTATCCATTAACG
The DNA here is from genome assembly GCF_050947875.1 of Dermacentor variabilis. NCBI lineage: Eukaryota > Metazoa > Arthropoda > Arachnida > Ixodida > Ixodidae > Dermacentor > Dermacentor variabilis. The sequence continues at coordinate 132,150,130 of NC_134575.1, read as the reverse complement.
TTACACCGCTAATTCTTATTTCCACAGCCCGTTGCGTCTTCCTCAATTTTAATAGAACCCTTTTCGTAAGCCTCCAGGCTTCTGTCCCGTACGTGAGTACTGGTAAGACGCAGCTGTTATACACTTTTCTCTTGAGGGATAATGGCAACCTGCTGTTCACGATCTGAGAATGCCTACCAAAGGCACCTCGTACCATTCTTATTCTTCTGATTATTTCGGTTTCAAAATCCGGATCCGCGGTCACTACCTGCCCTAAGTAGATGTATTCCCTTACCACTTCCAGTGCCTCGCTACCTATTGTACACTGCTGCTCTCTTCCGAGACTGTTAAACATTACTTTAGCTTTCTGCAGAATAATTTTTAGACCCACCCTTCTGCTTTGCCTCTCCAGGTCATGAGCATGCATCGCAATTGGTCTCCTGAGTTACTAAGCAAGACAATATCATCAGCGAATCGCAAGTTACTAAGGTATTCTCCATTAACTCTAATCCCCAATTCTTCCCACTCCATGTCTCGGAATACCTCCTGTAAACAAGATGTGAATAGCATTGGAGAGATCGTATCTCCCTGCCTGACGCCTTTCTTTATTGGGATTTTGTTGCTTTCTTTCTGGAGGACAACGGTGGCTGTGGAGCCGCTATAAATATCTTTCAGTATATTTACATATGGCTCGTCTACACCCTGATTCTCTAATGCCTTCATGACTGCTGAGGTTTCGACTGAATCAAACGCTTTTTCGTAATCAATGAAAGCTATATTTAAGGGTTGGTTATATTGCACACATTTCTCTATGACCTGATTGATAGTGTGAATATGGTCTATTGTTGAGTAGTCTTTACGGAATCCTGCCGAGTCCTTTGGTTGACAGAAGTCTAAGGTGTTCCTGATTATATTTGCGATTACCTTAGTAAATGGTTTGTAGGCAACGGACAGTAAGCTGATCGGTCTTTAATTTTTTCAATTCTTTGGCGTCCCCTTTCTTATGGATTAGGATTAGGATTATGAATTAGGATCATGGATTAGGATTATTGGGATTAGGATTAGGATTGCGCATTCATTCATTTACAAAAAAAATGAACGCTGGGACAAAAACTAAACGCTTCTTTCTTGCAGCTTGATAAGCTCTCCTTCGCGTACGAGAAGGACAGCTTGCAGTGTCTCATTCGACATGCGGTTTGTCAAATCATTCTTTGTCAACAAAACCTGGATCAACGCGCGTTCGACGGCTGCGTTCGAAAGAAGCAGCGCAAGTAGGGATGAAGCAAGCTCAGACAGTAGGAGAAACATTGTATCTCTGGCACGGATTTTTGAATTCCTGAGGCTTGGTGATACCATAGCAGGATATTTAGTTCTGGTCGACAGTCGAGAATAGTGCGCTTGGCTGAGCATGTACATAAAGAGTCGAACCATCGTCTTTCTTGTTTAAAGTGTCTGGCGCATATTTTTTTGTAGAGTTACTGGGTAAATAAATAACGCGGTGGTTTGCCGGAAAACCAAGCAGGAGGCTTCGAGGAACCCTTGATAAACTTTCAAGGACCACGGGTTAAAATGACTCGCCACGACATCCGTGCGAACACTTCTGCCATTGCGTAGTCTGCATACTAGTTTGCTGTATAACAGCCGCCATTGGACAAGTACTCGACAGCTGTCAGCCCCACCGTTTTTCTCACTGAACCGAGCGTGAACCGGTCGCCGATGGCGTTGAAACCAGAACAAAAAGAAGAAAGCTTAGCTATCAAATGATGTATAAACACGGCAGCCACAACTTCACACATGGATGAAAGAAACAAAATAGGGAGACGCCCTGACAACACTTTTTAGAAACCGGAAATCCAGCCATGTTGGTTTACCATCTCTCTTTGTGCCTGAAATTAGCTCGCCGGAGCAGATGGGCGCGAGCTTTGAACTTGCATTGCTACGCGCCGCCGGAAGTGTGTGTTGCCGACGCGCGTCAGAACATATTTAGCCTACGAAACTTTTCTAACAGTTTAAGTGAAGTAGCCGTGCTCCTGTGTTTTTCCGTGGCACGTAGAACAAGAGGGCGTAGACTCGCGCCGCAATTGCTTGAGTGTCTCTGCTGCCGGTTGACATTCACAACCACAGGCAAAAAACAACTTCCAAGCTTACACACAACGCTTCAAAGGCAGCTTCTCTCGAGAACACAAAGTGCTGTGCGAAAGACACGGGTCGGAAAGCTTCTCACTTTTCGGAGGCCTAGAGCTACAGCAAGAGCTTCAGGAGCGCGGTTGCCATGGCAACGTTGACGTTTTAGGTATACCAGCCCCAGTGCCCCTTTAATAAAACAGCGCGTGGTTTCCGCCACACTTTCTCCCAAACGTCGCTGCTTGCCGGGGCCTCTCCTACGCTTTCCGTCCTGCACGACATAAGGCCATCTTCCAAGCACCGACATTGCCTAAATCCCAGCCTTCGAGATTGCCTACATATAGCAGCAATGAGCTTTGGGTTTTCATAAACCACCGTTCGCGAATTTGGTCAGTGCTGGCATGTCCTCGGGACTTCGAACTTCTCAAGACAAAAATAGTCCTAATATAGCCATGCAGCCTACTCAGAATCTTCAACGCCAACCGGCATAAGAAATAACCCAATTTGAATAATAATAACCCAGGCTGGTAACCCTGGAAGCGGCCTGACCATATTTGTTACCGCCCTGCTAAATTTGCATAAACCGTTGCTTCCTCAGGACAGCTGTCTACTGATTTTTTTATTGATATGTTATATGGAGATGTTGACGCACAATTTAAGGCGCCGGCTACTCCTTATCTCTTGAATGGTTCCTTCATACAACATACAGGGTACAAGAATACATATGAATAAATTTTTCACGGAAGCACCAGGACTTATCACACAACGTTTTCACAGAAAGACTATGACATAATAAGCACATGGTACATACAATCTGCAAGGTAAATGTCTCCACAGTTATGTAGATAAAAGTCTCAAAAATACAAATGATATTGTCGCCTAATGACACAATCTCTAGTTAGCGGGTGATACGTTCACCGTGCGAACGCACTATCACGTATATTCACAGCAAAACAGTCAACATAACAAAATTCACAAATACATGCATATATGCAGCGACAATGAAATGAAAGGAACAATAAAAGCGTTAATAACGTCCAACAACGCCGCTGTCTTCAAGAAAAGTCTTTACTGCTCTTAAAGCGCTCTTCTGCAAAGACGTAGTTGGCCTAGGACCCAAGTGTTTCTTTAAACTGAAAGATCTGCGACCTAATTTAATTAAGGTTGATTTAAGTCGGCATCTTGGCGTGTCGTGACGTGGACAGTCTAGAAGGAGGTGATATATGTCTTCATCTACAAATCCACAATCACATTCGGGGGTTTCCGCACGGCCAATTCTGTGTAAGAAATCCTTTGTGTAGGCAGTGCCTAGCCTTAATCGATGAATAAGTTTCTATAGTTCTGTCTAATGATAATGAAAATTTGAATTCAATGAACGTATCAATATGGTATAAGTCCGAGCTCTTGGAATTCTGATCAAACCAACTGTTTTTGCACATTTTAAAAGACGTTGTCCTTATAAAGCAACGTAACTCATTTTTCGATATTGGGAGCGGAACCACGTCATCTTTGAGGTGTGCTTGTCGTGCTGCTTCATCGGCTGCTGTGTTGCCAGGAATGTTACAATGCCCTGGTATTCACTGAAATGCTATCGCATGTTTCGCTGTGCTTGCCTTTGTGAGGTTTTTAAGTGTCTCGTACATTATGCTATCACTGAATGTTTTCCCTACCCACCGTGGTTGCTCAGTGGCTATGGTGTTGGGCTGCTGAGCACGAGGTCGCGGGATCGAATCCCGGCCACGGCGGCCGCATTTCGATGGGGGCGAAATGCGAAAACACCCGTGTGCTTGTATTTAGGTGCACGTTAAAGAACCCCAGGTGGTCAAAATTTCCGGAGTCCTCCACTACGGCGTGCCTCATAATCAGAAAGTGGTTTTGGCACGTAAAACCCCAAATATTATTATTATTAATGTTTTCCCTTTTGTGTTGCAGAGTGATGTTAGAGCCGCCTGTGAATCGCTGATAATTACCCATTTTTGCGCATGTCTTACTGACAATATAAATTTCATCGCACATAGGATTGCGAACAGTTCGGCCGTCGTCGACGAAGTCGCACGAGATATCTTAAATGATGCTTGTTTGTTGAGGTGCGGTATAATGAATGATGAAGTTGAAGAGGTTGATGTACTGGAGCCATCTGTATAGACATGTGTGTATCCTGAATACCGCATATATATCTGGTAAAGTGCTAGCTGTTGAACAGCTTGAATGAACATGTCTCTTTTTCTGAATATTCCGTCTACTGACAATTCGATTTCTGGAAGTGCAAGCAGCCATAGAGGATATTCGACGTCTGAATTCCAAAATTCATTTCTTGGCAATATGTGAAGATTTCCTCGAATTTCTATATGAACATGACTTTTATCTCGTTTCATTATGTCTAGAGCCAATGGGTGATTTTTATGTTGTGTTTGAAGACGAAAATAATGTCGGCATGTTTCTGTAGTTCTCGTAACTGGAAATGGTGATTGACGAGCCTCAGCTATTACAAGAGAGCTAGAAGTCGCTCGTGGAACTCCTAGACATATGCGTAGTGCTCTAGCTAAAAGTCTTTGAAGTCGCTCTTCTGACGTGTGGGAAAGTCTGTGTAAGATGGGCGCGGAATACGCAATTTTTTGTCGTATTAATGCATTATAGATGTGTTCGTAGTAGTAGAAGAAAGAGAAAAAAAGACGCATTGTACAATTTTTATTTAAAACATAAGGCTTGGAAGCAATGCTTGCGTTTTCCTTCAGTTACAGCTTGAAGTTTCGCACTAAAATAAACAAAAATAAGTAGCATTGCTGTTGCGGCACACAGGTGCGGTTCCCGGACGCTCCTCGATTTCATAGGAATACGGTGGCCAGGATTTCGCCTTCGAGGGAGCAAGTGATGGATGCATACTGAGACACCTTCTGCGCAAGATTTGTTTTGCGCCTCTTGATCACATATGCGGAAGAGGTCCACATAAACACAGCCTTCATGTCAAGCGTATTCACGGAAAATCAATGAAATGCTCTTCGAGCAAGATCGATTAGAGCCTTATCTGGAACCACAGCTGCCAGCAAAGTGGGAGAGTTTATACACACCGGTCGCAATGCGGAGAGGGGCAGGGGAAGGGGGACATACATTTTACTCACAGATAGGGCTGCCCTTCGACTTACATCATCACACTTCTATCTTAACCACTTCGTTCTCCATCTTCCTCTCGAGAAGAGGTCAGGTGTGTAGGGTTATTCTAATGTATTCACATCCCTTCTGGGATGTCAAGGGAAAAACGGAGCCGCTGAAACAATGGCTAAGGCTTCACTATGACAATGGACAGAACGAACGCGTACCGTGTTAAAACGTACTGACCTAAAGCTCCTGTTTTTGTTATCATTTGCGCTATTAGTGCCGTCATGCCAGTGGGAGGAAATGCGTCAGGCCAATGGGTATAACGCTCTTACACAAGTGCGTATGTTCTGAGCTCCTCGGTATGGGGGAAGCGGGCCAACGATGTTGATGTGAATGTGGTCGAATCGGGTATCAGGCGGACGAAGGGAGTGAATCGGCAACGTTATGCGTCGTGTCCTTTTGGAACGTTGACAGCGAAGGCGTTCGCGAGCCCAGCGACGCGAGTCAGAGTTCACTCTCGCCTACGCAAAGCGCGAAATAATTAGACACTGGGTGGCTCGAACTCTGGTATGACTTGCGCCGTGTAGCTTGTCAAATACTTGGTGGCGGAGTCGGAACGGAAGGAATGAGCGTGTTCGACTCCTTGACATGTCGCAAGTGATAATGCCTGAATAAAATGAAAGGGCACGTCCTACAGGGCTAGTGACGTTGCAGGGGTCCGGAGGTCCTGAATCTGAACGTTTAAATGCTGCGTCGTGGGAATTTCTTCGAAGTCAAATGTGGCCATGGATATTGCGCCGATACGGGAAAAGGCATCTACGGCTGCGTTGACTGGGCCTTCAATGAATCGTGTATCCCCGGTGAACTCGGAGATGAAATTGAGGTGCCGTATCTCTTGTGCGGTGTAAGTGCTGTGATTACCGCAAAATGGGAACGTGAAAGCTCGTGATCCGTGAGGACGTAAATGCTTCTCCCTTTCAGCACGCGTCAGAAATGCCGAATGTTCAAATACAGCGCAAACAGCTCGTGATCGAAGCTGTTGTAGCGCGTTCATGCCGGCTTCAGCTTCTGAAAGAAAATCCCGAGTGGGCACCAGGAGTTCCGCTGGAAGTGTTAAAAACGGCACCGATAGGCGCACTAGATGCATCGGTGATAAGACGCATTGGTACAACATCTACGAGATGTACGAGCAGGGTGGCATCTGCCAATCTGTTTACGGTAGTTTGGAAGAAAACTTCGGCATCGTATGTCCAGGACCATGGAGCGCACGAAGTTTTAGTGGTCTTGAGAAATTCGGCTAATTGTGTAGTAATTCGGGCGATGTTGGGAAGGAACTCGCATTGGAGGTTGAGCAGCCCAAGAAAATCGCGGAGCTTTCGCAGTGACGTTGGGCGAGGGAACTCGTACAGGGTTTAAACGTTTTTTTCAGAGGTCTGATTTCCTGCGGAACTCACGCAGTGTCTGGAGAACTCAATGATGTGGACACCAAAGACACACTTTGTGGAGTTGATGAGAAGGCAATGTTCCTCTGGCCGAGAAAATAGCAGGGACAAATAGTTACTGTGCTGCTCAGGGGAGATACTAGCCACCAGGAGATCATATAGGTATGCAAAGACGCAGGGTAGTCGCCTGGTGACCTCGATGATAAACGTCTGGGACTTCTGAGCAGAGTTTCTCAGCCCGAACGGCATGCAGAATTACACGAAAACCGCTAATGGTGCTGCATTTGCACTCTTTCAGAAGTCCGCTGGTTCGACAGGGATTTGGTGGTACGCCTTCACTAAATATATGCTGAAGAACATTACCATTCCAGCTATGTCGGCTGCGAAGTCCTGAAAGTGATGGAATGGATAGCAATCAGGGATGGTGCGCGCGTTGAGCGCACGGTAGTCGCCGCACGGGCGCCAATTACTGGCTCAGGCTTTGGTAGCATGTGCAGAGGTGAAGACCAACGCTCCACGGAAGAGGAATGATACCCAGTTGCAGCACGTAGTCGCACTCTGTCCTTGCCATGGCACGGCGTTCACTAGCGAGGCGTCTGGGTTGGCAGAACACTGGAGGCCCTGTGGTGACATCATGACGCGTGACATTGCGACTTACTGGAAACTCGAGATTAAAAAGCTTTCGTGATGGCTGGGAAATCTGACAGAATTGATGCGAATGCAGATGATGGTATCTGTGGTCCCATTGTAGCGGTTGATGTCATAGGCATGAGGATGCTTTGTGTAGACATCCTAGTCGTCGTGTCCACGAGGCGAAGAGCGCAGAGATCAACACTAAGAGCAAAGTAGGTCCGAAAATCCGCACCCAATATGGCCATACGTACGTCTGCAACAATAAACGCCCATCGGAAGGTGCGTCAGGGACCGAAGTCGATGGTACGCGAGCTCTGGCCATATATGTTGATAGAAGAGCTATTGGCTGCTCGAAGGCCTCGGCACGGTTCTTTTTTTTTTTGGCATGATGGCCGTTTAGTGGCGCGGCTGGAATGACTGCATGAATACTTTGTTTAGCGCAAAACAACAGACACAAGAGAGACCCCCCAGGACAAGGCGCTACTTTCAACTGACATAATTCATGTCAGTTGAGCGGTGCCTCCTCGATGGGGTGGATTGCCTTCGTAGGACCGTCACCAGGAGCGCGCCACTTTCCACAGGTGTGATCAAAAGAACAGTATCTTTCTTTAGATAAAATGAACTTCGGCTGTTACTGAGTGACAAAGAGGGCGGTCTTGTGATAGCTCCGTCTGCAGTCTTCAACGAAAAATCCATTCAGGCTGTCAACAAGAACTTCATTCTTGCAAGTGAGAAAGCTCAGAAGGTAAAACGCAAAGCCATTTCTTTGTTGGAAAATATAGGCCTTACCAAGATTGTGACAGATGTAAAACAATGTAAGGTACTTGCTCTAGAAGTTTTTTTCACTGCAAAAACGCACAAACCGGATGTGCCTTTCCGTACAATACTCAGTGAAAACAACTGTTGGCAGGTTTTGGTTAACCGCTTTTTGCAAGAACAGTTGAAGCATTTAACTATTGACGATCCTTATGGCATAAAAGATTCTTTCGATGTTGTTTCCTTTTTGGAAGACAGCCATTCAGTAGCCGACATTTTTTCTGTTGACGTCGAAGATCTTCACTATTCAATACCGCAAGATGAGCTATTTCGCAGTGTGATGACGTGCATAGAAGAAAGGGGCGAGGTAGATTTTCGCAATGCGACCGGTTTGTCCTGGGAAAGTTTCATGTCCCTTCTTGAATTTTATTTAAGTACAACTTTTATCCGGTTCGAAAATAACCTTCTTATCCAGAAAAATTATGTCTGTATTGGTTCATTTGTGGCGCCTGCTATTTGTAATATCTTCTTATCGTTTGTCGACCGCGGTCTTAGGAGTGCCTTAAACAATGACTCAGTTCAAATTTTTAGATATGTTGACGTTTTTGTTGTTGTGATAAAACAGACTAACAACGAATGCTCTGTTACGGTAGCTGACATTTTAACTCTGTTCAATGACAATGGCAAAGGTTTAACTTTCACACATGAGCTATCTAGGGACGGTAAACTTCAGTATTTAGATTTGCATCTATCCTTACAAACAGGCCACGACTGTTCCATGTATTCGCCACGTGCACGTAAGGAACTTTTACCTTACGCGTCTGCGCACTCAAAGACTGAGAAGCACGCCATTGCTTTGATGTGTCTAGAATGGTCGGTAATGAAATCTTGTCATCACTTTGTGAACGTGAGTTTCATTGCACAGTTACAGAGGCTGCAGGCTGTTGGTTACCCAAGTGTGGTGGTGACGCCAGTCTCGGAAATATTGCTGCAGAAACTGAAAGGGAAGCGGCACAAAAGTAAATGCATCACACAAAAGAAGAGGCCTGAAGTTGTGCCGTATTGCCACAGAGTGGCTCACAATCTAAAGAATGTCGCCACTAGATACCAAATTCCGGTAGTGTTTTCCGCTCCTCAGAAACTGCCAATGTTGTGCAGCCGTATTTGTAAAACAAGTAAAACAACCAGATTGTGAAAGAACCACGCGAAGTTTTTAGATTGCAACGTCGGTGTGGTTTATAAGATTCCCTTGTCATGTGGCAAAGTGTATGTAGGGCAGTCAGGCCGCTGTGTTAACGAGCGCCTTAGAGAACATGAATGACCTATACCAACAGGCACAGGTTCCCATTCGGCTCATCATTGTAAAATATGCGAGTGCAAACCCATGTTTCTTCATACCACAATTTTGAAAAAGAGCCCTGACACCACCGCCCGGGAGTTACCGGAAGCATTCTTCATTCAGTCATTGGGCTCACAGTGCATTAGTGTGCCTTCCTTAACCTTGTACAGCGCTGAAATTGGTTTTTTTTTGGATTCTGTCGCATGAGTGCGCTTTTGGGATCGGATGTTGGTGGCTCCACCGCTTGGTGGTCACTGCGCATGTTCCTCTAGTTTCAGCTGTTCTATAAAGGAGCGACACAATAAAATGATGTCAGTTGGGAGTAGCGGCTTGTCCTGGGGGGGGAGGGAGGGGTTGTCTTTCTTGTGTCTGTTGTTTTGCGCTAAACAAAGTATTCATGGATTCGCACCAACTAGCCCGCCAACGCATTGGGCTGGAATGACGCTAACCTCTGCACCTGTGCCCACGAAAAATTGTTGTCCAGCAATTCTGTCACTGACGTAGAATAGGCGGCATTTCGTGCGGCAAGAGTCACCGGCCGCCATCAGTGACTCTGCGGCATTTTACCCCTGCCAGCTGCAAGAGGAATTTTACTGACGTGCGCTGGCAGCAAATTGGTCGTGATATCAGCACTATACGCCATGTCGAGGCTAGAACAAGAGCTAGACTGAGAAGGGAATCAGGGAGGGGGATTCGCGGTCGCGCTAACGAAGGTGGGGGCGATGACTGAAGTGAAGTAATGATCTCAGCAAGTTCGTCAATCATTTGCTCAAGACGAGGCTGTCGATCTTTGACGTGCGACAGTGAAACGCTCGCTGTTAGTCATCGAGGCGTTTGGCCAGCTCACAAGATTGTCGAGGGACATGTCTTCTTGCGTGGTAACCAATGGGACCACCATGTTCTGTTGCAGGCGCTGAAGGAACAGTTCCCGCAGCAGTGGGCTGTTCGCGACCTGCCTAGAGTCACTGAGAAGCTGTCTCATACGACGTAGAAGTTCCTGTGGTCGACGGTCTCCGAGCTCCTCTTCGCTGAGAAGCGGCTGGAGGGGCCTGCGCACAGACACGGACTTGCATTGGAGCACCGTTGCTTTAAAGTGCTCATAGCGGGTGTAGATAGGCTGCAGATATTGCTGAGACATCTGAGCTCCACTTGAGTAAATTAGGCTGCCGGTTCTCGTGGCCGAAAGAACGGTACGTGAATCTGCATCGCGGTGAAGCCCTCTGCACTGGTCGTCAGTGCCTCGGCTTGTGACCCCGTCCATGACGTCGTTCTCACCGTAAGATCACGTACGTGTCACCATGTTGTAAGGACCGAGGTTGGGTCTACTGCAACGATGCCTGAGTCCACGAGCGAAATACCTGAGAACCGTTGACCCTGATGGAAGGAGCTGAACAAGCTTTCTTTTTATTCTTCTTCCATTTCCGTCTAATCGCGCAGCTCGCAGGCTGAGGCACGATACACACGGGCCAGAGGGCGCCATATGTAAAAGGTGGCCGAGGACGATGACGATGGCTGCTAGACAGTGGAGCTTTTTATGCGAACTATCATGGACATGGCTGACCGTGGTTAGTGCTGCTCCTGTCTCGCTGAATAGCTCAAACATCGAACAGTACTCTTATAATGAATTGACCTACACGTAGGCCTTTTTAGTAGCCCTGCAAGGGTGTTAGTAGTGGGCTCTGTTTTTACGAAATTGCACAGTGAAGCATGAAACGTTACGCAAATATCTTCGTCCCCATAAATCTACGCCTTCGAGCCCATATTTCCTTTATTAACTCCAACTTTCTTTCTTCCTGTGTTGGGCGCGTCAGTTTGGTGCTTTCTCGCTTTGTAATAATTCAAATTATTCCCACGCAAAGTGGCTCAATAGCGGAGGCAGTTTTTTCCCCGGTCAGATTGGTCACAATACCTTCGCTTCACATAAATTTCAATGCGAACATTCGGTGAATGAAAGATTATATTTTAAACTATACGCGGAGCAGAGCGTATGGGGTTAGAGGTGTGCATGCGAACGAAACCAATACTTCTTGCTACGCAGACATTTAAAGCGATAGTCGCAAGGTAGATTCAACTGGTAATTTTTTAACATTACTACGTTTCTTTCAACGTCGTCCATGCAAGTAGCTAAGCTTTATGGAGAAAATAAGCGAACTAGAATATCGTTACGAAAGCAATACAACACTGCCAGAATCTTGCGGTGGGAACGAAGCGAGAACGAGAAACAAAACATCCATACAGGAAGGAAGCGGCACACGGAACCGTACGGTTGTTTCTTGCTTCTTTTCTCGTTTTTTGTTTCTGCCTCAAGAAGTATGAAGCAAATAGCTCAGCTTCAAGTAGCAGAGCGCTACTGAACTCTGTATCTGTAATTCACCATCATTGTTCTTTTACGTTGCTGCTAGGGAGTTCATGGAGCGCTTTGAAAGGAGCAATCGAAATCTCCATTATATAGTATGGTGTATTGCCGTGGTACCATTATTAAACAGTCAGGAAATAGACTGTGTTGTACTGGTCTCAGCTAGGAAGGCTTTTCGCTAAATATTCAAAAGGCAACTGCGGCAACAATTTTTTAGTACTGGTGATCGAAGGAAAGCTTTTACTACGTGTTTGCTTTGGCACTCGCACAGTTTGTGTCCAAAAGTACGAATGAAAATCATTCATTTTCACTGAAAATGAGCAGCAAATATTGTCATACGTGTAGCCGGCCTGCGCCTGCAAAATTAAGGCTTTCTACAGGCCAAGTTGTGCTTGTTAAGAGGATGCTTCAGTGCGGGGTGCACTGCGACACCGAATATTCAAATACAATAGACTCTGCTTCACTGCGACTCGATGCGACAGAAAGATGTGTTCCCTTTATCGGAATTTACTATTCATCGCAGGAAGCAAGAATCACTAACACTCATTTATTCATTAGGCACCCGAGTATTTTTATAACACTGTGGTGAAGAAAAAAACGCCTTACTGTGCTCTGCTTATAATATTATTGATTCTTTCGCACAAGGTTGAGTTCATGCTGGATGAAACATACAATAATTGTGCGTGGTCCTCCCGTTCCAAACAGCGCTGCAGAAACCAATGCATCATTGTCGTTGAATGTGAGAGCGTAACGTGGAGTGGATGAGTTATATAATTTCATCAGCAGAATCATACTTTTGGCAGTGCACATTATCGATAATATTTTCTACTGTCGTCTCAGAGCAGACAACAAGGGCACAATCTAAGATACTGTATTGATGGCGGTGCGAACGAAGCAAAGCAGTAGTGGTAGACTATCAGGCTTCATGGTCCTGTCTACTGCACAGAGCTCTCTTCTCGCTAATTGAATACTTGCGTAGCGAGGTCATGATGGAAAAACCATTGCAACATGGACATATGTTTAATTGTCATAAACCTTCTCTGCACTGCCTTATGGATTGTATTTTTCTCCCAATTAGAGCATCTCAATTAAACATTTTTAACAGATATTGCTCTTCCATATGCCGATGGGCCGTGTGTTAAAATGAGTTAAGGTTGCGTTTTACCGAAGTTCACGAGAAATTGGTTCCGAATAATGTAATTTTGTTTACATTGTGCCAATTCACGGCCAACCACCGGCGATGCCGTTCTTCTGTTTATCCGGCATTTGCCTTTAAGCGAATTCCATTTCAAAGGGGTGGAATCTTATAACGGTTCGGAAAACGAACCGTTCACTTCTTCGCTTACGTCACTAAATTTGCCGCTCCCAAGATGGTGGCGGAAGAAGGCGAGGACGCGACCAATACATGAGAGGGTGCCGCCTCTGAAGTGTACGTCATTATATGATCAGCTAATCCAGAAACTGCAGGATGTTTCTGCTTCCTAAATAAATGTAAAATATAAATTAAATATTATACGGGAAGTTCTAAAGTATAAACGTGTGGTGCCGGGCGTTTGCGCAGTGCAGAAGTAATTTATTAATGCTATTCTTTTTCACTTTCTGCTGACAGACGGTATCGCAAGCGTAAATGAGTTGGCATAGCGCAGCGCTATGTCGTCTGCTACCAGGAGCTTGCACGATGCACACAACAGGAATGCTCTGCGAACGCTTGAATGAATGAATGAATGAATGAATGAATGCATGGTGTATTTTATTTTTTTTTTCACATTGAAAAAGAGGAGACAGGACTAAAAGCTGTGGTACAGCTTGACGAGGGTCCCGCCCTCTTATACGTTTGGCAGCAGAGCACCACAGAAACATCACGAAAAATGCAACACTTGCAACAAAGTAATATTGGAAACAAATGCACTTTCAACAAAAGAAAAATCTAGTATAAAATTACACAAAATACATACATACTTCTATACAGATACAATATCGCATTTATGCATATAAACACACATGCAGATACATACTATATGCACAGGCAATGCATACAGCTATATACACGTATGGACAGGTGTGCAACATGCATTCATGACTGTAACATGGGAATAAAAATATGACATTCTACTCTATTTGGAATAACTGACAAAATAGTCTTGTTTCATTATTGGGGTTGCATAAAGGATCAAAGTCATCCTGTGCGAGTTGATTAAGTAGAATGTGTACTGTAAGTGTTAATGATTGTTTATCGTAATTGGCCCGAGGCCTGCGTACGTGCCATTCCTCTTTATGCCTAGTATCACGGCTAGCTTTTATCTAGCCTAGCTAGTTAAAAGCTTTCTTTTAGTTAGTTAAAAGCTCGCTTTTAGCTAGCCTAGTATCATGGTTAGCTTTTAAATCAGCCATGGTAAACACAATAGAGGTATTAGACTTCAAGTATGACTTATAGTTTAAAATTAAACAATAGTTCTGTAAAGAGAATACAGGCAAAATTTCTAACTTTGAGAACAGATTTGTCGTAGAAAATAAACGAAGGATATTGGCAATGTATCGCACGGCTCTTTTCTGGAGCAAAAGAAATGTCGTAAGGTTTACCTTGCTAGTAGTGCCCCAAACGAGGTTACAATATTGCAGAACTGACAATACTACAGTATGATAAAGTAACCTTTTAATTTTATCAGGAAGAAAGGATTTCAATCGATTTATTATACCTACAACAGAAGATAGCTTTTTACTTACATTTTCTACTTGATCATTTCAACTTAAGTCTTTAGCGAATATTACGCCTAAGACAGAGACTGTGTTAACAATTTGCAATTGATCCGTATCTATTTTCATGCTTATTGTACTTCGTAACTTTTTGCCTCTTTGCATATAGACAACAACTTTGTCTTGCTCGCATTTATTCGCAAACAGAGCCGAATCTTTAATTTTTCTTAACGCTCTGTACCCCTGAAGCTGTAGTTCAGTATCTGACGTAGCAGTGATAAACAATGCTGTATCATCAGCATAAGAAGTAAATTTTGCCCGTTTGGAACGTTGTGGCATATCGTTTACCAACATTATGAACAGGAGTGGTCCAAAGATGCTTCCCTGAGGCACAACAACTCTTACAGCCTGAAGACTGGACTTTTCCCTTTCCAACTCTACATATTGTACTCGATGCCATAAATAACATTCAAAGAGCTCCAAGGCGATACCACGGATACCATAAACTAGCAGCTTAGAAAGTAAGATTTTATGATTTACAAGTTTGAATGCTTTGAAAAAAATCTATATATATTCCCATAAGTAATATTTTATTGTTGAACGCTTGTCGAATGGTTTCTTTCTGAACTAAAAGAGCTGTTTCAGTTTGAATGCTTTGAAAAAAATCTATATATATTCCCATAAGTAATATTTTATTGTTGAATGCTTATCGAATGGTTTCTTTATGAACTAAAAGAGCTGTTTCAGTGGAGCGATGCTTCCTAAAGCCATGTTGGAAATTGTCTAACAAATTATTTTTGCCAAGATATGATGATATTTTAGCGTGAATTATTTTTTCAAAGCCTTTCGAGAATACTGGTAGGATCGAAATTGGACGATAATTACCTAGCAAATTTTTGTCACCTTTTCTAAACACAGGTTGCACTCGAGCACCAGGGCCTAGCAGGAAGTTTAAATTTCTCCATGTCACATGGGATCGCGTAGGCACCGGTTTTGAAAATAAGTTTTGTAGATTAAGTTCTTAGCTGTTCTCAATTTACTTGTAAGTTTATTTCGGTATGACCCATATTCTTCCAAACTAGCTGGGTTTTTATCTTTAACAAAATGGGCGGGCGTACAGCGCATTCTTATGCTTAATCATTGTTAATAATTGATAAGTAACCCAAGGTTTACGAGCTCTCGAAGCTTTTTCAAACTTTTTTAGTCGGAAATGTTCATGATATATTTTTTAAATGTAATGATGAAAGCGGAATGTGCACTTTCACTATTGTTTGAATTTAAAACATTGCCCACTTTTGCGGATTGATGGAGCTGCGAAAATCTTCCAGAGAATGTGCCGCTATTTCTTGAACATAGCGAATTGGTCTGCTCTTTTTTAATAAACGGAAGCGAGCGCAACAAAATTGTTAACTGGTTTTTAGAGTCCCTTTTACTAGGCGACTATGTCAATTTTCCTTCTTTTTTCGTCCTTCATCATGGGCTCGGACATGACTGGCTCGCCGCCATGCCACCGCTATTCTTGCGATCCACCCCACGGCTCGTCGCGAGATAATACCAATGGAACTTCAAATCGAACATTACAATATACGGCCCCTGCATTGCCTGCGCGAAGTAAAATCGAAGAGCGCGGTGCTGACGGTGCGCGCTGTGCCGTGAAATTGAGGAACAAAATGCGGCCCTTCCGAACTAGAGAAAAAAAGGCAGCCAAATAAGAGATCTCCACAATATATTCCCCTCCTGACTGTATAGTTTTATCAGCCTAACGATGGAAGCGCCTGACCAGCCTAGCTTGAACCCTTCTAATTGCTGAACGGCGATCTGCAAGCTATTCACGCTGGCGATAGCATTGGGAATTCGATCTCAGCATGCAAATATCTCCTTCGCATTTGCTTGGAAGTGGAGGTCACGGGAAAGCTGACCCGGCCCTTCTACCGGCCAACAAAGTAATTGCGAGAGCAACTTCATGGACAGTGTTGGCAGCAGATATCTAGGCCATTCCGATTAATGCTGCGCTGCCGGCCGACCTCTGCAGAAGCTGGACGCTGGTGGCGATGAACCGCAACGCACAATTCCGTCCTCTACGATGCATGAACACCGGTACGTTTGCACCCGAGTCTCCTCCACACTCTTAGGCAAAGTTACACCCTTCGGGGTGTATCTCTGCCACACAACAATAATCGTCATCTGCCTTGCTTGCGTTTCCTTTCTTCAAAACGCCGCGCCCGCTACTTTCCTGTCGGGAATATTGTGCCATGCTGATAACGAGCATGCCATTCGTTACTGGAAAGTACCGGGCTCGCCGTGTTAAAGAAGGGAAATACGGACAGGACAGATTAGGATTATTGTTGTGTGGCAAAAGGGTGTAATTTTGTTTAAGAGTGCAGTTGATACCGTAGCCTGCCCAAGGTCTACTTAGAAAGCCAGCAGGGGCGGTGCAACTCATTATCCGTCATTATCCGTCAGTGGACAACCCCTTTGCCGGTTCCGCTCTTAGCCAAAGACGGGTTCGCTTTGGAAATGATCGGCAGATGCGTGACGTGATCGTAATTTGCGGTGCCGCCCCGCTGTCTCTGACGTCCTCTGACGCAAGCAAAATTTTGACGAATCAGATGAGGCCAAGTGAACATATTCCATTCCGAACCGTTAGAAAATTCGGCCCCAGAACTCCACTATGGATGCAGAAAGCAGGAATTCTTCTATGAAGCAAGCCCTGAATAAATTATTTTAGCTATTGCCATTAATTCGTACGTTTTAAAGAAACAAACACAGAAGCGTAACATTAATAAATGGCTAACCCTGGCCCGGAATAAGACATTGTCATTTTGTAATTTGCATCGATTATAGCGTCCAAAAGCGTACATATTTTATGTATAATTTCCAGATAAGCTAAATTTGGTACAATGTTCTCAATGGTTTGGAAATATCCCCGTCACAAATATCAGTATGATTCAGAAAGCCTTATCATACATAAGCTTTGCTCAATCTAGGTGTTTTAATACGAGCCAGTAAGATAATTTCGACACAGAGTTAAGGATTGGTGACGTGATAGCTTATTGTTTTTATCATCTCAGAGTCTTGAGATCTTACATTTATTTCTTTCATATGCGGCGAATTTTGTAAAAGTTAGTGCAGTGGTTGACAGCAAAACCGATTCCGCTCGGTCTATGAATGTAGATACGGGCCTCCGAGCTAAATTTTCCTTTCAACGGCATCAGCTACTTTCCAAGCAGACGACTGTGACTAAGGTTTTCCGGACTCCCAAGGATCACCTGGCATGGCACCTCTATTCTGATCAGTTAGACAATAATTCAAGACAAAAAACAGGTACGTATACATTGACCGTTCATCCGCTTCTCTTTTCTTTTCCCGCGGCCTGCTCACAATCTACATGAACTGATATATCACAATTAATTATGTGCATCGTGGTTCTGTTTACTGAATTTCTTTCTTTACTTTGTTGAGTGTACTGTTTTGCAAGTAGTATGACTTCACTTGTTTCTTTGCTTGGATATTCATACGCGTATGCTTCACAGGTAATTACAAGTACCTTGTATATTTACATGTGTATTTTTCTTCTGTTAATTGGGTGCATATGTGCATGTATTTTCTTTCGCTGTTTCCTGACACTTCGCGTGGATAACCAGGGCCGGAATCCCGTCAAGCTTCTATTCTCGCAGTTTGTACTTCTTGTGATTGTGTCAGTTTACGGTATTTTTCTCGGTTTTATTTTTCGTGAAGTGCATGTCATTGTAAATTAACATTATAACATTGCATTTTACATATACTTGAAAAAAAAATAAATAAGCTGAAACTGAAACTATTAGAACACCCATCTAACAATGGAAAAGCCGATTATCATGAACGTCTTTATTGATATTGCTAAATTTCACATATTTGGGCACGATGGAAGCTTTTAGTGCCACAAAACAAGCTAATTTAGCATTTTGCAGAAGCAAACTATGCCGATGATCAGCGTCTCCACGTATGTTAGGATCTGACATCTTCAAAGATGCAACAAAATATCGTTCTTTAATCTACCCAGTTGAATTTCGGCGTCTTTACTTCATATTCTTTATTTGTCGCTGAGTTGGTAAGCAATATCGACAACCATAGAACCTTTATGAGGATGTGCGCAGGCCGAAATAATAATTAATGTATATTTGTAAAGAAATATCTGGAGGTGATCAATAATATTCGCAAACGCTGGCAGATTGACGCTCGTAGTGCATGTGTTTATTGTGCATTGCAAAACTTGCATGAAATGGGGCCCACTTTGCTAAATTGAACGATTCTGGGTTGCCGGAAACTAAACGCGGGAATTATTTTCTTCTAATGAACTGCAGCAGCAAGGGCTTGACCGATGATGTCCTGCTGGTCGTTTGGGGGGGGGGGGGGCTGCGGAGCAAAGCCTCCCAGGATTCTATAGTTCGCGAGCTATCATGCTTAGACGGACATGTCCACACCATGTGAACCAGATTTGCTGCCTCATCACAGAATTTGCACATTGACCATAATATTTCCGGCCGACCGCTAGGGGCGAAGGGGGAGAAGCATTTCTCTCCTGACGTTCACTGACTGGTGTTTTTAATAAAGTTGTTCCTGCTCCTCCTCTAATGAACTGCAAAATACTAGAACAAAAGAACCAGGAACGCATAAGCAATGAATCAAAAACGTGTACGTGTACTTAGTTTCAGCAATTGCTATTTTTCACGCTATCTGCGATTTCGTATGCTACGCTTGGTTTACTTTCGAAGTCGCTATAAGACTGCTGGAGACAAAAAACGGAGAACTGATACTTCGTGTAAAAAAATGTCAGACGACCCTAAGGCTCTACAAAGCTGCGGAAATGCCTAGAAAGCGGTTATGTGGTGGTCGGCGACACGGGCTTCTTTTCTCGTCATCGCAGAGTCGTCTCCTAACGCCCTTCCCAAGGGGAACATGAAATCATACTAGTATATTCACGCATCCATTGTCATTGCTGTGCAATGAATGCACTTCACATCTACATATAAACTTCTTTTTGTTTCTCTGCCATATGGAAACGAGAAATGGAAAATTTCAGTACGATGCTGATTAGCTCTCCAAAGAACGCATTTCCGAGAGAAACTCACAGAGTTGTAACGGAGAACAACATGCATAGTTGTAGCGCAGGGCAAACGGCCAGCTTTCATTGGTGCGTACTGGTTATGGCTTTCTGTTTCTGGACGATTCGCAAACACGCTTTTCTCCAAACTCTCGAACTCATAGAGGAACTTGCACAGACGTTCTTGTTTTGTGACGAATGCTGCTATACTGCCGTCATCGCTATTCGACCACGTTGTTGCACTGCATGAGAATATCCTCTCCTGCAAGCTGATGCTTCGCAAGCGTGGCCAACGTACCTTGATTACGTAACCTAATGTAATGAGCTGTGGGAAGTTACTGTGCCTTATATGGCCAATGAGAGCTGCGATGAGGGTTTGTTGGTTCTTCATCTTGAAACAAAGGAGCTAGTTGTAGCGTGGACAGGTAACAAGGACACGACAAGGCACACACAAACAAACAAAAAATACACACAGATAGCGCTACTAGCAACAGCCTTTTATGGCCAGCAATGGCAGCAACTACACGCTGAAAATTGAGGGTTGTCCGCATTAGTTCACGGCCACTATGACCATGGTCCTCTGGTAGCTTGGAAAAACAGCTTTGAATAGATCGAAAGCGTTTCTTGCAGATACCAGGCATTAATTTACATTGTTGCTCGTGTACTGGATTGATGTGTCGCTTGTCATTTTTCTCTCGTGTAACTGTTATGCATAGCACGCGCCAAAGCTTTGTTTTTGTTATATTATTCATCGTTTTTCAATTATTCATGTTTTAAAGAAAATTTACGCTTCCTATCTGAACAAAATGCTCAAACCGTACTCCTTAAGGTCTTACCAGTTTGATTACATTTAGCTTTGTTTACCAATCTGCTTCTTCTCATAATGCGTTGATCCCCGAAACGCCTCCTCGGTATGTCAATAGTGTCTGCAATATGACGTTCTTCTGTGGTTGACAGGTTTACTATAGAGTATGCCGCGTTGCCTCTCTGGTAGAACTTCAAATGGTTTCACTTTTCCATCGCAACGAGACTTTCGTTGAGGTGAATCACTTGATTGAATTGCCTGCAGCAGTTGTTCCACTTACCAAACTGACAAACCAATTCGGCAGTGATTGGCTTTTGTAGCTCCGCTACAAATGTTTGTATGCAATGAGGGACGTACAAAGTCCGAACTCCTCGCGATGAAACATGACTCGGCCAATACAATTTGCTAATTTGAAGAAGCGTGGGTGTCAAGTAGAAAAGGCACAATAGGAGTGGGTTGAAAACTTGCGTTATTCGAATAGGAAAATGCAGCCATATACGCAAATAGAGTCACACGGAAGCTTAGCAGATGAAAATTACGGCAAAACCCATCTCCCAATGACTAGACGGTAAGGCGATTAGCCTTCTAGCAACGTAACCAGACACTCTATTGTCGACTACATAACAGCGGTGTGACAATGACGGCATAATGATGATCCAATGTCCACAACATGATTACGCTGGAAGGAATGATGGCCATGGAACGACGGACTCGGTATAGTAACGCCGGCGCGAAAACAGTGCGATTATGTTTCTGAATCGATGACAATGGTAAAATGACAGCATAAAGATAACGCCTTGAATACAATAGTAGGACGACGACTGCGTGACGAAGACAGCACGAAGACCGCGGGATGACCGAGTTAAAATAAGGATGATGAGATGACCCAGATGGCATCACAACGACGGTATGACAACGAATGCATGCCGACGAAGGTACGACGACTGCGCATTGACGACGATGGCATGGCAACGTTATGAATACAATGGGATCAGACCGAGTGTATGACGACAATATCGTTAAGACGATGGTGTGGCGACGTCCTCATCACGAGACTCGGATGACGAAGCTGAAGTGACGGCTACGGAACGACCAAGACGACATGATGCCGGTGGTATGACAACGAATCCATGACACTATCTGATCATGACGCAATGATGAGGATGGCTTGACAACGACGGAATAATTGCATTTAAATTATATATAGTAATAATATTATCATTTGTTTCACTCATGAAGTGAGGGTGTGTTCGGGAAAAAAGCTCACAACTCCGCTTGATTTGATTACAACTTGAGGCAGTAAGGAAAAATGGCATGGACACAATGGGATAACGTTTGGGAAGACGCGATGGTGGTAAAACGAAGCATGACAAGAATGGGAGGACGACAATGATTTCATAACGACTATGTGATGACGATGACGTGCAGACGACGGCATGAGTGCTATGGAATGACAGAGTTAGAATGACGACGGTGGAACGACCACGAAGGCAATACAAGGACGGTCTGATAAAGATTGCATGACGAAGATGGCATGACAAGGGTGTGAGAACAATGGGATGACAACGAGTGCAGGTTCACCATGGCGTTGCGACAACGGCATAGAAAAGCCAGATGACGAAGCTGGACCGACGACAATAGAACGATCACAGCGGCATCACGACGACTATTTGACAACGAATGCCTCACGACCACATGACGACAATGGCGTGAGATTGGCGGCATGATGAAAGTCGGATAACAGAGCCGGAATGGCGACAATATAACGACCACGACGGTACGACGATCTCTAACGCATACCTAGTAGCCTATGCATACCTAGTGGACACTTAACCCACTGGGTAGGTGTAGGAGGGGCGACGACCCCGGCGTGACGCAACTTGAATGACTGTGATTGAATGAACACAACGGAATCACGATCACGAGTTACTACCTATGGGCGTCTAGCGCTGGAGTTTGAGGTATAGTAGCGGCGCCTGGTGGCGGCGCGCAAAACGTTATCTGGGTAGTACCGCCTTGGCTAGTATTGAGCCCTGGCTGTGGCGAAGCACTTTTCTAGCCCGAGCTTTGGTCGATTCGCACTTTTTTCTGCCCTGTTGCGAGTGCGAAAATGCTCGTCACTTCTCACAGACCACACTAACCACGCTGCGTGCTAGCCGCAGCCTATAGTTTCACGAAAACGGACTCTCCGTGAGACGTAATGCTGGAAGCAGAAGGAATCGGCGACGCCGATCCGGAGAGACCTAGCTCAGCCTCGAAAAAGCGTCACCGTCATTACTTCTGCGTCGTCGGCTGCCATGAACAAGAAGGCCTCAATCCCAACATCAGATTCTACCGTTTTCCTTCAAGGCCTCACTAAGCGGAGCGCCGGGCGCGCTGGACAGCTGCCGTTCATCGCGCTGGGTAAGCGAAACTTAGCGCCATGCTGACTGCTTCGCCTGTTTTGAACCTTGATTGATTACATGCGTTCTAAAATTCCGTCTTTTGCGCCTACAGTCCCGACGGCAGGCCGAGATAGCAGCAGGCGTGGCTGGTGATTCACGATTCGAGACCCGGCCACAGCAACCATTAACAATTCGACTGGTGCGAAGTGGTGAAGTGACCAGGTGTGTGCAAATGAGCACAAATGGTCGGGATGATTCGGTGACTACCCCAATACGAGCAGCACAGGTTAGAGAGTTAAATGTGCTCATCCTTGACCTCAAGCCAGAACGTTGAGGCAGCGCAGCAAGGTAGTATTGATTGCAGCAGATCATTGTTCGAGCGCTGTCATTAAAAGCTGCACCAAGCGAGCAGTGCACGAGGTCGCGCTGCAGCGCGATTCGCACGTACGTCACTGCGAGCTCATATGCATCGCATCAGTTATTTATCAGTTGCTAAAGGGACAGATGGCCGCTACTACAGTGCAGGCAAAACTACTTGTCTAGCGGCCGCAGTCAACAAAGATCGCAGCAGGCCCGCCGTTTCGCGGCATGTCGAATGACCGCTGCCGTCGCGGCGCGTACGATCCTGCGCTAGAGCAGTTCCGTACACATAAGGTCTGTTTATAGCTGCTGCGAATTCATTTATAGCAAGCATTTCCTCGCGTTTGTGCGCCTGAATCTAGCCGCGAGCTACCCTTACCTGTAGTTCAACTTCGTACGCCACTCGCTTCACTTGCGATTGACACCGCGCTAAAACTTCGCCGCTTATTTTTTGAACGGCGAACATGTATTCGGCGTTTCATAATTTATTGCCTTTACGCAGCGTTCCACACCTGAAAAGAATCTTCGGCGCCCGATATTCGCTCCTACCCGTGGTGCAACCAAACGGAAAGTGGTGGGTCTATTTTGTAAACGTGCTTTCCGAAGCACACGACCGAGCTTGGTACTACCCAGTTCAGTACAGAGGGCACTTTTTAGCACCATTTTCGCAGCGCCCCATGGGCAATGCAAGAGCCCCATTGGCCCTTGGGCCACGACAACTTGGGCCACGAGTTCGGCGTTGAGAGAAGACAGACAGACAGACAGACAGACAGACAGACAGACAGACAGACAGACAGGCAGGCAGGCAGGCAGGCAGGCAGGCAGGCAGGCAGGCAGGCAGGCAGGCAGGCAGGCAGATAGATAGATAGATAGATAGATAGATAGATAGATAGATAGATAGATAGATAGATAGATAGATAGATAGATAGATAGATAGATAGATAGATAGATAGATAGATAGATAGATAGATAGATAGATAGATAGATAGATAGATAGACTTTCAATGCCTCACATAAAGAAAGAATGCTAGATGCTTGAATAATACAGTAGATCAATTTTGCACACGTCGCAGAAGATCGCGTGAAGTACTTTGACAGCGTACTAAAAAAATTGCCAAAATTTCCTGAGAACTGAAGTATGGTATCCAGTGTCTCGGTTGCTTTACAGAGTACTCTTAGGAGGTGAAGGGAACAAAACCTTATGAAGTGCAAGAACATAAAAAAGGTCGCGGAAAGTGATACTATAAACATTTCAACATAAAGTGCTCAAGCGGTAGCTGGTGCATGAAACTTTTCAGAAGGGCAATAACAAGTGTGGTAGCTGGCGTTTCGCATGAAGTTATTCCGTCACAACGTGGAGCACATTTGTTTGCGGAGTAATCTTGGCGAGTAAGCTTTAGAACTATTCTTTATTCCTAAAAAAGCCGGTAAAAACGTTTTCAGACAGAAACGACGTTAATGTCTGGTCGCTGTTTTACGGTTTATGGTCAATTTTATGAGAGATCTCCTTTGTTCGTTTACATTGCGAAGTTTGTTCTTACTTTCCAGGGCTATTTGCAAAATGTCATTAGTAAACAGAATATGCAAACGTGCATCACACTATTTTCCTTTCCTTGTCGCCTCCTATATTGCGTTTTTTTTTTCATATCGTACTTTTTCAGACGAGCCACGCAACATACGAATGCACTGTCGAGATCTCTTCGTGCGTGATGACTTGCGAACGCGTGGTTCAAATCGCTATGCCGTCTCTCAAATCACTACGATGGCCGAGAATGATTTCATATATATGAGCAGCACTGTGCGGAAAGGAACACACCGCGCATTGCTTCTTTATCAGACCATTCATTGAATAGGCACCGCTATACAATGTAGCCAATGCCGTCATATTACTTCGATCGGTAACCAGTCTCGTCGAAATGGCGCTGTTGTGTCGCTCTCGCGCTATATGCCATTGCTGTAATGAAACATTCCTGAACATCGTCGCTATTTCGGTAGTCCGATGAGCCTACCCGATAGTCCCTTTGAGCACATGCCACGCGATCTGCAGTGGAGTCTCGGACCGAGGCGTGCCACCTCGACGTCTGTGGAATGTGCGATTGCAGATACGATGACTTTTGCTTTTTTTTTCCTGGGCGAAAGTTGACACAACCAACAGTTCTATTCTCTTGATCTCAGCTTTTCTCATTTTATTTGTTTGTTTACACATTTCTTTTTGTCTCTAAGAACTGTAACACCGCCTTAGACACAGCGCTTGTGTCTCGCCCTTGTTCCTTTGTTGATACCATGTTAGTGCTGTTATAATTTTCAAATCACGCCTTAGTTGCCCTCAGCAACGATGACTAGTGAGGTATGAACTCCAGGTTTGTTCATTCCCACAACACTCCAACCGTAAATTTTGAGTGTAGTTAGGACAGTCACACATAATGCGCTCAATGGTCTCAGCGCGATCGTCTTCACACATGGCGTTGTCAGCCGCTGGTATACTCCAAGAAGCGCCACGTTGTAGTGAATGCAACAAAAGAACAAACAAAGAATTATGTGGGAGGCGCGCGGCGACGTAGCCGCCGTGCCGTGGTTTATTTTGGCGAGACAGCCATGCTGCCACGGGATCTCGGGAGCGGCCGATGGGCGAGCGAGCCAGCGTGTTCTACTCTCGCGCTGCCTGCACGTGAACCTGTCTTCTTCATCGCCTGCTTTGGAGGCGACAGTCGCGCTGCTGCAATTAATAAACTATACCTACATACCCAGGCTGCACTTTGCTACGTCAGTAAGTCTCGCGACATGCGCTGCACAGATTCATTTTCCGTCAACAACGTAGACGGCTGCCTGACGCAAGCGTTCGCAGACACCCACGTTTTAGCAAGAGATAAACAGCACATTCCCAGAGGAATCATAGAGGCGCTGGACATATTAAGATAAAGGATTCTCCTCTGCTGCTCATTCATTCTCCTCTCGAGCATCTGTTTCCTGCGATATCTAGCATAGTATTATAGATACCACGTCACCCTGCTTTCAGTTCTTCTCTTCCACTTCGAGTCATAGGCGACAAAGCAAGGTAGCTTCGACTAACAACAAATAGGATAGGGAGACCGAGATCACTTTGGCCGCAATTTGTTCTCGTTGCGCTGCATGTTATCCTGTTCTGTGGTAGTGTGCGTTCATCCTGAGCGACTGTGATCGCGTGAAATGCTCCGTCTCTGCCGCTATTTATGTATCAGCTGTCTTATGCCCCTTCGCTCATTGTTCAATAACAAACCGGACTTTCATTTTCTTACTAACTTCCTTGCTTATTTTTTTCCTTCACTCGCTCTCTATTTCGCATTTGACTTTTCAAATACTACTTCTGATTGTGCTTCGCTACTATCTAGTGGCGTCTTAAGCAGCTCTTCTTTTTTAGGGAAAACACCGCAAAGCTCTAAAACAAGTAAATGTAATGCGTGCCGCAAATGTAGCGATATAAGTTCATTGGTAACGTGCGTATTAACACCTCATTTCGGCAGTTACCACAGTTCTAGGTTGTATCTTGAATATATTAAGCATTGCCGTTGTATTAAACGCAATATAAAGCTCGCAACCGCGCTAGACGCCAAGGTACCGGATCCTAAGACAATTTTACCAGCATTTGGCGAGCGCTTGGCAATTGTATGCAACGTGACCGTAATTCAGTTACCTAAACGGACACAATATGTGCTTCCCGTATAAGGCACTGTTGAATGGTTAGTTTCGGAAACCACTACGGACGGGTTACGGAAAATGAGTCCGGTTCAATATTTTAGCACCGGAAACTGTGCATACTATTTGTTTTTTCAAACTATGTGTCGTATTAGCAACGACATGGTCGAAATGAGCGAGCAAAGCAAATACCATTGTGATAAACGGAACTATTAAACACATAAAAGCATATCTCTTTCCTGTTCTTTAAAAGTCACACTGGGTCTGTGGCTCTAGTAATTTCCAGCCTCTAGGCTTTCTCTTCATCTCATGTGTGAAATTTACAGTCTAATATGGCTGTCAGGGAAAAACAAACAAAAAATATTGAGAGGAAGTGACAGAGACGAAGGACCGAGAATTATGAGGAAATTCTACTGTGTGACCTTCATGAGGCTTCCAATAACGGTGATCGTAAGGTTAAGGGACAGCCTCGCTCGTAAAAATGTAAATTTTTAAGTATTTTCTTGTTTACGAAATGTGAGGCTCTCTTAAGTAGCATTTCATAATTTAAAAGTGATTCACACGTTTTCAATTATCGTAGCCGACACCTTCTTAGCTTAGAACTACAGCGCTATGTAGCTGCTCTGTGTAAGACATTTTATTAGGCCATCCTAGTTGCGCAATTACTACTAATAGATAATAGCAAGAAACCGAGAACAACTATTGAGTCATTAGCGTCGAAAGTGATCAGGTAGATGGATCCTTTCATCCACTCGATGGAAAGCCACCTGTGCTTTAAATTATTGCAATGTTTACACATGCAGATGACATCTCCAAATATGCTCGCTTTTGTATTTGTAAATGTTTTCTTTCGAGAAATGCTTCATTATTTATGTTAATCCACAAATCAAACGTGCTTGTTCGGTCTTGCAGACTGAATAGATTATCTTTCCAAGCCGACAGTACAATAGTGTTGGCCCAGATTTATTTACAATCTTTGTTCAGGAGTTAGGGGAAACGCGAGCAAATAGCTGTGGCTAGAACAGTAAGCAACCGAATATGCATTGTTACACTGTCCCCCCCCCCGTCCCCCTGTGGAGGTAGCGTGGGCCTGTTGATCTAGAGCTCGATCAGCAGGGAATAACCCAAGCACAGACGTGAGACGATCGGCGTAACGAGTAAGAAATAACTTTTAATTACTTCGCCACCAAGATGTCAGCTCTACAAACTTCCCGGCGTATAGCGACTCACGATCTAGCTTGTGCTGTACGCTGGTAGTGCTGCCAACCTCTGAAGCCAGTTTTCCCCTAATTTGGATTAAAAATATGGCTAGATTTTCCTAGATTTGTGCAAAGTGTGATTGTTGAGTTCATGGATTTGATTTTTGTAATGATAAATGTTGCTGTGTCTTTTGTAAATGACTGACAAATTTTATAGTTTGATTTCTTTCTTCGCTAGTTTTAAAAGATTCCAATAATTTATTCATTGGACTCAACGTCAAATAAGTCATAGCGATTTTTCGCCATACTCTGCCCTTGCGACGTGAAACACCACATGCCATCATCAAAGTGAAATAATATCGCAGTGCAAGTTGTGGTAATGACACGACTTCTTAGTTGAAGCCATATTAACAGAAGAAGACGTCAGAATGTTTACACTTGGCTGTCCTCCAAAATTCTTTTGCACCTAGAGCAATCTGGTAAGATTACACGGAACGTTACTTGAATTGTAAGAGTGGCACCAGACATCCCCAAGGAATGTATATAAAAGGGCCCAAACAGTGCGCCAATGTATGACAACAATGCAGAGGATATGAATGGATTGTCTTTTTCATATTGTTTACGACCTGGCACCACGGCATTTACGCATTTGCGGGTCATATTCATCGAAGCCCGAAAATACGCAACTAATTCTTATCCTTCCTACAAAGCAAAACTGGAACGCTGTCCAAAGTTGCTGTGTCCATGGACAGTTTCAGGTAAGTTTCAGTATACAGGTTAATAGTGAGCTGTTCAGCGCCATGACCAGACTGCCGTGCCACGTATATGCGTCCGGTTGCACCTATTATGTTCGTGCGGCTTTGTTTATTGTTATCGCATACACATGCTTCGCAGTTTACAGATAAATGTTTAATTCGGAGTGCACATACATCGTCAGCACTGCTAGAAGTAAGAACGGCAAACTCGTACTAGTTGCCCTTCGTTAAATAACCTAGCGCATCCCTATCCTGTCGTTTGCTTCGTGAGGTGTGTTTACTGTGCTGCTGTAATCAAGTAACACTTCACATGCTGATTGGAGTGTAGTTTGAGTTGATTGAAATAAGAACACGTCACTTCAGCACATTGCCCGTTTCAATGTCCTATGGCAAAACTTCACAAGATTTTACCGATTTCTTTTTTCCCTTTTATAGATCCTTTGAGCTAGGGAAAGTTAGAGTTTCAGCACTGTTGTGGGCTTTTATTGCGGGTGTCTATTGGCAGGGGCCTCCTTGACTGTCGGCGAGAGTAGGCAGAGTCGTCGCCTGGCGGGCACTGGCTGAACCACAGAAAGCGTGGATTGCGCCACGCGTCGCCCGCTGAGCAGTGCGTGTATACCGTGTGAATAGCTCTGAACACGGCTTCTTACGAGGCTGTAGTGCGCTCATAAATGCTGGTCTGCCTTTTTTAACACTGTTCAAAAGCATTTAGCCCTGCGCTGTCGTCTTTGCGCTGTAGTAAGATCGGCGAACGCCCGTGTTTAGCGCGCGATGCATAATTGTGGCATCCTGCGTTCACCACAATCAATTTCCTTATTTCTTCGTGTTTCAAGAACACCATATTATTTTGTTACTTTGTTATAATTAAACGATGTGGTAGCCGGGAGACGTGAATACCACGCTAAAAGAGCGACTCGTCGCAGTGTACGGATCCCTCCGAAAACTCTGAGCGAAATAAACACAAGAAGCCCCGAAAAAGTGCCGAAATAGCGATTGTGTGGGTAAGTTCCAGTCCCCCATTGAATGACAGTTTGCACTTCTTTCAAGTAAATGGAAACGTTCTGCGCATTCTGTGCAAGAAATGTGGCATTGGACAACAATATGAGATAAGCTCACTGCATTCAGCGTGTTTCAACACCAGACAGTCGGGCGAAGTCGTTCACAGAGAAACGCCGACACGTGCATTTCCATGCGCGCCGTCGACCATCCACACTGGTATGTGATCCACACAAACGTGTAAACGGTGCTGTCACCGTTCGATCTCGCGCCGAACAGCGCCTTCACAACGCCCTCGCACAGGAGAAGCATAGAGCGAACGTTCTCTATGCTTGCGGTCATTGCACACTGTTGGCGACGAGTACTTACGGAGTCGCCACTTGACGGAAGCGCCTCGCTTGTGTAGTATAAGGGATAACGCGGCGCGCTCCTTACAGTTACGGCTGTCGACGCTAAATGAAAACACCACCCGGGAGCCTTCCAGGACATTTCTGTAAGTACTCTCGAAACGACAGAATTTTGTACTGAGAAAAT
Source organism: Dermacentor variabilis (assembly GCF_050947875.1). Classification (NCBI taxonomy): domain Eukaryota; kingdom Metazoa; phylum Arthropoda; class Arachnida; order Ixodida; family Ixodidae; genus Dermacentor; species Dermacentor variabilis. Next base: position 132,119,923 of record NC_134575.1, on the reverse strand, counting down.
AAAAATCATTGACAAATCTTTGGCAATCTCTTTACCGAATCCGTACAGTGAACGCGCACTGCGTGCGGTCGCCGTGATGGAGTCCCCTGTTGTGATCGGCCGTTCACCCCGCGACACCCCTCGGTCACGGCTCACACGATTATGGGGAACGGGCCGACGACCTCGTCAAAATGGTTCTCGCACGGATGAAATAGGACAAGCGCGTGAATATCTATTTCAGGAGTGCTTTGAGCTATTAGCACTGATATGGCTGTTACCTGTCAGCAACACAAACTAGCGTGTCCAAGCCGGAGACGCAGTCACTGCGATGATCCGGCCATCACCTGTCGGAGTATGGTCGGAGTCAGCGAAAACGGCAACCTACCTCCGGATTGATGGTACTTGATGTCATCGGTCTCCTGACACCGGATTGGTGAGACTTGATGCCATCGGCCTCCTGACGCCAGAATGGGGGAAGTGACTAAACAATAATCACGCAAGGCATAAAAAGAGCTGCAGACGGCAGGAGGATCGGCGACTACCACTTCATCATCAACTTTTTCTGCTTTCTTTGCATTTTGTTGTACTTATGTAAATATCAACGTGTTTGTCAAACGTCCTGAATATCGGACCCAGCCTCACGTTCACTCATTCCTCCACGAGGAAAGAGCATCCCACGTCTTCGAACCCCGAGTCGCAACATTGGATGGCAGCGGTGAGATAGTTTGCGCAGCGCTTCGACTCCGGCATGGTGACTGCACGACCTTTTCTCCTTGAGAGTTTCTAGGTTTAACGTGGTTCTTCCGGGTAGCAAGGGTGCTAGAAGCCTTGGAAACATACCTTGCTTCAACACTTATTTCCTTGAGAAACTTGTCGGCAACAAGAAACTAGCCACGGATTGGAGAAAGTTGCACATAACGGACCTGAACGCGATATGCATGGAATTCAGGATTGATATTTAGAAGCAGCTAAAGGAGGTGGAAGTCATCGAGGCGATAGAGGCAAGCGGTAGAGATGAAGAGGAGATCGTGGAGGCTTGGGAGGATATTCAGGAAAAGAGAAAGGGCCAGGATAAACGCGAGTACCAGGGAAAACTAGAACAGGATGAACGCGAGTATCAAAGTAGGCGAGACCAGGATAAACGCGATTACAAGAGAAAACAAGAACAGGATGAACGGGAGTACCAGAGATGGTGAGAGCAGGATGAACGCGAACGCGTAAGGGAAGAGCAGGAGCGAACTGGACAGCACAGAATGCGGATGGAGGAAATGGAAACGGAACTCCAGTATCTAAGGGTGCTGCACGCGCGGTCTAGGCTACACGTATTCGAGGACAACGAAAACAGAAAGTTTTCTTGAATTTTTCGAGAATGTTTGCCCAGAGGTGCAGCTGGACCGTGACCGTTGGTCGGTAGGGTAGTTGGGGGCACTCCTCTGTAATGTGTCCCGTTGCTTGGCTAGTCTTTCCGACAAAAAAATCCGGAATTACGATAAAGCCAAGAGTGCGTTATTCCGGCATTTTGGTATTCCTGCTGAGCGCGTGAGGGAAAGCTCGAATGGAGAGTGCGAAATTTTTCCTTTCGAAGAGACTCAGATTGCGCCAGTAAAGGAAAATCAGGAAAATTGCGAGGTGGCGATGTCCTCAGAGGCAGAGCGTGTCGAGAACGAGGCCATTGCCTGTCTACAGAGAGAGGCCGTTCTGGAGGGCGTCCCTTGCGAGGACGAGGCTTGTTCCAGTAGCCATAAAAACGTTAAGGAGGCGCTGGAGACCTTCCTCGTATCCGACCACTTCGGCGACATTCCGGAATCGTCGAAGATAGATCCAGATACGGTCGCGGCCGAGCCAAGAGAAGACCCTATGCGGCTGAACGAAGAGAAAATCGCTCAAGGCTACAGCATCGGTGACTGCGCGAGGCAGTCGTACACTTAAACCGAGCTAGCGTCCATCCCGGAGAGCCCTCCTTGCGTGGACGAGGCTTGTTCCAGCAACCATATGAGGGCCATTGTACGGCTGGATACCTTCCCTGTGCATCAGTACTTGAGTGACTCTCTGGCATTCCAGAAAATAGAGAGCGAAGTACAGGCAGTGGAGTTCCGGCAAGGCGTTCCTTGTGGGGAGGGGGCTTGTTTCAGTAGCCCCAACATTTTAAAGGAGGCGCTGAAAACCATTCTTGTACCAACGCACTTGAGCGACGTTCCGGAATCGCCAAATGGAGTGAATGCCATGGTGGCCAAGCAAGGCAGAAACCCGACGCTTGAGGTTTCTAGCGGCACATTCGGTGACGACCTGGCAGCGAAAAATTGGTTGAGGCGGCAGAGTATCTAAAGAGCGAAATATTCGGCGCATCGAAAACTCTCAAAAGGCGCCACATCACAGCGCGTGAGACAAAGCGTCAGGTAATCGCGCAGAGCCGGAAAGGGTTCGTTATGGCGATTCAGGAAACGAAGGCGTTGCGAAAGGTTGATAACGACAGGAGAGAGTCTCTCCAAGTAAGGGTGCGGCGGAAAAGTTCAAATGGGCTGAGACATGAACCTCGGAACCTGGTCGCGTTTTTACAATTGCTAGTAGGTACAGCGGGGCGTGGCGTTTCTCACGGCACTCGACGTTTCTGCGCAGGCGCGAGTAAGAGCCGGTCATCATCCTCATCATCATCATCAGCCTGGTTACGCCCACTGCAGGGCAAAGGCCTCTCCTATACTTCTCCAACAACCCCGGTCATGTACTAATTTTGGCCATGCCATGCCTGCAAACTTCTTAATCTCATCCGCCCACCTAACTTTCTGCCGCCCCCTGCTACGCTTCCCTTCCTTTGGGATCCAGTCCGTAACCCTTAATGACCATCGTTTATCTTCCCTCCTCATTACATGTCCTGCCCATGCCCATTTCTTTTTCTTGATTTCAACTAAGATGTCATTAACTCGCGTTTGTTCCCTCACCCAATCTGCTCTTTTCTTATCCCTTAACGTTACACCTATCATTCTTCTTTCCATAGCTCGTTGCGTCGTCCTCAATTTCAGTAGAACCCTTTTCGTAAGCCTCCAGATTTCTGCCCCGTAGGTGAGTACTGGTAAGACACAGCTATTATATACTTTTCTCTTGAGGGATAATGGCAACCTGCTGTTCATGCTCTGAGAATGCCTGCCAAACGCACCCCAGCCCATTCTTATTCTTCTTATTATTTCCGTCTCATGATCCGCCGTCACTACCTGCCCTAAGTAGGTGTATTCCCTTACGACTTCCAGTGCCTCGCTGCCTATTGTAAATTGCTGTTCTCTTCCGAGACTGTAAAACATTACTTTAGTTTTCTGCAGATTAATTTTTAGACCCACTCTTCTGCTTTGCCTCTCCAGGTCAGTGAGCATGCATTGCAGTTGGTCCCTTGAGTTACTAAGTAAGGCAATATCATCAGCGAATCTCAAGTTACTAAGGTATTCTCCATTAACTTTTATCCCCATTTCTTCCCAATCCAGGTCTCTGAATACGTCCTGTAAACATGCTGTGAATAGCATGGGAGAGATCGTATCTCCCTGCCTGACGCCTTTCTTTATTGGGATTTTGTTGCTTTCTTTATGGAGGACTATGGTGGCTGTGGAGCCGCTATAGATATCTTTCAGTATTTTTACATACGGCTCGTCTACACCCTGATTCCGTAATGCCTCTATGAATGCTGAGGTTTCGACAGAATCAAACGCTTTCTCGTAATCAATGAAAGCTATATATATGAGTTGGTTATATTCCGCACATTTCTCTATCACCTGATTGATAGTGTGAATATGATCTATTGTTGAGTAGCCTTTACGGAATCCTGCCTGGTCCTTTGCTTGACGGAAGTCTAAGGTGTTCCTGATTCTATTTGCGATTACCTTAGTAAATAGCTTGTAGGCAACGGACAGTAAGCTGATCGGTCTATAATTTTTCAAGTCTTTGGCGTCCCCTTTCTTATGGATTAGGATTATGTTAGCGTTCTTCCAAGATTCCGGTACGCTCGAGGTCATGAGGCATTGCGTATACAGGGTGGCCAGTTTCTCTAGAACAATCTGTCCACCATCCTTCAACAAATCTGTTGTTACCTGATCCTCCCCAGCTGCCTTCCCCCTTTGCATATCTCCGAAGGCTTTCTTTACTTCTTCCGGCGTTACCTTTGGCATTTCGAATTCCTCTGGACTAATATCTCTTCCATTATCGTCGAGAGCGGGTGCGAGAGAGAAAATCTGGAGGCCTTTGCTCCTTGAATATGTGAGCCTGCCTAGGCACAACGAAGGAGGTTTCTTAACGCGTGTTGTATGCGTTTGTCCTCTAGGCATGCATGCAATGCGGAGTGCGATCCAGTTTGTTTACGCTCCGCTGCTGTTTGCCGACGCGGTGAGGCAGTAGGCTCGGGCGCCCCGTTTGATAATCGCTGTGTCTGGAGGGGCAAGGTTCTGACTGGTGTTGTATTAGTCGCGGGTTGATTTTGTTGTCGCGAAGATAGATTGCATTTTTTTTACAAGCACTGATCTAGGATGGCACTTGTAACCGGCAAACAGAGGCCTCAGGAAAGCACCTGAGATTTCCAGGGCACCCAAGCGGTAGCCGGGGATCAAAGCTGGAAGTAGGGCGGCCGGTAGGTTTGAGGCCGCGGTGGCCGAAGCGTATCAGGTGGTATAGCATAAAAAATTGGCTGTCCGCTATCGCGGATAGCCGAACTTTTACTTTCCTGGCACGCGCAGGCCTCGGCGAGCCCCAACCCACGGACCAGTCCAGGTTCCAGCTTGGATGTCTCCGTTGCCGCCTTGGTGTCGTGGAGGCAACGCCAATGATGCGAAATATTGATACATTGTTTTAATTAGCGAAAACACGATTGAATAGATATAATTACGTCTAGCCGCCAACTTCCGATGTTCAGCACTACCGCACCCCGCGACTTCTGCCGGCACGCCTAGGGATAAACGCATAAAACGCGCGCTAAGATACTCCTCCGTATTGCCTAGGCGGAGTCGTGTATTCAAGGAGCAAAAGTCTACATTTCCTCTCTCACCCGCTCTTAATCGTGCACGTGCGCAAACGTCCGTCGTCTCTGCAAGTGCCACACGCCGTTATACCTACTAGCAATTGTACATAGGCAATGGCGCCGGTCGTGCTGTCACTGAGGTGGAATGTGCCATGAGAGCGAGGACGCAGCGCGCGAATGTCTTTTCCTGCGTTTACGGCCTCCCTCTCAGGAACGAGACAGCAAGCCGCGAGCACTTGAAGTGACGGGTGAGGGTAGAGAAAAATGTAGGTCCCGCATTGCTGCAGCTCAGCATGGCCGAAAGGCAGTCAATGGGCGACCAATTCGAGCGCGCATTAAGAAAGAGTAATTGTAATTTGAGGGCTAGTATAAGTATTTTTGTTATTGTTGCTTCTCTTTGTGATTAGTACGCGATGAATTTCTTAGTTTTAGGACATCTTAGTTTTCATTTTAATAATTAACCTGAGGAAAACAATTTTTTTCAAAGGTTTTTGCGCGCAGATAGTGTGTAGGTTTTTTTTAGGTTTTACATGCCGCTCTACGCAGCACTGATCCCTTTGGCCATGTTAATCACCTCGACGAATCCCATGGTTGTAAGGGTCGACCTCTTCTTTAGTTTTGGTGACTTGTGAATCACGAGCTACGTGGAAATTTCGGGGACAAAAACGTGTACCGTGTCCCCAAAAGTTGGGAACACGGTACACGTTGCCGGGGGAGGATCTCAGTTCATCAAATTTCATCATCGCCGTACCGTGACCAAACTAACAGCGGTCTTGGGGCCCTTTCGATGGGGAGGGCCAAAGGAGGCTGAAAGTGGCCGATTCACGAGCTGTGTCATTTGTTAGGTGTTTATGCCTCGACAGGGAACATAAAAAGGTTTTTTTTTTGCTTGTTCCGTTCTAAACGATCTCCAACTGTTTATTGTTTGCCTCAGAGCTGCGTGAGTTGCGCCTTCATTGAGGAACGATAAAAACGAAATTGACCAGAATGTCAGGCACACTACCATTAAAGCTTTGTTTAAGGTCTCAAATTTAATTTATTAATTTGTTTAGGTTTATGTGAGCAGTGCTCCTCTATGGTTGTTTTCTGGGGCTCGCTGGTTCTGACCTCGGGATTAATTAAGAGAGAGGGAGCATTACGTGGCATATCTCGGAGGGGGTTTGGCCGCTTGCCTTGTCGTTGTTCAGGCGCTGTGCGGACTTGATCAATAAAATGCCAGTTCCGAGCCTACGACCAGCAGCCAACCCTACCTCTAAGATGGCCATCGGACGTGATCCTCCCGGCGAGCCTGGGACTTCGAGCTGGAGTTGCGCCTGCTGAGCGGCCAAACCCTCTTCAAGGGGCACTGATGAGCAGCCCCCTTTCGAGCAGTCGTCCTGGTGGTGGACGGCCTGTTGTGATCGGCCGTTCACCCCGCGACACCTCTCTGTCCCGGCTCGCACGATTATGGGGAATGGGCCGACGGCCTCGTCAAGATGGCTCTCGACACGGATGAATTATAACCCGCGCGGGAATCTCTCGTTCAGGAAAGGTTTGAACAATTAGCAATGATACGTCTGTCACCTGTCAGCAGCAGAAAACTGCGGTATCGAAGCCGGAGACGCGGTCAGTGCGATTATCCGGCCATCACCTCAGTGCGATCAGAGTCAGCGAACAGGGCAACCTACCTCCGGATTGTTGGGACCTGATATTATCGGCCTCCCGGCACCGGATTGGGGGAAATGACTAAATAATGTTCACGCAAGACATAAAAGGAGCTACGGACAATGGGGGATTGGTGACTAGCACTTCATCATCGGCTATGCTCTATTTCTTTGCATTTTCCGGTACAGTTGTAACTACATACGTGTTTGTCAAACGTCCTGACTATCGGACCCAGCCTCACCCAGACTCAAGTATCCCACGTCTTCGAACCCCGAGTCACAACACCCCCGAACCTGTTTCTTTCGTGAAAGGTAGGCAATCGCAGTGAGCAAACCGTGGGAAATATTTTGTTCTTGTGGGCTGTCTGTGTAACGATTTGGAGCACCACCGAGCGAATCCTCAATGCAGAGATCGCGCGGATTCGCAGCGACCGACTGCGCGTATGCAAGCGTGTCCACTCAGAGTGTTTCGCTTTCGCTGCGAGCCCGTTTTCGCATCGTGCCATGAGCTTTAGGCCGCAGCATGTGAGCATTTGACCGTACACATGCAACCATTGTTGCGTGGACGCTATCAGAGCTGTTCAGAAAAAATTTAGTTATAACTAAGGGCACTATAACGTAAAACTTTTCCAAACTTTTCCATTCCGATTCTGTAACCAGCCCACCGCAATTGGTCAAAAACTTTTATGGACCACCCCTACGTCACCTGTCTGTCACGCGACGTCACGAAAACCGCGATAGCTTCCCATCTGATGTGACGTGTGCACACTGATTATGCATAATTTTACCGAACAACACAAAAATAGTTAGTTCTGATTTGGCGCCCTTTTGCCATTAGCCCTCGGCTATTGGTCAAAAGTTTTGGGGCTGCACCCATTTACCTGCCTCTCACGCGACGTCACAAAACCGCAAAAACTTATCGCGTCAAAGTGACGCGTACGTGTTAAAGATGCATTAATATGCCGAACAAAACTGAATTTTCTTCTGAATAGCCACAGGCTGCCCCGTACCGAAAGGAATAAAAGATGGCTGCCGCCGATCGCTCCGGCACAGGCTACTCGCCACTGCCGGAGAGCATGGGTTTATTCGTGTGTGATAAAACTTTTTTCTCGGCGGTGTAACGTTTTCGAGGACTTTCGGCACGTTTACGACCCCGTCCTGCCAACTATTCTTTGCTCAGGATCCGTTTTAGCGTCATTCTTCAGCTTCGATTGCATGCCGCCGCGATTGTCGACGAGCCACCGCAAGCTATGTTAGACAAAGCGGACCAATCACAGACGCCGGCACCACCCTCTTCATGCGATTATCGATTTTCAGTGCACAGGCTCGGCCCATCGAATCCCTTTCCACTTGAGCATGCTCCTCGCCTCTTGTGAGCCAATCAGATAAGACAAGCCGCTCAGTGCAGGCAATGTTATTCGTTTTTCAAGCAAAGAAAAGTGTCCTCCTATGAATGAGGGGAGCATTTGATTAGTTTGTTCAGACAACCCTGCGCGCGACCGCCCCATGCATGCATCGGCGGTTACGCAAATTTGACGTCAGGAGATTGGAATAAAAACATATTGGAATAGTGTTACGTTATACGGCCCTAGGGTCTTCGACGCTTGCGGCGAGTATTGATGTGCCGTCGGGATGATTCAATCCCTTTTTTAGAGCGGAGCTGTTATACGGTAGGTCCTGGCAGTTTGTGCACGTAGGCAAACCAGATGGCCGCCACCCCAGACCTAAAGGAGCTTAAAAATAAAGCAAAAGCGTATTGCCGGGTATGCCCCCGCTGCTTTTAATCGCCAAAGGTGTCAGAGCGCAGTGCGATTAAACAATATCGTGATAAATAAGTAAAACTACAATAGACACTATTTAGAATGGACTGTGGTTTGACGACACGGATTCAATAGGCAAATTATGAAACCTTACCTCAGTTCCTGTCCGCCTGTAGAATGGTTAGGCTGCGTATGGAAGAACAACGCGCCTACGACGAACACCGCCGTGAACAGAAGCGAGAATGTGCGCGACGACGGCGGGCGGCACGTAATACGGATGAAGATCGTGCCGCGAATGCCGAGCTTATGCACCTTTGGTTCGAACACGCCTACTGACTCGACTCCCATCGTAATTGTGGGTCATTTCAAGATAGATGTGTCTGGTCACACGCAAAGTCGTTCGTGGCATTTCTCTTGGTAAAGTTTCGCATTTAACTTTACACAAACACCAGTGTACCCACGAGGCGTCATTTGTTGAGTATAGACCTCACATTGGGTGGGGGGGGGGGGGGTAGGCAAAGGACCTTTCCACTGTGACCCCAGAGCCGCTGGCCTTATATCACGGCGATCATAAAGCGACAGTCTCCTTGGTGACCAAATAATAATGCAAAAAAGAAACAAAGCCAGGTTAAAAATCATAAAAGCATTGAGTATGCAATTCACTTAAACAACAAAAAAGCAAAGATAACGGCATTCATTGTCGTATCTTTCTTTATTTTCAATCATCGTAGTCATTAGCAACATATTTATAATCTAATATACAGCTCCGCTGATCATGCACAATCAGAGAGTCGAATGGCTCTAAATTTTTCTAGGGCGAAATCCTTAAATCTCTGAGTTTCAAATCGAGTTGTGTGGTAGAGAAAATAGTACGTGGCCCAAGGAATGCCAGAAGCGAACCAAAGCATATCCAGCCGTGTATAAGAGATTATTAATGGTTAGCAAAGTTAATTCATGATATATCAGTGAATGAATTAAGGTCGATTAGGGTGGTATAATGTCGAATCAGGAGGATTAAACATGCTAAAGGTGTATTAGGAGGATTAAGGAGGATCAGGGGGGATGAAGGTTGTCCCGAATTTCAGCGCTCCAGAAATGGACAGAGACGCAATTCAAATATGCTAAGCAACTTTTATCTCGAAGAAGTATATAACGAAAGCAAAAAAAAACAACAAACTACCCGGACACGCTATAAACACTATACACGCACGAGACACCCCAAAAACTAGCTATGCACATAAAAAACAAAAAAGAGAGAGAGCAAATGATAAATGAAAGGTAGCGAGGTTAACCAGGACTGAGCCCGGTTGGCTACCCTACACTGGGGAAAGGGAAACGGGGACTGAAAGAATAAAGAAAGAAGAGAAAGTCCACCGGGGATATCGTTCAGTCACTCAGTCCGGATCACAGACGCTGACTCAATCCTGTATCGTTCAAATATCGCAGCAGCGCTTTTGTGGCCTTTTGTAGCTGCGATATGCGAGGCCATGGTCCCAAGATCTTGTTCAAGGTGAACGGTTTTCTATCTAACTGGTTGAGAGCTGTGCAGAGATCTTGTCTTTCATTTTCAAATGATGGGCAGTAGCACAGTAGATGGTCTATAGTTTCTTCGACACCGCAAGCATTGCACTCGGCGCTATCAGCCATTCCCATTAAAAACGTATATGCATTCGTGAATGCGACGCCCTAGCGTAAGCGGCACAGCATTGTTTCCTCATTACGCGGAAGCCCTGGTAACAGCCGCAGTTGCATAGATGGATCGAGGGAATGCAATCGATGTTGAGTGAAATCAGGTGTGTGCCACTTCTCCAATGTCATACGGTGCGCTAGCTTGCCTAAGTGTTGGGCTGCGTCAGTACGCGATAAAGGTATAGAAACAAGGGTTGCTCCATCGTGTGCTTCCTTAGCAGCTTCGTCAGCGAGGTCGTTGCCGGAGATACCGCAATGGCCAGGCAGCCACTGAAACACGACGTCGTGCCCTTTCGCAATCATGTGATGGTGCATTACTCGTATTTCCGATACGAGTTGTTCACAGGACCCGCGACGAAGAGATGACAGAATACATTGTAAGGCCGCCTTTGAATCACAGAATATTGCCCACCGATTAGCCGGTTGGTTGTTAATATAATCAACGGCACCTCGGAGGGCAATAAGCTCCGAACAGGTCGATGCTGTCAAGTGAGAAATCTTGTATCGGATGCTTAGTGATCGTGATGGTATAACCACTGCCCCGGTGGAGCTGGTCTGGGTGGAAGAGCCATCCGTATATATGTGGACTCGGTCGAAGTAGAAGGTGTGCAAACAATCCAGAGCTGCTTGCTTCAAGGCCAAGGTAGGCAGGCCGTTCTTCTTTCTTATCCCTGGAACCGTAAGACGCACTTGAGGTTGTTTTAAACACCACAAAGCTGAGGTTGAACGGGCTGATGGTGTGAACCCCGATGTTAGGGAGGCACGATGCTTGCTGACCTCGTTGGAGAAGGATGCCTGTGGTCGTCGTTCTGGCAGACAGGCAAGAAAGCTTGATTGAATCCGTGAAATATGACGAACATGGGCCCTAAGCGAGTCGGTGGTGATGTAAGTCGTGATCGGATGGTCTTGAGCCATTATAATGGTTCCTGCAGTTGAGGCGCTGCGCGGAAGGCCTAGGCAAACACGTAGTGCCTGTGCTTGCACGCTCTGAAGTTCTCGAAGCTTTGACTTGCTTGTTTTAGCAAGCACGGGAGAACTATAGCGTAGAAATCCGATAAAAAGTGCTCGATATAACTGTAGCATGAAGCCCACTGACGATCCCCATGTTTTGCCGGCGATGAACTTGAAGATGTGAACAATAGATGTGAGCCTCTTCTTCAAGTGGGCAACCTGAGGGCTCCAAGAGAGGTCCCGGTGAACAATGACACCCAAAAACTTATGATTTTTCTTGTAGCAGATAGGCTGGCCATTGATGTATACTGGATAACCAGACATCGCTTTTCGCGTAAAAGCGACTAACGCACATTTTTCTGTTGAGATGGTAAGGCCTTGTGTCCTAAGATAGTCAGATGCCTGTGTTGCTGCTTGCTGTAGCCTTGCGCGAACCTGCAGGCGAGTGACCGCTGATGTCCAGATGCAGATGTCGTCGGCGTATATTGAAACACTCACTGTTTTTGGTAGGGATTCAGCCAGCCCAAGAAGCGCGAGGTTGAAAAGAACAGAGCTTAGAACACCGCCTTGGGAACGCCTCGGCATGTGTAGTGGTCGGTAGTCGGACCATCTTCCGTACGCACGATCAAGGACCTTTGTGTCAAGTAGTTTCTGATCCATCGATATACTCGCTCTCCTAGTTCAACTGTCAGAAGTGCGTCTAGAATGGTTTGATGGGAAAGATTGTCGTAAGCGCCTTTCACGTCAAGAAAGAGTGCGACTGATAATCGCTTCCGATATTTTTGTTGTTCTACAGATGAGACCAGATCGATGACACTATCAATCGATGAACGGCCTCGTCGAAATCCCGCCATTGAGTCAGGGTAAATTTTGTTGTGTTCAAGGTACCATTCGAGACGCATGAGGATCATACGTTCCATGAGTTTCCCGACGCAGCTGGCAAGTGCTATCGGCCGATACGATGCCAGTTCGAGCGGTGACTTTCCTGTTTTTAGTAGCGGTACCAGGCGGCTTCGTTTCCATTCCTGTGGGACGACACCATCTCGCCACGAGCTGTTAAAAAGGCTGAGGAGTTCTCTTCGTGCTTCTTGACCTCGGTGGCGCAAAGCACTATATGTTATCCCATCGGGCCCTGGTGAAGATGAACACCTACAGAGCGCCATAGCAGCTTCTAACTCTTCCATAGAGAATGGAGCGTCCATACTTGTATCTCGTGGACAGGGGATGTCACCTGAAGTCATGTCAAAGACTAAAACTGTGTCGCCGGCGACTTTCGCACAAAATTCCTCCGGAACTTCTACCTCACGGTGGTTTTCATAGAGAGCAAGGGCGTTGAAAGGGCGTCGTTGCTGGGGGCTTGAGCTAAGGCCCCGTAGGGTACGCCACACACGGGATAATGGCTTGCGGGGGTCCCGTGACTCGCAAAAGCATTTCCATCTTTGATTTGCTGGCTTATCCATTCGCCGCTTTATCTTCTTTTGCATGCGCCGAGCTTCTCTGAGGTCAAGAATTGACTTCGTGCGCCTGTACCTCCTTTCAGCTCGGCGACGAAGTGCACGAAGCCTTTCCAACTCAATGTCATTCTCTGTACGCTTTGATGAATGTGTGAAGTAACGCGTGCAATCTTGCATTGCGTCAGCAATTATTTCTTCTATTTTACGTGCGATACGTTTCTTGCATGTGTCTTCTACACGAGCTACAGACACCAACAGCTCGAAGTGCGTCGCAAGTGCTGGATGCCATCAATCCGGTTCTTGAGAGCCTTCAGAAGTCCAGTGCTTGAGGGCTTCTACAGCAGAACCATGGCTCATCGACAACAACAGCGATCGTTCCGGGATGATGTAAGAAGTGCCTCCATATTCCAATGGAATGCGAGAGGCCTGAGGTCATGTATTTCGGAGTTGCGGCAGTTTGTGTTTGACAACCACTTTCCTATACTGGTTATCTGTGAACCGAACTTATCAGCCTCCATATGACTATCAGGATATGAACCTTTTGTTTCAACCACGTGTGTCCGTAGCAGTAAGGTTTTGGTTTACATCCGCAAAGACCTTAGGTATTTTTCCCAACCCGTAGCGCCACATGACGGTAACCAATACGCCTGTGTTACTGTGAAAAAGAAGAGGCTGTCTTTTACTCTTATTGGCGTCTACCTATCCCCAACCAGTCAGTTTGATAGCAAAAGACTAGAAGATATTATGACTGCTACTCCCGGTCCTGGGATAATAACAGGGGATTTCAACGCTCACCACCATATATGGGGAAGCTCCAGGATAAACTTGAGAGGCAGGTCACTAATATCATTTGCATCAGGACACAACCTATGTCTTCTAAACGACGGAAGCCCGACATTTCTGCGAGGAACAACGTACAGCAGCTAGCTGCCTTGACTTGACTTTTGTGTCACGTTGCCTGACTTCGAGCGTGCAGTGGTTCACCGATATTGAAACCCATGGAAGTGATCACATTCCGACCTATGTGAGAATCGATGGACTAGACGCCGCATCGTATCTCGTATCCCGTATCTCGCAGAATCGACTGGTCAGTCTTTCAAAACAAACAAACCCTTCCACTATATATTGTTGTCCCGCTCGAATAACCAACGCGACGTCACGAGCAAGCGAGCGTTCTGACCGTCGCCATCCGTGTCAGACTCTAGCCCAGCGCGGCGAAGGTCGTTGGCAAGCGTTATTCCGACATAGCGTGGGCGTGGACCTCTGACGAGAGCGATGAGGTTGTACTCTGCCGCAGAGACCCGCGTGGCACCGGACGCGGTCTGGGTCAGTCAGCCGTTGCGCCGCTGACGTGGCCAGGCGATTGCCTTCGCGGCACGGGACAGCAACTGGTTACGGCAGCGTGGGGTTGGACCAGGGCCGCAAAACAGAGCCACGGCGACGCAGTCGAGGTTCAGGAGCTGGAGTCGTCGCTGGCTAGCTCACGAACGTCCCCTCTCTGGTCCGTGGTCCTCGAAGCTGATGCCTCCCATCTGCAGAGCACAGCTGGAGGTGCCATTGTCTTGCTTCTCGACCACGTCAGCAATGCCAGCTCATCTCTGCCTGCGTCTCTTTTTTTCTTAATTTATTCTTCTTTCGCACTTCACGCGCTTCACGTGCTTCTCGCCTGCGGGTCCCTTCTCCGCTTCGTCGACCGGCGTCTTTGTCTTCTTCACGTTGTCATACAGGTCTTGCCAGTGACTCATGACAAAGGTGGATTCAGTTGCATTACGGTAGATCAAGGTGGATGAAGAAGGATTAGGGTGCTTTAGGGTGGATTAAGGTGGTTTAAGACAGGTTTTACAAGGCTTTCACCGTCACGTCTCTTATACCCCTGTTACACGGGCGACCATATCCGCGGTTAACCTAACCGCGGCTATTGCGAAACGCGGTTAGCGTGATTACACAGCAGGCGAAACTGCGGTTGGGCCGCTGACCGGGGTTGACCGCCAACCGAGCTTCGCAACCTCGGTTTAGTGTAACCGACGTTTCGGAAACGGGCAACATGGCGGACGGTACTTCTCCCGAGTGCAGCGCTGGCGCTTCCCAGATATCTTCCAAAAAACTTATCATTTGGCCTGACGCGACAACTGAGCGACTGATACGCATTTGGGAACATAATCTGGCCGCTCTGCGCTCAAGTAGACGAAACGCGCGCCTCTAGGCCGAGATGACGGCTGCGCACGAATTTGAAAATGTAAGAACGGGGCAATCAAACTGGACACGTGAGACACACACAAACGCTGTGTGTTTGTGTGTGTCTAACTTTCCTGTCCAATTTGATGGCACTGCTTTTAAACTTATAACTTCGGTATTTTTAACATCTACTTTTCAGTAATAATTTGTGCAATGTGAAATCGCAGTGTACATACATTAACACCTGAAAGCACTTCCGTTTCTTCCATTTTATTGTTATTTTTTTGGAAATGCAAGCGTAGATCCAAAGTGCATTTGCGTAAAGTTGTTACTCCATTTAATTAGGTAACCAATGTTTATTAGTTGAAGCAGTCGTTTCTTCATTAAGAATATTTTTACCTTTTTGTTGAGTGGACCAAATTTTATTTCACATTTACCCATTTGTGACCCCTAAATCTGACTTTTTATAGAGTTCTTTGCCCACCAGGTATGCTCACAACTGAGAGCAGGAGTATCGAAAATAAATAACCTACGCGCGCCAAACGCCGTCTTACACTTTAAAACTCCCAAATATAACAATTGTTTTGGTGAAAAATAACATCTTTATACCACTTTAATCAAATGCCGAGGAAAAGTTATTCAAAATGAAAGCCTGTACGCAGGAGATCACGTGAAGCGTCATCACCATTAACCGTGATCGGGATAGCCCGTGTAACTCTGGCAGACTACGGTTCGCGTTAACCACGGTTGAGCGAGTACCCCACGGTTAAGTTTAACCACAGTTAAGCTGCCCGCGTAACTAGGTGGGATTTTTGTTCTTTTCTCCTAAATTCTTTGACGTTTCAATATTATTATTTCTCAAGTTTCATCGGATTGTATGTTTATCGGTCTTCTCAACGAGCCATTTCGCGCTCCTTTATTTTTAATCAAGTACATTCATTCTTTAGTGCTAACACAAAGATGAGAATATGTCACGCCTTTCGTAATGAGCTTCTTACCATTCCCTTTACATTCCAGTCAACTTGACAGTATCAAGCATCAACAAGTTCCTAGACCAGAGCTTCAACATTATCCGGGCAGCTCGCGAACGCGAGCGCCTCAGCGCGTGCTTTCTGCTATTCACTTAACATCGCACCCCCGATGGCGTAGCGGAAATCCTCGGAACTCGCGGAACTCGCGGAAGTGCTTGCTGAACACCCGAATTGCAGATGATGGCCGCTTGCCGACTCTATGTTTCGCGATCCACGCTTCATGCACCTGTGTCTACGTACGAAGGTTGACATCGGGCTCCGTTGCGTACATGCGGCACTGCGGCATTGAGCAGTAGCCTACTGTGTCAGACACCTTCAAAGGCAGCCACTACCTATTATAGCGCTTTGAAGTGTTGTTAAGCACACACTAGAAGCGGGGAAACCTCCACACTTAATTGGAACCACAGCGGAGGTGGTAATTTAAGCTTTCGTTTTTGGCTTGTTTCAGCGCTTCCGAAGCGGCCGTAGCAGCTGCTACGTTCACGTGATGCCGCATACCACTTCACGCCAACGGCAGCACCAGCTTTTCCAGTTAGGTTGCAGTCAAGTAAACGTATTTTCTCACTTCCACCGGCGCCGTAGACGGAAGGGCCTTGATACGCGCACACGCACAGACAGACCCCCATCCACTTTCTTGGGTATTTATGTCTCCTAGCAGAACCCTGGGAGTGTTAGCCAGCGCCACCACTCACAGATCTTTACGGCGGACGTGGAACATCCTTTCTGCCGCAGGCGTCACGAGAACGTGATATCCTTAGGTGAAGGCAACCGGTCAATACACCCACACATGCTACCTGAAGGCATCAATGTTGCCGAAATCGCCCCTTTCATGTCGTTTATTACATAACGGGGTTCTCGAATCCGGCAACATTGCTGCCTTCAGGTAGTATTTATGGGTTTACTGACTAGTCGCCTTCACCCAAAACGATCACGTTCTAGTGACGCCTGTGGCAGAAAGAATGTTCCACATCCACAGCCAAGGTCTGCCGGTGGTGGCGCTGGCTAACACTCCCAGTATTCTACTAGGAAACATAAATACCCAAGAAACTGGCTGGGGAAACGGCGCCGCGGTAGATTAATTGGTAGAGCATCGCACAGGTAATAGAAAATTTGTGGGATTGTTCCCCCACCTGCGGCAAGTTGTTTTTTAATCCACTTTCATTTCCATTAATTTATCGTTTCTTTATTGCATTTATTAAGCACAAGTAATTTCTCCTATGGTGACCTTGGTGTCAGTGTTTGTTGGCTTTTTATGATAGTAGTAGTATTAGTAGGAGTCGAGTGCTTCAAGTCTTTCTCACCTCCACCGTGGGTCCGCCTGGTACTGCACCTTCTCCGAGATCGGCCTAGATCTTTGCCCTGTAGGAGCTGGAAGTCGTAGTGAGGAACTTGGGAGGAACTAGGCGTACAGGATGTATTTACGTATATTTACATTAGAACAAGAGATACATTCGGCAGTCTAGCGTGACTCGCAAATGGAGCACGCAAGACGAAGCATACATCATACGAGTACGAAGCTCCAAACACAATGATTCTCGAGCACGAGCACGCAGCTCACGAGCACACCCAGCAGCCGCACAAGAGCTGCTTCAAAACACTCCGTCCTCCCTAGATCCCTAGGTGAGGGAGAACGGCAGTTCACCGCCAATGCGTAGCGTCTAACGGCATCGAAGTTGACCCGCCTTTTTGGAGGAGGAGGGCTTACACACACACGTACGCACTGGTTTCACTGCCCCCACCGAGGTGAGGCGGTCTTCGCAGAATGGTGTCTTGCCCAAAAGAGGCGCCTCTTATTCCCCGAGCTGACCCCCGCAGCGTGGCTGCCGTGGTTCTCCATTGTCCTGCGTCTTGAAAAGCGCGTGGGACGGTGCCGCCAAATACGTTCCCTAGGGAACTCCCCCGCTCCCGAATGACCGTGTAGGTGGTGGCGAGTTCACTAACAAAGCCTGGTTCGTCGACCTCGTCTCGGCATTCCGGCGTCGAACAGGTGTTCACGCGGCACCTCGTTGTCCCTAAGAAAAATGTCATCGCAGTGGGTGTTGAAGGCTTCCATGGTCTCTTCGGGGAAGCTCGCCACGCTCGCAGCTATAGCGGACTGAGAAAACTTTGCATGTCGGCACCTCTGCAGTCCGTTCCTAACAGCTCCTCCGTGGCCTGGAAAATCTCAACTGGCCAGTGCTGACAATAGCTCGGCAGGAAGAGAATGGCTGGCGAGCAAGAAGATGGCTTTGCTCTCTGCAATCTCTGCGCAGTTGGAATGCCTTAAACCATATCACAAAAACCGCCACAGAAGAGTCGATCCCGGCAACACAATACCAGTCAGCGTGCAAACGCCCGGAATCAGCTGTTAACCCGCCAGGCTTCCTATCAAAATTTCAATGTAAGCCTCTGAACTACGAACCCAAAATTTTGACCCCAAAATTTTGTGCCGCCAAAGCGAGCGTTCGCGTTCCCTCTGAGTTTAACCAGATCTGACTGTCGTGTTGCACAAGAACAAAGGTTTACACAAAACCGTGGCAGAACTAAATCGAAGGCTCTTAACCACCAATACTCGAACATAACTTAAGCAGCCTAATTTCGCGAACAGCCTGTTCTTACCCTATCGCAGTGGCGTACTTATCGCACACACTGGTGCCACTGAACAATCTGGTCAGCCCCCCAGGTACGTAATCACAATCGCGCTAGTTTTGTGGTCCCTATTCAAAACACATAATTGCGTCATACTCAAACGTTTCATCACGTTTACTCTCGTTTCTTTCTCTATTCCATACAGGACACGTATCCTAAACGAACTACTAAACTTACGTAACCTATGCACTCCGCAGAATCCTTAAAAAAAGGCGTCTTCTTACACCTAGTTCCACGCACGCTAACTAAAGACGACAGAACAACGGCGCCCTAGACACACACGAGCAACCCAGTCATAAACAATCTGCTCCCTTCCGTCCGCTCAGGACACACGCTGATGGAACTAAGAGCTCTTCTCAGTGCAAAGGATGCACTATCTCAAAGTCTAAGCGCTTAACCTTAGAAAATTCAAAAACCCTTATAAAGAAAAGAAGGTTAACTAATAGCCATGCGCATTACCATAGGCCTATAACCGATAACCTTGACCACTTCAGGTTACTCACAAAAAAAGAAAGCCTATCTACTCATTAATTAACACTTCGCGAGACAAAATGTTTACATAAAACACCTCTTTCAAACCTCGGAGCTTCTCAAACGAAAACATAAACAGTGCTCATACCTTACATTGTTAAATTTCAGTTTCAAATTGCGAAAATTTTCAAATGTTCAAAAACAAGTTTCCCTTCTACAGAAGCTCTGTCGGCCTCACGTTCCAAACGTTTATGTCTGACTCATACTTCTGAACCGTACTGGAGGTGGTCGCGGTTCGAAAGCTACTCTGGCTGTCCAGAAACAACAAAAGGACTTACACACTATCAACTCCTTCAAGACGTTACAGTCTCCTGCCAATTTGCGTCCTGGCGCCACGCTTTCATCAAGAACTCGAGTGACCGCGTCGCGACTGCCTACCACCTCGTCTCGTCTTGCGACCTTGCGCTCCTTCGCACTACATGCGGCACTCCGAAAAGAACGACGGAACGACGAGGAACGTAACTGCCCCATGCGCTTTGTCCGCGTCCGTGCAGAACATGCTTCTCAGTCTTTTTCTGACAGCTGACTCGAACATGCTTGATGCCCACACGTCGTCAACGACGACCGCACCTTTCTTTTCTTCGCGCCCTGCTTTTCTGCGTCTGTCGCCGTCTTTGGGTGCGCTACATTACCCACCGCATTCCGATCTTTACGGCGCTTTTTCCTCGAACTCTCTCTCATGCCGCATTTTCGTGGTGTTGTGCCGGCGGGTACACATCTCCTCGGCCCGGATCTCTCTCCTACCCGCACAGTCTGAGTGATTTTCATTCGAACCTACTCTCTCTCTGCCTCGTCTGGCGGACAGCTCAACCGACTCTGGAACAATGCAGTAGGCTTTACTCGAGCTATGCAACACGCACTCCTGCGAATTGCCCTCAACTGCATTGCCCAGCTCACGCTGTGCATCCGCACACAGCTCGCGGCTCTCGATCGCTGACTCACCCGCACAGTCCGAATGATTCTTAACGAAATCATCCCTTTCTTGGCCACCTAGACTGGCGGATAGCTGCACCGATCCCTAAACAATGCCGTTGTCTTCAGGGGCGTAGCCGGGGGGGGGGGGGGGGGGCTTATGGGGCTTCCGCCTCCCCCCCCCCGAAACTTTTTCGGGCTGTCCATGCACCGCCGACCAAAGCAACCCCCGGCGCCGGAAATCATTCTGAATTTTGTCTATAATCTCTTTTTCACGCCCGAAAACACATTTCACCGCGAACATTTCAAACTCGGGCTGGATCTCGCGGCAACGCCCATGTACCGGGAGTCACATAGCGCCAAGCAGCCCCATCCGAGCACAAAGTTTCAAGGGCATTTTGATGGCGAACGGACTCGTCGCGGCGCCTCGCGGAGCCCGCGGTATCTACGGAGCGCATGAATTTCCATTCCAAAACTTTACGGGTATAAAGTTCTCATAAACTTTTCATGTGAAAGGTGCTTTGAAAATGAAGTTGTGCTTTACATTATCAACTGCGGAACTTTGTGGGTTTATTGTTGCTATAAATATTTGACGCTAAAGGGGCATTGACTTTTCTAAAGTTTCACATCGGAACATACAACGAGACAAGCCAAATTAACACACTATCAGACAAGTTGACGATGCACGCAGCGAGGTCCGATGAGAAGAAGCGTTGTGGTGGTTCACTTGTGCCGTCATGTCACATGAAAAAATATCCAAAATTTTTTTTCACCTACACCAAACCATCCATGTCAGGACACTAAAGCCAGCCAAGGTAACTTCGTTCTTATTTATTTTTTCTACTTTGACTGTTATTCGCGAGAAAAAATTGAGCCTCTTCAATTTTTTTTTTGTTCGCACTACCGTACCCGCGGCTGCCAGAGCCGGCCAAAGCGCATGCGTTTTCCTCGTGTTGCCCAGACCACCGCGCGGCGAACTTCGGTGCGCATTCGGTTTTCTCTGGCCGAGTGGATTTTCGTCTGGCAGAGTTTTGGAGGCTTTCTGGCTGGGAGGCGAGAAAAAGAAACAATGGCCACCCGCCGCCATCACTGCGGGGACTCGACGGATTGCACCGCGTTCGCTTGAGCACAACCTCTCCGGAAACCTTTGTCTCGCCAGTATAGGATACCGTGAAGTATGCGTACGGTTCTCGGTGGATCAAGTGTCTCACATTTTCTCCGATATTCCGTCGGTAGCCACATCAGATGCCCAAAGTAGGCATTCGATTGTGGCCAACATAGTACTTTCCTTTGGGTTTTTTTATTTCGGTGCTCCGGCCACACAAAAAAACAGACAGACATTGTTGCGGCGCAGCGAGTTGTCGTATAGTGAAAGTTCGATTTTGTTACTTCTTTTGCGGAAAGTAATGGGCCACGGCACGCTTCAGTTGCCAGATATCCTTATTATACTATTGCGATAGCAATTATATGGACACTCTAGGCGCACTCCTACCGTTGCTGTCGTCCTCATGTTTCGTATAAAGTCCACGGGCGATAACATCGTGACCGCGCGCCGCATGCTGTATGTGCGAATGAAAGCGTAGGAAGAGGGGGGGGGGGGGTAGGCTGGAATTTGTGAGCCGACCATGGTGGCTGAATCTTTTGTGCGCAAAGGAGAAAAGCGGAGAGCAAACGCGCCGCCTTCTGTCGCCCGCGATACATCGGGGGCATTGGATGGAATGGGAATGGGATCTAGATTCTGTGAATCTGTATTTGCGCAGCATGTTTGTTTGCCTTGTTTGATGCATTATATACAGTGACTTTTTTAGATACGTAGATTTATTGGAGAATTATACGTATATTTAAACATCTTGTTGCGAGGTCTTGTGTATACGTGCCGTGAACTTTGTTTCCAGTGACACTTTTTTGCGCTTTTTGTAGCTGTATCTTCGCGTTTGTGTATTTCATTGTATCTTCGCATTTCTAATGTACGAGAGCGTTTCAATTGAATGTGAGCCACCCCCCCCCCCTCCTGCGCATAAATGTTTCGGTTCATTATCAGCGAGGCATGCGCGTAGCGCCGAGGCATCTCTCATTTACAAAAGTGACACGCAGGTGCGAGGAAAAGTGTCTTTTGATGCTTTCATACACTGGGTTGAACCTGGTTGTGTGACGTTATGGACGCTGCAGACGTTCATCAGCATGGTGCCGTGAGGTTTTTAACAACTGAAGGTTGTTCCCAAAAAGAAATTTGTCCCCATATGGCTACCGTGTACGTTGAACGTTATATTTCATTGGCCAATGAGCAAACGGTTCAAAGAAGGATGTGAAAGTTGCAAAGACGATCCAAGCCCGGGCCAAAGTCATCGTGCAATCACCTCTAACAAAATTGAAAAGGCTGATGAGTTGATGAGACAAGAACGGAGGATAAGCATCGACGAACAGGCAGAGCGCGTGAACATCAGTCATGTTTCGGTTCACGCCATAATTCATGAGCATCTCG
This sequence comes from Dermacentor variabilis, assembly GCF_050947875.1. Taxonomy (NCBI): domain Eukaryota; kingdom Metazoa; phylum Arthropoda; class Arachnida; order Ixodida; family Ixodidae; genus Dermacentor; species Dermacentor variabilis. The sequence goes on along the minus strand of NC_134575.1, from coordinate 132,097,698 downwards.
GTTATCGGCTCTTGTGTGCGCAATGGGTGCTGAAGATTTTGAACCATCACCAGACGACGGAGAAGTTCAGTGCTGCCTAGACTCATCTGATCCAGTATCACAGTGAGGGCGACGACTTCTCGTCTGCAATTGTGAACGGGGACGAACCATGGTGCCACTACTATGAGCCTGAAACACGACGGCAAAGCTCACAGTGGAAACATTCCAATTCACCACCCCCAAAGAAAGGAAAGGCCGTCATTTCCGCCGGAAAGATGTTGACATTTTTTTTCGATCATCGGGGGCCATTACTGATAGAATTTGCTAAATCTTGAGAGACTATCAATTGTTTCCGATATTGTTAAATGCCGGATCGGCTGCATGTCGCAATAAAGAACAAATGACGTGGAAAATTCACGAATGGGGTCATCTTGTTCTACAACAATTCCCGTCGCCACGTCGTTGATGTCGTTAACACAAAACTGGCAATGTTCAAGTGGGAAACGCTGCAACATCCGCCATACAGCTCAGACCTGTCGCCTTGCGACATCCACATTTTGGGGCAACTGAAAAAAGCAGCTCAAGGAAACCATGTTAGTGTCGGACGATGACGCGAAAGAGTCAGTTGCACACTTTTGGAAGCAGAAACCCAAGAAGTTTAATGAGACGGCAATCACTCGACTCGTTAGTCAATGGGACAAATGTCTAAATGCTCATGGAGACTACTTTTAAATAAAGTACCCCGTAAGTCATATATTCGCATTGGCTCACTTTCATTTGACTCCCCCTCGTAAATTTTTCCAGAGCTCGTGCTTTTTATACGTGCTCTCTGTTGCGACTATAAATTCGGTGCAATTACTGACGATACACGACCGGTGACAGCTGCTCCTGCGTAATACATTAGAACAAATGACAGCGCCATTGAGAGCTTTTATTGGCCGTCGCATATGTAAAATATTGTCAACAAGGTTTTTGAATGACAAAGTTTCATTAACATATTTGTCCTCAACTTGTTCTTTTCATGGCCTTGATATTTTTGATATCAGCGGCATGTACTGCTTTTCAGGTTTCGAACTTATAGAGTTATAGAGTTCGTGTGATATTCTCTTTACTTATAAATTGATAAAATACATAGAAGCATTGATATCAATTATTTTGGCACAATTTTTGTCACATACAACTCGTCTGCATTTCTGAAAAAAAAATGAAAAAATACGTGTTTTACTTGTTATGACAGCGCGCAGCGTTCAAGAATTCGTTTGCAGCATCTTTGGTAATGGCGATGCAGTTATTATTCATGTATTTGATCTCTAGACGAATTGTTTAAAAGGAAGCATTAGCTCGGGCCCAACTCCGACGCGGCCTATTCAAATACATGCAAAACTCAGAAACACGTTTCTGGGATAACCCCTTCATCATTCTTAATGAAATTTGTTGCATTTGAGAGACAAAGTTGACCTGTAGTGTCTGTTGGAAGCGGAATATCGATTTAGGGCCTGAACATTGTTTAGAATATTTTGACAAATTCGTAGAAAAAATAACATAGAAGCACGACGTTTACAAACTAATAGCTCTGCATCAAGAACATATATCGCGGTTCTGTAAACGGCATCTATTATAACAGTCAAAGCGGAGAAATTTGGTTTGTCAATTTGTATCTTACGAGAATGGATTACGTTGTGTACAAGGGTTCTCCAAAGCCGTATTTCCATATTACACAATTTTTTTGAGATTCAAGTGTAACATAGCAATTTTGTCCGCTGTAGATGTACTCTTAGATGCAATTTACAGAATTGATATCGGTTTTGATTGTTGAGTTACAGAGTTTTAAACTTGATAGTATCGTTTTCTGAAAATTTTGCGATTTTTGGTCAATTTTAATGAAGAATTGACAGCCTAAATGAAAACATTCGAAACCAACAGTCGCTAGAATTTGTTTTTCTTTTAAATGCAACAACCCTAGCCAAACTTGGTGCAGTGGTTGCCGAGAAAAAACGAATTCTCCTTCTACATGTATTTAGATAGGAGCACCCGAGCTAAAGCTTCCTCTTAAGCAGGAGGCCGAGCTGCAACGTGAGCCCCCTCCCCCCCGAACGAAATTTTTGGCTACACCATTGGTTGTCTTCCCTCGAGCGACGGAGCTCGCAATCCTGCGAACTGCCCTCAACTGCATCCTCCAGCTGGCACTGCACTTCGGCACGGAGATCTGACTCGACATGGGTGCTCGCGTCTGTCAGGTCAGCAGTACTCTGTACTTCGTTACCAAATGTTAATATTACAAGCAACGCACACACGCGGTGTCTGTGCCAATTCATTCACAGCTGGCCTAGCTGTCTCTACCATGTTCTGTTGGCACAGCACCTCGTCGCTCTCACTACGGCCTTTAACGGCCTCTGCTGCCACTAAGGCATGGTTAGCTAGCACTTCGAGTTCACCTATCAACATGCTGCTATTCTCGCAGGGGCTACAACTTCTGCAGGCTTTCGACCAAAATATGCTACCTACTTCCTCCCATGTTCGCTGCGTCCAGCCTACAGATTTCTTAAGCCGCTGTTGACTTCGTTCGATTTGCTGCTCCAAACCTTGAATCACTTTGTTCAATGGAGCAGCGTACTGCCTCGTTACTTCTGTTGGCCCTTTTTCCTGCGATATGCTTTTCAGTTTCTGCTTAGGTTCTTCTTGTTCTTGCCTAATTGCTTCCTGTTCCCGTTTTTTGCCTAAAATTTGTTTGCCTAGTTGTTCGTTGAGTTTCAAATCATTGCCACTTTACAGAATGATCTGATGAATTTCTGCTTCCGTCAAGTCCTGCTCTACGTCTACCTCGACCTCTTTACACAACCACAACAGGTCAGCTCTCGTCAAACACAATAGGACCATGGTCGCTACATTAGGCTTTGGCTCTGCTGTCACACAATACTTGCTGCGGTACCCACGCAAATCAAAATAGAAGTAAAAGATGCCCAGCGAATCAAATCCACAACCACAGACAAATTGAAGCCTGGTATATCTTACAGCCAAAACCAAACGCTTACCCACTGAAGCAGCACCAGTCCTTCTCCGCCGTATCCAGTCTGTAGCAAGAGGTGGTCAATCCCTAGTCGCCTCCAGCTTGATCAGGATGCCGATAGGTCATCATGTCCCAAAGTCCGTGAGCTACCGTTGCTGTCTACGAGTCGTAGGCCGATCTCACCGCTGCCATTCAGTTGTAAGAGTTCTAGGACGATCTCGCCGCTGGCATCCAGTTGTAAGAGTTGGAGGTCGTACCGAGGAACTTGGGAAGAATTAGGCGTACAGGGTTTATTTACAGATATTTACATTAGAAAAAAGGATACATTCGACAGTCTAGCGTGACCCCCAAATGAAGCACGCAAGACGAAGCATACAGCATACGAGCACGAAGCTCCAAACACGCAGCACCGAGCACGAGCACACTGCTCACGAGCACACCCTAGCAGCCGGCCAACAGGTGCTTAAAAACACTCCGTCCTCCCTAGATTCCTAGGTATAGGAGAACGGCAGCTCACCACCAAAGCGTAGCGTCCAACGGCATTGAAGTTGACCCGCCATTTTGGAGGAGGAGGGCTTACACACACACGTACGTACTGGTTTTACTGCCCCCACCGAGGTAAGACGGTATTCGCGGAAAGGGTCTTGCCCAAAAGAGGCGCCTCTTATTCCCCGAGCTGACCCCCGCAGCGTGGCCGCCGTGGTTCTCCATTGTCTTGCGTCTTGAAAGGCGCGTGGAACGGTGCCGGCAAATACATTCCCTCGGGGACTCCCCCGCTCCCGTAAGACTGGGTAGGTGGTGGTGAGTTCACTAACAAAGCCTGGTTCGTCGACCCCTTCTCGGCGTTCCGTCGACGAAGAGCTGTTGACGCGGCACCTCGTGGTCCCTGCGAAACGAGTCACCGCAGCGGGTGTTGAAGGCTTCCATGGTCTCTTCGGGGAAGCTCAACACGCTCGCAGCTGCAGCGGGCTGAGAAAACTTTGCATGTCGGCACCTCTGCAGGCCGTTCCTTTCCTAGCTGCCCACAGAGACGACCGCTACATTGGTCGTAGAGGTACCCAGCTTCGGTGTAAAAATGTCGGTACCAGCGTTGTTGCTGCAGCACACCAGCGTTGTTGCTGCGGTCCAGTGATGCGGTATTGCGTAAAGGGCAATGCGTTCAGAGACAAGGTAAACCTCCACAGCGGTATTAGCGCCATCATGCAGAGGCTTCTTATTGACGTTCTTGTAATTCGAATCGGCTGGCTGGTCGGCAAGCAAAGCAGCGACTCCCATGAATTTCGAGATACTAACCGATATTTCATTAAAATAAAACAAAGTTGGTCAGTCTTCCAAGCAAATATTTTTGTGCATACACGTTAGAAAATAAAAATTTGAAATTTGCCAATGTGTCTAAGCTTCCTAAGATACAAATGGAAAATATCGTATCGGATGCAATAATTGTGATAGTATCTTTCGTCTGTATCTCAAATACTTGTTGCCCGAGAACCTTGCAACGTATCACAATAGAAATACAAAGTATCTTTGCCAAGTCCTGACTACGCTTGACCCGATCCGTCGCAGGGAAATATTGTAGCATGGCTACAGATTTTGGCCGTTCTCGTGCCAGGCCCTATGCGAAATCTGACTGGTGTAGGCACTTTTCTGCTTTCTCACCTCTTATATGCATTCAAACTTCTTTGCTTGAAGGTTTTCTTTTGTTTCTATATAATATTACCTCATTGATGTTCCTAACGCTTGGCGCTCTGTTTTCCAATATCATGATATCGGCAATGTGAAGGGGTGCTCATATATATATTGCGGGCCCAGATTTTGAAGGCAAGGCGTCGCAATACACTGTTATTCCGTAGGCTATCGAAGGACAATCGTGGCATGATATAGAAATAGAGACGTGTGCTTCGTGCACACAGGCGCCAGCTGCTCCAAATAGCACTTTGATGATCCCGGTAGTGATGACGATCATTTTCATGAAGCTACTTGTTGGAGCCCGCACGTGGCCTACATGAAACGGTGCCTGACAGCTACTTCCCAGTTGTTTAAATACTTGACAGGGAAGACGCGGGGGGCGTCAGTACACGCTATGCTGAAACTTTGCTGAACTGTCTTTCTCGTTTTTTAAAGATATAGTCTACTTGTACTGAACAACACCTGCAAGAAAAATATACCTGTGCTGCAGGTAGCACAAGCTCAAGAACTCAGAGTTTGCCTTGGTTTGCCCAGATGCACGCCAGCAGAGGCAATATTTCGATTACTCGGCACCATCCAATACAAACTCACATTACGGTGGAAGCCCTGAGAACGCACATTAGCTATTTTGCACGTGCCCCGTAACACCACCTAGCAACATTACCTTCAGACAGGCGCCAAGCAGCATTCTCTAAAACTATCGTCATGTACAACGATAAATTTCCCTCGGGCTTCACCGCTACATCTGAACCATCGATACGTCCTTTGTGTCTTATCTGCCCCGCTGTACATCTCAGTGTACCAGGAATCAGGAAAAAGTCTGAGCTGTCATCGCCTGTGCTGAAACAACTATCTCTGCTTCTTCTGCACGAGAGGTATGCGGACAGTGTACATATTTACACTGATGGTCCCACAAACATCCAGTGTTCGTCGGGTGCTGTAGTTTTCCCAGCAAGAGCTATGATCATCAGGTTTAGGAGTGACCACCCAACGACAGCGACATCTGCGGAATTAGCTGCTCTTCGCGCTGCACTTTGTTTCGTCAGTCGGGAACCGCCTCGACCATGATCAATATTCAATGACTCAAAGGCAGCCCTACAATCTGTGCTATCAGCTCTGCATCGCAGGCCATACGAACAGCTCGTATTCGATATTAGTTGCCTATTTCATACATCACATGAGAAAGGACACCACGTGGCGTTTCAGTGGCTACCATGTTACTGCGGCGACACAGCAAATGAAAACGCCGATAATGCCACTCGGGCAGCTCTTGAATACACACAGGAAGAGGCCATACCACTTTCACGGTCCGACGCAGCCAGTAGACTTCGAGTGCTTGCACAGGAGATCACGCTCTTTCTATGGCGCACACCAAGCAGCCAGACCAACCAGAGCAATCGTCAATACCACCTGCCCCCTTTGAAGCATCTCTGTATTCCAACTGGACTCCGCCGAAGAGAGCCACTCTGCTTTATGACTTATGGCTAGTGGTGGCATTCACGAAATCGTACTCACTTCGCATTGAAATGGCCGCCGACGCTCTCTGCAATGCCTGTCTTTGCGAGGAGACGCTAGAACACATTCTGTGCGACTGTTCTGAATATAATGTTCAGAGACAGTCCTTGGAATCCGTCCTAGCATACTTTGACAATAGACCATTGTCAGTTGAAACGATTTTCACATATGGCCGATAAAAGACATCGCAACTGTAGGCGACGAAGCGCCTACTTTGGTTTTTGAAAGATACGGGCTTGGACAAGCCGCTGTGGCAGTGTTGTCATGTACCACGCGAAAGTGACGGACTGTAACCGACGACGTGTGCGCTGTGCTATATGCTCTCTCTCTATCTCCCCTTCCCAAATTTTGATCCCCCCATCCCGCTCCCGTGTGTAGGGTAGAAAACCGGTTGCGCTAGGCTGGTTAACCTCCCTGCTTTTCCTTCTCTACTTCCTTCCTTCCTTCCTTCCTTCCTTCCTTCCTTCCTTCCTTCCTTCCTTCCATGAAGCATTACGCATCGCGCAGCGGAGTTGTTTATTCACCACCCGGAGACACGAGTAGCGCAATTTGATGCATGTAACGTCTCTGTCCTTTTTGAAGCATCTAACGTTCAGTTACTCTAACATAATGTCGTGTCTGTTAGGCTTGCGGTCAAAAAAAAAAAAAAAGAACGCTGAATTCAGAACAGGGTTTTTAGCCAAACGTTCTGTGGAAAAATAAGGCAATTATTATGTCACTACTTTATTTAAATTATACTTCTTTTAGCACTTCATCAGTGGTCCGAGAGGCGTCAGCTCTTGTCTTTTTTTTTTGTCACTCTTGTTAATTTGGATGATATTGAAGACTGCAGCGACATTCATAGGGTCTACTTCCTCTTGAGTAGCTGTGAAGCTGCACGCTTATAAAACGTCGTGACTTTTATGGAGGCATTTATTTTTATCGACGCCATCTGCACGATGAACACTCAACTCCAGCTGCGGTGCAAGGTAGCCGAAGTTCCAGTAGCAAGAACGGATTCAATCAAAGAGCCGCAGAATGCCAGAATGCCACGTGATAAGCAAAAAAAAAGAAACAAGAAAGAAACGCAAGTTATTATGTGCGAGTCGAAATAGTTGCACAAGGGTCACGTTCCTAATCGCATTCTCGGGCTGCCCATACCGGGTAAGGCAATCCCTCAGCGAGGTCGGTGGTTGCCATGGTAACAGCGAAGTCTCAGATCGCACATAGCGTCCGCGCCAATACATTTGGGGCTGAAACTGGAAGGGCGTGGGGTGCGAGTGCATGACACGATTGATAAAAAATCTGTACGCGGACGAAAACATGCAAGACAATCCAATCTGGAGAAACCAAATCCGGCAGTAAAGAAGTAGTGCAGGCGATGGGTAATCCAGGATAAGTGAAAAAGTTGACTTCACTATAAAGATGCGCAAACATATTCAAGTAAAGTGTACGTGGCACGCATTACAAGACTACTAGTATGACAGTGTGTAGTCAAGAAGTATGGTGATCTTGCTGCATTTATTATAAAACAGAAGCATATCATGAAAAGCGAAAGTGGTCATTGTTATTTTTTTGTTCAGGACACGGGGAAGGGGATGTACTTTTCATTCCAGCTAATTGGAATAACATTATGAGTAGGGCGATGTTATCAAGAGGCAATGAGCTGATCGCTTTACTATAGAGTATTACCAAATACTTCATGACTTCATGCTTCCAGCTGAGACGCGTTTTTCAGAAAGAGTATCTCGTAGAAATAAATTTTTCGCGAGCACAACAAGGCTTCTGTAGCAATAATCCCTGTGATAGTCAGCTACTAATTTTCATTAATGATTTGCACCGCGCTCTACATTAGGGAATTATGACAGACAACGTTTTATTAGATTTTTGAAATGCGTTCAATAAAATCAGTCATGTATTGCTACTTTTTCGACTTAGCCACTTTAATCTCAAATCTAAGGTCTTCAACTAGATTAATGCTTCTCTTGCCTACCATACTTAATTCTTTTCTGCCAACGGCTTCCACTCATAAACTGAACTTCTTCCTCGCAATTATTATTCCTGATCTGCCTTCATGAGTTGCCAACTAATATATACTCAAAAGTGTACTTATTTCTGACGATTGCGGGATATATCGGAACGTAATTAACGATAATTTTGCTGCTGTTAAGCGCGACGTGAATAAGGTTTTGTTATCATTCTCGGAAGATGAAATTAAACGTTACTAATTATAAATCTATGCGCACTTCATGCCTTTCCTTAACTAGTCCAGGCTACTTCCTGAATAGAATCTGTGTCGTCTTACTGGTATCTCGGGGTTCATATTTCTAATAACCTATCTCGGTAGGTGACAAATTTTGTTTGAAAGCCGTCTGCGCTGCATTTCAAGCAAATTTGGTTTGTACGGCACGGCAGTGAACGTTCTGACGCAGTTAGCGAAAAACTGCTCGGTTGTTGTGGCAGTTAGCTTGGCATGTGCTGAATCTTTCGGGGACATGTTTGTGGCGCTTTCTCTGACACCACAAATTATTGCTTCCAATTTCATTACTCTTTGGGGTACTTTTGAAGCACGGTGGCTGCACCCCGCGTTGTGACGGAGCAAGCGGAAAGCAGCTCGGCCGCGGTGTGGTGACGCAGCTAGTTTCGCGTGTACTGAATCTTACTGGGACAACTTTATGGCGATATTTAGCCTCCCCCATCAACATATACACAAAACACGAGAGCATGTTGCTTGCGTTAGCAGAAGACGCTAAAGATAAGGTCTCGGAGTTAAAAAACCGGTAACTTGTAACCTTAGAGTTTCATATTAGTACACCTAGAGGCAAATCTGGCGCTGCGATCGTTCAACCATCATGGGAATGATGGGAAGTACAGGCTTCGGATTGGTATTCTGTTGACTAGCGAACTAGTCTACAAGTATTTTTTGGCAGTTTTGGTTTCGCTCCAAGCGCAATTGCTATAACCTGCAGTGGGACAGTGCAACGCAAAGCCCTCTGCCTTTGTTATGTTGCTCGGAGTGGCGATAGCGCGCTAGGCCAGCGACTGGGACGATGCTTGTGTCGCGGTGTGGCGTCGAAGCCCTGACGAGAAAGCGACGGCATCGTAAACGCTGAAACAACATGTTTTGAGCGTTTGGACCTTGGTTTGTTAAGTGTGTTAGGTTGGCACTGTAGCGTTACGTGCTTTATGAAACTTCAGGATAGGAAAAAGAAGGCACTACTGATGCAAGACATAGACAGTTGTACTTCTAGTGGCTTGACAATTAAATTTTATTGAGAGTATTATGCATTGCTCGTTTATGTGCTCATTGAACTGCGGGTTTTCGGACTTTGAGAACACAAACTTACTTGTGGTAGGAAAGGTTGCTGCTTCCTGGCTGTAGTCTAGTGTCGCAAAATGGGTAAGTGCAAAGCTACGCCATAACGCTTCGGAAGTGGTACGTCAATCTAAAATATGATGACGAAATACTCGTAGGAGGCCACTAGCGTCCTAGCTAGCACTGCATCAGATTTGCTTAAGAGTACTTGAAGACATTCAGAAATCGTGACAGCCGACGCAGCCTTTCGAAAGACTGAGAGAGTTCGCAAGGGCCTGTCGTCTGCGAGAAAAGTATCGCGTTCGCAGCGAGCAGGCGTCGTAGCAGACGACACTTGTCGCATTCCGTTCAAGGGCGCAACGCTTTGTCACAATACAGCATTTTTATTTCCAGAAATACCTAATGAGTATTTTTATATAAGTACACGCACGGTTGTTTTGCTGTTGCAGAAATGAATAAATAATTATTCTTTGGCGTTAAATTGGGAACAGGATCACACAAGTACGCATACCCTGGAGTGTCCTGCTGACAAACCGTAGTAAACCATGCTTCCATCTCAAAGTCATACAAAGTTTATGTAGCGTGTTGTACTTTATATAACATACTCCAGAAATAAAATTAGATTTTACGCGATAACACTTGAGTATAGCTTTGTTTATGGCGCCACAAGCAAACGCCACTAGTCTAAAGACGGAAGTCAATCCGAAGCCTGTACTTCCCCTCATTCCCATGAAGGTTGAGGAAACGCTCATGAGAACCCCCGTAGACACTAGCGCCACATTTCCCTCTAGGGTATTTGCTTAGAAACTCTATGCTTGTAACTCAAAAATTCCGTCTTCTGAACGGCTGAAAACAGGCTTTTCACCCACGTAATTGTTATGCGTGCCAGTAGAAGGTATTCCGTGAGCGTCTGGCTGGGGGCCTTTGTTGTCGCCACCTCTGACATACCATCACGGTTTGGGTACGGGCTAGTTGGTATTCCATGGTATCAATCGTCACTTACAGCGCATACATAGACGAGGGACGAAAACGACGACGAAGAGAAGCGCTGACTTCCAACTGATTTTTATTTTGAGAAACAAACGTATATATACTGAGACACCAAGCAAAAGCGCCACCTACAAAACGCCAACCCGACATGAGTATGCATTCAAAATTCATGACCTAAGATGAACGAGAGCGCATGTGCGAGCTCAGAAAGACCAGTTCTTTATCAAGATTTCCGGTTTGTTTCTCAAACTAAAAACCAGTTGGAAGTCAGCGCTTGTCTTCGCCATCCTTTTTGTCCCTCGTCTATGTATGCGCTGTAAGTGACGATTGAGAACATACTATCACGTTGGTTGAGGCTAAATTGTGTGGAAAGTGGGCCGTCGTCTACGTATGTGTACCTTTAAAGAGCGGCCATGAGGCCTGTAATGGAGGAATTCTAGGGAATTGGAATTTTTTTGTCATATTTTATGTATTGTATTGTTTGGGATGAGTAGGATATTTTGTATGCGATCTTTGTAACAGTGAATTGCTTTTGCTTGTAATGACGCCTATTCACCACGTTCGCACTTTCCCCCTGTACACGCAGTTTTGCTATGCGCTCTGAATACCAAATGACAGGTGCTTGTAATTTACCTTTTCAGCTGATGCCGTCCGGTGGAGCTTCGTACGGGAACTACTGCTGCTTACCTGGTGCTATAACGATGGACGAACGCGCAAGAAGCACGAATGAGCATTTATAGAGAGTGAAATAAGCACTTCCTCATTTACAAGGTGTCTTGCTTCTACTTTGTGAAATTATACCTGGCACAAATTTGATCAAGGCTTAAAAAGATACTTCACAATCATTTTAACTAAGTCAAGGATTCCGCACTAAGGCTGCGCGTGATTGATTAACAGAAACAAAAAAAAGTTGAGCAGCGTGCGTTGCGCGTGCCAGCAAGCGTTCAAAATGCGCGCGCCCAAAAGCGAAACAGGAAGGAGTTAATCCCTTCCGCGTGGTGCGCTACAGTCAATTCAGCCGCTGTGCTCTATTGTAGTGTGCGCTCTTGTTGAATGTCTTTCTCCATGATGGAGCAACAAAAAAACAAGGAAAAAATAAATTTTACGTGCCGAAAAGGCAATATAGGCTCGGATATCCAAAGACGTACTTATAAGCATGATAAATTCAAGACTACCTTGTTTACATGCCCATAGTTAGGGCTTATAAAGTAGGCACGATAGCAGTGCTAGGAAAGGATACGCGTTTTCTCTGAGGTTTCTCTCAAGTTTTCTCTGAGGTTTCTCTCAAAAATAAAAGGCGTGTGGTCGTGATGAATGAACACCTGAATAGCTTCTCCCATCTGCAATGCATAGTTTAAGCGAGATTTTGAGACATTTACGTTTCAAAGAGAAATTCACGATGAATAAACAGTGCAGAAAGTGGCCATACCACTTTTCATTGACAATGCGTTGGCACTAAGATATGAAATTTTGCAGCATATGCATGCGCCAAGTTTCTGCAGCTGCTTACTTTGCGCCACAAAATTGGATGAAATCACCAAAAGCTCGGAATGAGCATTTATATAGAGCAATATAAAAACTTTCTAATTTCAGAGGGCGTCTTGCACTCATAAAATTGCATGCTGAGGAGATTCTACGCAAGCTTGTAAATATAATTCCCAATCATTTTTTTTACTAAAGAAATCATGAGTCATTCCACTCTGTGAAGGTGGTTGAATGAGTCGAGCACAGGACATGGAGGTGACACATAATTTTGAACAAAGGTACCAGCTGATTGACTTGATGGGTGGTCATCGGGACGAAAGGTGCCCCCACTAATTTATTGTTTGGATTGTTTGGAAAATGGACATCACGGTGACGGAGGTCGTAGCGTTGCTTCTGCTTGTCTTGAGACACTTGTAGACGAGCACGCGCAAGTTGGCGAGCGTGGTCAGCATGGGTGATTGCATCACGGGCATAATCGCTAGTTGAAGCTGTGGCGGACGGAAGCACAGTGTCCAGTGGTAGCGTTGGTTCGCGGCCAAACAAGAGGTAAAACGGGGAAAAGCCAGCAGTTTCGAGACGGGAAGAGTTGTATGCAAAGGTAATGTAAGGTATAGCCAGATCCTAGTAACGGTGGTCGTCCGAAACGTATTTGGATAGCATGTCTATAAGGGTGCGGTTCAAGCGCTCAGTGAAGCCGTTCGTTTGGGGATGGTAGGAGGTGGTAAATTTATGCCGTATCGAGCAGGCACGCATGATCTCGTCGATGACTTTGGCCAAAAACGTACGGCCATGGTCTGTTAGCAATTGACACGCAGCACCATGCATCAAAATAATATCATGTAGGAGGAAGTCCGCAACATCAGTTGCGCAACTGGTCGGATGAGCACGGGTTACGGCGTAGCGGGTCGCGTAGTCCACCGCGATTGCAACCCACTTGTTCCGTGATGTATATTCCGGAAATGGGCCGAGAAGGTCTAAGCCGACACGATGAAAGGGCTCGGCAGGAATGTCGAGCGGCTGCAGTTAACCAGCGGGGAGCTGGGAAGGCTTCTTGCGTCACCAGAGGTGGGCGCGTCACCGGGAGGCATGGTGACAGCTCGATGTGCCGACCACTTCTGAGTTCCGTGGTGAGGACGGGGATCGCTGACCTCCACCAGAATGTTGCGTGTGGAAAGACACAGAAAGAAGAGGCTATTTACAGGCTATTTACACTGGAGCCAGGCAGCCAGGCCGACACTCGCTCGCGCCACGCGCACCGACCAACTTCATCGTCGTTCTCGCGGCGGCTAGTTTCTTGAGCATCGCTCGATGATATCGTTATGATATATATTGCCACGACAAACTTGGTGACATTCAAGTTGCGCGTCCTTTGCATGGGGCACTGTGCACGCCATACAGTGGTGTTGTTCAGCAACAACAGGAAGCGATCTTCGTGGCACGGGCAGCCAGTTGGACCCGGCTCGCATGCGGCACGCGCCCGAGGTGTCACGCGAGAAGAAGAGGAAGACGATTCGAGCCAGTTTGAGAACGCGACTGCCGCGGATTCCTGCACGACCGCAGTGACTTTTACTTGTGGGCACAAGTTCGCCTTTAATAAATATCCTTGTTTTACTAACATCGTTACATTTCTGGTGGAGGTGCGGGGTATGAGTCGAAGCCCCACGAACGAAAGTCAGCGTAGCCCCGACAACCCGCGAGTCCATCCCGTGGAACTGACACCGGTACACCAGCGGACGAGCCGCCGTCTTCGAGGTGACTCGCCCGAATTCGGCCCTCTTCTCTTCTTGCCAAGAGAAACTCCCACAACGGACGCCGCCACAATGACTACCCAGGTAACACCGGCACAGCTAGTCGTAAGCCAACCTCGCAAGCCGCCAACATTCCATGGTGACTCGTTCGAAGACGTGGAAGATTGGTTGGAACTGTTCGAGAGAGTGGCGAGCTTTAATGAATGGAATGAGAGACAGAAGCTCCGTAACGTATATTTCGCGTTGGAAGACTTCGCAAAAACGTGGTATGAAAACCACGAACCCTCTTTGACCTCTTGGGAGGAATTTCGACGACAACTGCTAGCAACGTACGCCGGCACGGATCGTAAAGAAAAGGCTGAAATCGCACTTCAAGCCAGGAACCAGCTCACAAACGAGAACGTGGCGATGTACATCGAGGACATGTCCCGCCTGTTCAAGCGTGCTGATCCCACCATGAGTGAAGATAAGAAGCTGCGCCATCTCATGCGTGGGGTAAAGCAGGAACTCTTCGCAGTTCTCGTCCGCAACCCACCGCGCACGGTTGCCGAGTTCCGATGTGAAGCAACGACCATCGAAAAGACGCTGGAACAGCGGGCTCGGCAATACAACCCTGAGGCAAGCTGCGCACCTGTCCATGTCTTCCCTGGAGGCCTGCCAAACGACCTGGAAGCCCTGCGGGAGCTTGTCCGGTCAGTGATCAGGGAAGAGCTCAACAAGTTGCAGATACCTCAGGCTCCAGCTGCACTATCTATCGTCGACGTTGTCCGGGACGAACTCAGGAACGTCATACGGGATCCAGAGTGTGAGCCACAGCCGACGCGGCGCACGCCAACGTACGCCGACGTACTCAGGCAACCCGCGGTACACACTAGTGGAGCAGTTGCGACGACCGTTCCCTACCCGTCGACAGTACGCAGTGCACCTCGTCTACTGGAACCACCGGCTGCCTATCAGCCTTCAGCACGTAGTGCACCTCGTTTTGTGGAACAAAGGCCCCGGAAAAGTGACGTCTGGCGTGACCACGAGCGCAGGCCTCTGTGTTTCCACTGCGCAGAAGCGGGTCACCTGTATAGGTTCTGCCCGTACCGTCAAGTTGGGTTAAGGGGTTTTCCCTTAAGCGCACCATGCCCCCGAAACGGTGAACGGCCAGCGGAGATCGAAGAATACCTGTCGACGCGCCAAAGCCCCGTTACTCCTCGCCAACGTCAACCACGATCACCGTCGCCCATGCGCTACCGATCGCCTAGCCCACGCGCGTCTCCAAGATTGCCTAGGCGTCATTCACCAAGCCCACACCAGGAAAACTAAAGCAAGCGACCTGTGGAGGTGAGGCCGCTGATAACGAGAGTGACGAAGATCCTCCAACGCGATTCCAGTGCGGTGATGAGATAATTCCAGTCTACAGGTGCAGGAACGAAACGATTACGTCAGATTTGCGGTTGATAATAGACGGATGCGAGCTGAATGCCTTAGTCGACACCGGCGCTGATTATTCGGTAGTAAGCTTCAAGATGGCGAAGCACCTTAAAAAAGTTGTGACGAAGTGGACTGGTCCGCAGATACGCACGGCAGGCGGCCATCTTATTACGCCCCTTGGCCGATGCACCGCAAGACTTACGATAAAAGGCTTTACTTACGTTTCTGACTTTATTGTACTGCCAGAATGTTCACGGGAACTTATATTGGGAATGGATTTTCTACAAGCTAATGGCGCCATAATTAACCTACGTAGGTCCAGTGTATCTTTCTCGACAAAACAAGCTATACCTGTGGAAGAATCGGAGGAGCGACGTCTCGCTGCACTGCGCGTCGTTGACGATGACGTAACTGTGCCGCCACGCTGCAGTATAATGGTTCTTGTGGAGAATGAAAGATTTTCCGACCGCGAAGGCATAGCGGATGGAAACATAGAGCTCCTTTTCAACAAAGGTATTTGCGTGGCTCGGGGCCTTGTTCACTTAAGCGATGGCCGTGCAAATGTCGCACTTACAAATTTCGGTAATGAATTCCAACACATCGCACAAGGAACAGCTATTGCCTATTTCCACGAGTTCTGTGAAGCGACCGAATTATGCAGCCTAACTACGTCAACTGCCCTGCCAGGAACCTGCAGTGTCGACAGATCAATTACCGTCAACCCGAGACTCCCTGAAGCCCAAAAGAAACAGATATATGCCCTGATAAAGGATTTTTCTGACTGCTTCTCCACGTCCTCGAAGGTACGGCGCACGTCTGTTGCGAAGCACAGAATCATAACAGAGGACGCCACAAGACCGGTATGCCAGCACCCGTATCGAGTGTCACCAAAAGAAAGGGAGATCATCAAGAAGCAAGTAGAGGAGATGCTTTCAGATGACGTTATTCAGCCTTCCAGCAGGCCATGGGCGTCTCCGGTAGTGCTGGTTAAGAAAAAAGACAACACACTTCGATTCTGCGTCGACTACCGTAAACTGAACAGCGTAACCAAGCGAGATGTGTACCCCCTTCCGCGTATCGACGATACCTTAGATCGGCTCCGATGTGCAAAGTTTTTCTCGTCCCTGGATCTCAAGAGTGGATATTGGCAAATAGAGGTGGATGAACGGGACCGTGAAAAGACAGCATTCGTGACCCCTGATGGCCTCTACGAATTTAAAGCACTTCCATTCGGCCTCTGTTCCGCACCCGCAACGTTCCAGCGAATGATGGACTCTGTGCTTGCAGGATTGAAATGGCAGTCATGCTTAGTGTATTTGGATGATGTGGTCGTATTTTCAACCACATTTGACCAACATCTAGAGCGCCTACGGCTAGTATTAGAAGCTATTCGCGCAGCAGACTTGACAATTAAGCCGGAAAAATGTCAATTCGGCTTCGATGAACTTCGGTTTCTCGGACACGTCATCAGTGCTGAAGGCGTCCGACCAGATCCCGAAAAGACAGCAGCTGTTGCGAGGTTCCCGACACCCACAGACAAAAAGTCAGTGCGTCGTTTCTTGGGTTTATGCGCATACTACAGAAGATTTGTGGAAAACTTTTCAAACATTGCTGAGCCCCTTACAATACTGACAAGAGATGATCAACCTTTCATGTGGAAAAGCGAACAACAAGACGCCTTTGACGAGTTAAGGAAACGCCTGCAAGCTTCTCCAATCCTTGCCCATTTTGATGAGACAGCCGACACTGAAGTTCATACCGATGCGAGTAACGTCGGCCTCGGCGCCATACTAGTGCAGTGGAATAACGGCCAGGAGAAAGTAATTGCTTATGCCAGCCGTAAGCTCTCGAAAGCAGAGGCAAACTACTCCGCAACCGAGAAAGAGTGCCTTGCAGTCATTTGGGCAATATGTAAATTTCGGCCCTACCTCTATGGTAGACCATTCAGAGCAGTCAGCAATCACCATTCGCTTTGCTGGCTGGCGAATCTCAAGGATCCATCTGGACGACTAGCAAGATGGAGCCTTAGGCTTCAAGAGTATGACATTACTGTCGTATACCGATCCGGGAGGAAACCCAGCGATGCCGACTGCTTGTCACGCGCACCCGTCGAGACAACTGTGTCAGAAGAAGAGGATTTCTCCTTCCTTGGCATTGTTGACGCGTCACAAATTGCTCAACAACAACGAGATGACCCGGAATTGCTTCCACTTATACAGCGCCTGGAGGGACTGGACGTTCAACTGCCGCGTATTTTCTCTAGGGGGCTATCCTCGTTCTGTCTGCGAGGAAGTGTCCTCTACAAGAGAAACTTCGAGAACAGCGAGACGAAGTTTTTACTTGTCGTACCCACATCTATACGAGAAGAAGTTTTGCATGCATGTCACGATGAGCCGATGTCTGGACACATGGGCGTGAGCCGTACAGTCGCTAGGATTCGTCTGAAATACTACTGGCCCAAGTTATTAGCCTCAGTGCAGCACTACGTCAAGACTTGTCGCGAGTGTCAAAGGCGTAAGACTCCATCCGTAAAACCGGCCGGCCTCCTCCAGCCAATAGAGCCACCAAAAGCCCCATTCCAACAAGTCGGTATGGACCTCCTTGGACCCTTCCCAACATCATCTTTAGGCAAAAAGTGGATAGTTGTGGCCACGGACTATCTGACCCGTTACGCAGAAACTGATTCCCTGTACAATGCAACGGCTGTCGAAGTTGCAAAATTCTTTGTCCACAATATCGTGCTCAGGCATGGCGCTCCCGCAGTTGTTATTACCGATCGTGGAACGGCCTTTACTGCGGACCTAATGAAATGCTTGTTGCAAATGACACATACTGATCATAGGAAAACTACGGCGTACCACCCTCAGACAAACGGTTTAACTGAACGCCTTAACAGAACACTGACCGACATGCTTTCGATGTATGTCGACGTTGAACATAGGCTGTGGGACGAAATTTTGCCATACATCACCTTCGCATATAATACGGCCGTTCAGGAAACAACACGAGTCACTCCGTTTGAACTTGTATTCGGCCGAGCAGTAACCTCAACTTTGGATGCTATGTTGCCGTTAGATGAAGAAAACCATAACTCATCTGACCTAGATGATTTCTTGCAACGAGCCGAGGAGGCACGACAGATGGCAAGGTACCGAATACGCCGCCAACAACGCATCGACTCCAGCCGGTACAACCAGCGCCGTAGTGAAGCTCATTACCAGCCCGGTGACAAGGTGTGGGTATGGACCCCAGTGCGACGCCGTGGACTATCTGAAAAGCTTCTGTGCCGATACTTCGGCCCTTACGAAATACTTAGTCGTATAAGCGACGTCACTTACGAAGTGAAATCCGCTGGACACGAGAGCCCAAGATGGCGCAACTCCACGGAAGTTGTGCATGTTGTCCGCATGAAACCCTACCAGGATAGGTCGTGAACGACAACAACAAAAAAAAAAGTGAGAGCCCACAGGAACCCCTACTTTCTCTCACGCATCGGGCCGATGCGGCAAGGAGGGGGATAATGCCACGACAAACTTGGTGACATTCAAGTTGCGCGTCCTTTGCATGGGGCACTGTGCACGCCGTACAGTGGTGTTGTTCAGCAACAACAGGAAGCGATCTTCGTGGCACGGGCAGCCAGTTGGACCCGGCTCGCATGCGGCACGCGCCCGAGGTGTCACGCGAGAAGAAGAGGAAGACGATTCGAGCCAGTTTGAGAACGCGACGGCCGCGGATTCCTGCACGACCGCAGTGACTTTTACTTGTGGGCACAAGTTCGCCTTTAATAAATATCCTGGTTTTACTAACATCGTTACAATATATATATATATATATATATATATATATATATATATATATATATATATATATATATATATATAGATTCTCGATTTGTTTTTTTTTTGAAGCATTACTTTCAGACTGCTTTGGATAAGTAGCCTTGGACAACTCAGCTGACGCTCCTTTACGCGTTGAGTTGGATTTGGGTATAAAACACAACACATTTATGCCAAAGTTTCTGCTTTATAGAGTAATGCCGCACTCTCTTATGTATTTTAAGAAAGCTGGAACTTCGATGACTAAAAGTAGCCAAAGTACTGTCCGCCTAGCATCATATCCGATGAGCCCTCAATGCAGCACGAGTGTTTGAGCAGTATGAGGAACGGAAAGCCGACAGGGGCGTGGCATACTGCAAGGTATACAGGTGAACCGATGTCGCACTTCTTTCTCTGACTCGCTCACTCACCTCGCAACCCATAGTGCACCCAACTGAAGAAATTTGTTTAGTTCACCTCTTTGGCTTGCTGTGTACCCATCGAAATTTCTCTGCAATGTCGTAAGCGATATCATAGTGTTTATAGTACTAAATTGGACATCAAAAACATTAAAAACAATTAAATGGTATTTTTTTAGTTTCGCATAAGCTATACAAGATCTCTGTTCTTTTATAGAAAAATTTTCTATAACAAGGTTATAGACCTAATGAATGGGGTGTTTTTGTCGAGGAACTCCTAGCCAAGGAAGAAAGTCTGTGTAACTGCGTAAGCTAGAGACCTCTATTTACCAAACAATTCGCTAATTAGCTTTCTTTATTATATTCCTTGGGGTCAGGCTTGGCGTTTGGATCCACAAACATGTTATTGCAGCCAATTTATGGGCGAATCTTTAAAATGCTCTTGATCCGACTTAACGAACAGTTAATTTTGCCGCGCAATCCAGGCAATATCAACTCTGAAGGCGTGCCTCTACTACGTCACATCAAAACACATCATGACGAAGTGAGTGGCATCTTTATCACACTTTTCGTACCAGCCTGTTTTTGTTTTGTCTAATATGAAAGTGGGGCGGCCTTTTTCACACTCCCGGGGCACTCGGTTTCGGTATTGCCTTGACTAACTGTAAACATCTGAAGACGAGTTTTCTCGAATAAGGTGCGACTTTCAAGAGATAAAAAAAGGTCGCAGTGCCATAACGTATGACTGACTCCCCATTTGCCGCGAGATCAAAGGCCCCCAAATTTCTGATATGTAGACGCCTAACAACTTTCTAATAATTGTTCTTTCTGAAGCTCACGTTTATAAGATCCAAGCTATACCTGAGTTCGCTTGGAAACTACCCTGTAAAAACGCCACGTTCCCTATCCTCATAGCTTTTTAATGCAGTCCCATACAAAAATGCTTCCTTACTTTCTTTAGAACTTTTATCAACATCCTATCAACTTTAGTAACATCCTATTGACTTTTACTTTTTAGTAACGTTTGTCAAAAGAAAGTTGGTTAATTCTTTTCTAACTTCAGTATGTAAAAAGAAAGTTACTAGAAAGTTAAGACACACTATCTTAACTTTTTAGAAACACGATTCAATAGGAAGTCCATAAAAATAATTATGTTCTTAAAGTACATAACCCAAGTTACAAAACATGCATGAATATTATTCAATAAGGTTATAATTATTCAGTGAACAGGACTGGTGCAAGACAGTCTTGTTTCATGGACAGGTGTAAATTTCCACAATTTTCAATCAACTTTCTAGTAACACTGGTTACTAGAAAGTTGTTAAAAATGATTTAGTGAAAAAGGAACATATATATATAACAGCATCTGAACTATAAATGAATATGCAAAGACTGGCTGCTTTAAAAAAAATGTTTTTTTGCACAGTAACTGTTTTCCTAATTTTTAATCAACTTCCTAGTAACAGATGATAGTAGAATGTTCATAAAAAAAAATTGTTTCTAATACCGGACGCTAAGAGGAAATATGGTCTCACCAATTCAAGATGAGGGCACGTATTCTCGAAAACACGACAGCTAGTGCCATAGGAAGCGTGTATATGAGCGGTGATCATGAATTTGTGCTCAGTAGGTGTCAAAGAAGCCCGTAGGCCATGTACCATAGCACTAGATGGAGCTGCACGGACGGCGCGCTGATCGGCTCGTGTTCGCCAACTAAAGCGGGAGACACACGGTCCGATTCGGTGTCCGATCTGGCGTCCGACGCGCCGAAACTGCAGCCCGAATCGAGGTGTTTTGCCGTGCCGAAGCGCCGGATCGGACGTCCGGCGTGCGACAAACCGGGCAGATTTTCATCGTCCGACGTGTCCGACGACTGCACCGTCGTCTGGTCGCAGCCAATGGCAGCGCGGCTGGCATGTGACGTTCTCTGACGTTCCCTCCACGGAGGCGATGCTGGCTGGCCGGTTTCTCGCAGTTATTCTTTTTCCTTGCCTGCTGCAGTTTGTTTCTGACATGAAATAGTTACCAGTTCAGTAAAATTATCTCGAACGTGTGCCTGTTATGCAAACCAGCGCCTTGTACACTAGCACTAAGCTACTGGTGAGATCGGGAGCCGCGACGCGAGGGAATTTCGCGAGCAGACATCACACACCGACCATCTGAGCGAGGCCGCTCGCTTCGCTTGCACGTTTGCCCTTCGCAACGACTGCGTCAAGTTAACCAATTGTATTTAATTACGGCCGACCTAAGTGTACAGTGTTAATTGTTTTAGCAAAAATAAGCACTCTTCGACGAGCTCGGGCTGGATCGCAAGCGCCGTCGGCTGCAACGTCCGCCTAGCTATGCCTACCGGCCCTATCGCTGGCTTTAGCGGAGCCGTCAGTGGACAACGCGCCGTCATGAAGTGTTCTGTCACTCACAGGGGCATAATTTTATCGACAGCGTTCTCGTAAAGCGAAGCAGTGTTGTGCAGAGTTGTTTATATTGCGTTTCTCGACATGGATATGACCTCAAGCTGGGGAGCTGGATGTGGGCGGAGCTTACGCGCCGCTAATGCCGTAGCATGCAGCGCCGCACGTCGGATCGGACACCGAATCGTACCGCGTGTGTCTTATAGCTCGCTCATGGTTCGGCTGAAGTCCCCGTATATTCTTTATAAATAAGGAAGCCTACCTAGGCACTGTAAACCCAACGATTGGGGCCTAATGCCTCTCCGCCTCCCACTACGGCTTCCTTTGAGTGACAAAGTCTGATCTCGAAGGCCGTGCTTTTGCAACCTACATGCACCTGAGCAATTGCGAATCTTGAAGGCAACATCCGCTTAGTTTTTATTATATATACATTTCCTTAAACTTCGTATCACAAAGTACAAAGTACACACTTTTGGACCAAACAAATATATTAAAGGACTCTATCAAATGTTATTAGGAAAAAAAACACGCAATTTTTTCATTTAAGATACATTTTTCTAAAAAACCGCAGAGTGGCGCTACTGCAGTATCTGTTTGGTCGACACACCACGTTGGTTGTAGTGAATGCTCCTTGCAGTAAGGTGGTATTTGAGTTATATTTTAGAAGTGCCTAGACAAAACGTGCTCCTTGTCGTGTGCAGTAACCATCCCAAACCCTCCGGACTCGTGTAACGCCATTAGTTCGCCGTGTGTTTCGAGCGATCCACCAGTGTCGTCAGTGAGTGCCCTAGTACAGCGCCCGTCCGAGCTGCCTTTGTTCTGCCGAGCTGCCTGCCCGCGCTCTCGTGAAAAGTCTGGTACTGGGGCTTCGAATTGTAGTGTTTGGAAGACTGTTGAAGGTTGTGCTTTTGTGGAGCTGGAGTTCATCGGAAGTTCTACAGTGCTTGCGCCAGAGAAACGTCGGTGCCTCTGTACCTGTTAGACGAAGGAGCGTTTGCCAAGTCTTGAAAGGTAAGCAAGTTTGGCGCTTGCGCGCATTCTTGAAGCTTATGATTTACGTAATGAGCGTTGTGTAACTAGCTAGAGCAAAGCGCTTTCCTATCGTATGTTAGCCATGTTGCTGTGCACATTTAGCAAGCAATTTCACGAAAGCTTCCTCTGATGTTACAGCGTGCTTGCATTCTGCTACCCGCCTTGATTGCTATGTCTGAATGGGCACACAATTATGAAAACACATTGAAAGTTGGTGTTCGTTCGGTAGTTTCCTGGCAAGAAGTTATTCGCTATATAGGCATTCCCGCAAGTACAGTACATGTGTAATGTATGCGTCGATGTATCATGGGCTTCGCGCGTTGACACACGATTGCTATGTTTGACGCTAAAGCAGATAGAAGCTTGTATGAAGATTTTTGTGTGTATATAGTTCGGTTTGGAGGTCCGCGTCGCGAGAACCCGTGTGTATTGTTTATGTTCTTGAGTGTCTTCGCGTATTTGTCTTCTATGTTACAGAGCGGATATAGGCCGATATTACAATAACGAGGTGCATTTTTAATCTAGACATTTCAATCAGACGCCGGCCTTTAAGAAAGACAGACCAACCAAATCTTAATAACGAGATGTCAGCTCTTGCAATCGTAGGTTACGGCAGTGCGTAATAATTT